>NW_006921855.1:634316-672840 GCF_000298275.1 Orycteropus afer afer
TATGCCTCACTACCCCACCTGCACCTTTACCTCTAGGATGTAAGTTTAAGGAAGGTAGGACTTTTTGTGTTATTAAGATAATTAATAAATCCCCAGCACCTAAAGCTATTCCTGGCAAATAGTAAATGGCCAATAAATTTCTGTTGAATATATTATGTGCCTAAATGTACATGTTATTTTACATCTCTGTTTTCACATGTCCCTTCCTATGTCTGAAGTATTTTAATGCACCCCAGTCACCCCCATCTACAGTCTCATTGACACTTTTTACTTCAAACATTTCTTGTTTACTTGTTGGTCTCCCATATTTCTTGGGGCAAGGAAAATGCATCTAAAGTCCTCTTTGTAGCCTTTCTCCTAATATACAACAGAAAATAAAATTCAGTTAATAAATATCTGTTGAATTCCACTGACTTGAATAATGCTGTATTTCAGGTAAAAGGTCTAAATACATAGATCAGATACATACTCCGACCATAATTACCTAGAAGAGTGAATCCCAGAGCCACGAGCTTACATTTGTTCTGTAAATCCTTTTCTTACAACAGAACACATTGGTGTATCAGTTTGGCTCACTTGTTGAGACAGAGGCTAATTTTTTAAAATAACACCTTGCCAGGATTTCAGAAAAGACAATTGAACAGCTGATCTCCAACAAGATGATTAGTACATCCTAGGTTTTAGAATTAAGGATGCTCTCTGGCTAAAAATAAATGAAGGGAAGAAAACAATCATTAGTACTTGGTTATTTACCATGTGCTGGATATTGTGCCTAGGATTTTACATACACCAACTCCTTTTATCCTCACAGCAAACTGGTGAGGTATATTATTATCGATGTTTACCAATGAATAAACTGAGCTTCAGAGATTAAATAACTTGTCCAAGGTCACATCACAAGAAAACGGTCTGATTGGAATATGATTAAAAAACCCCATTGCCACAAAACCCAAGCCCTTTCTTCAGTACCCATGTTCCCTCCATGCCACTGTGTTAAAATTTTCTAACACAGAATCTTCTTCCTAAACATTATAAGGGAGCTCTGGTAGCATAGTGGCTAAGACACTTGCCTGCTAACCAGATGGCTGGCGGTTCAAACCCACCAGCCACTCCTCGGAAGGAAGGTTGGGCAATCCTACTTCCGTAGTGATACTGCCTCGGAAACCCAAGGAGGGGTCGCTATGAGTCGGGGCCGACTCGACGGCACATAACAACAACAACAACAACAAACATTATAAACTTACTTTACTGTTTTGTTGCCATTGGATCTCTGACTGTTAGTTCTCTCATTGGCCTGAGCACCATGTGGAATATTTTCTACAACTTAATCTTTTTAAAAAGTTCTTACTCTATATAAGCATAAACCAGTTACAGTCAAGTCAACTCTAACTCTCAGCAATACCGTACATGCCAGAGTGGAACTGTATATGCCATATGACAGATGTTTGTGGAAGTAGACTGCCAAGCCTTTCTTTCAAGGCACCTCTGGGCTGATTTGAATTGCCAACCTTTCAGTTAGCAGCTTAGCACATTAATCATTTGCACCACCCAGGGACTCCCTTATAAGTATAAACCTAAAATAAAATAAAATAACCACTACTATCAAATCAATTCTGATTCATAGCACTTCCCATTGTGTTTCCAAGCCTGTAAATCTTTATGGAAATAGATTGTCTCATCTTCCTCCCTTGGAGCAGCTGATGGGTTTGAACCACCAAACTTCTTTCTGTTAAGTAGCTAAATGCTTTACCTACTACACCACCAGAGAACCTAATACAGTTTAGTATAGACCTCAGAATATCACAATATGTCACACAGGTCCACAGGCCTGCTTTGAAGCTGTGTCCCTTTTAATACCTGAGAAGTCCTACACATACTTTCACTGTGTGGACTGATTGGCTGGCAACAGAAGTCATTTAGCCTGACCTCATTTGATTATGAAGGCCAGTTCCTTACTCCTGGATCTGAACTTTTACATTTCCTGCTCAAAGGATTTTCTTAAGCATTTTTAAAAAAGGAAGAAGAGAGGGGGAGAGAAGATGAAGCCAGGGAATGTTAGAGAGGTAGAAAAAGAGGCCCAATTTGCTGCATTATATTTTAAACATCCAGAGCATATGATATGCCTTCCCTCGAGACTGAACAAAGAATAATCTAGTTAGAAGAAAAGAAAGAATGTCTTCCAATCTTCCTTTAAGTGGACTGTTATGGAACAACAAACTTGTCAAAGCACTTAGAAGTCTATTCCAAAGGAAAAACTACTTGGTTCTGTAACATGACCGATAAGATTAAAAGGCAGAGGAGTGAAGTACTGCCTTCTATATTGAACAAGAGACACATTTAGGGAATAATTTTTGGTTCACTGACTTAATTCCAACCAAAAAGCCTCAGAAAAGACATTTTTCATCTTTTGGCTCAGAGGAGGTCTAGGTGTAACTTTCTTCAGTTAGCCTGTATCTGGGTTCATCCAACAACAGCCACCTCAGCAATGCTGCCTAAGTTCCACCCAGTGAGATCAAAGTCATGTACCTGAGGTGCACCACGTCTCCTCTGGCCCTCAAGATTGACCCCCTGGGTCTGCCTCCAAACATAGTTGGTGATGAATATGCCAAGGCAACTGGAAGGGACTAAGGGTTATGGTGAAACTGATCATTCAGAATAGACAAGCCCAGATTAAGGGCCTCTGCTTCTGCCCTGATGATCAAAGCCCACAAGGAACCATCGTCCAGAGATAGGAAGAAGCAGAAAAATATTGAGCACAATGGAAAGATCACTTTTAGTGAGATTGTCAAAATTACCTGACAGATGAGACACTGATCTTTAGCCAGAGAACTGTCTGTAACTATTAAAGAAATCCTAGAGACTGCCCATTCTCTGGGTTGCAATGTTGTTAGCCACCACCCTCAGGACATTACAAGTGGCATCAACAGTGGTGCTGTGGAATGCCCAGGTAGCTAAAAACAACAAAAAAAATAAAAAATAAAAAATCTTTTTTTTTTTTTTTAAGACAGTTAGTAATCTAAAAGCTTGGCTGAGTAGAGATATAGAGACGGCCTCTTTATAGTCACCAAGGTCAAAAGTAAAAACTGGTGAAGCTGAAGATGCTCCCATAAACTTCACCTCTGTAAGAGTCTGCTGACCCAATAAGCAAAGTACACATGTGCTTAATTATGTTTACTTACTAATCTGTAGTGCACAATTTCACCTGGGTTTCACTACAGTAAACACTGAAGCCTGTGTGTAATTAAGCCCATGCATATCTTGCTTCCTGTAAGCCATTGCATACCCTGCTTAGTGGTTCATATACCCCTGACCTCTGGGACTTCCTTGTTGTTTCAAAGACAGGGGTGAGCAGAGCTCAATCTGTATACAGGGAACAATCAATCTGTTGATCCACTGAACCTTGTTGATAGTTTCTAATTTAACATCCCATCTTTTTTCTGTTGCCAGTGGCTTTTGGAATAAAATGTTCATTAAATTTTAGGGCTGGAAGAGACCTTAGAGATTTATCTAATCCACCCCCTCATTTTGTTGATGAATAGGTTTAGGGAAATCCGTTCTTCAATTTTTATGAAAATATGAAGTACAATTAGAGAAAACATAACCTGGATTTTCCAGGTTGGTACTGAATTTGCATATCTTGCTTGGTTAACCCACAAGTATACTTGAACTCGTAAGAGCATGTGTTCCAATCTGGGACTTGGAAAAATACAATCACCATATCTCTATGGAAGTGGATTGCCCAATCTTCCTTCTGAGGAGTTGCTGGTGGGTTTGAATGGCCAGCCTTCTGGTTAGCGCTCAAATGCTTTAGGCACTATGCCACCAGAGCTGCTATAGTTCAAAAATAATGTTCAGAAAATCCAATTTGGCTTTCGCATTTGCACTAAGGTACACAAAGCTGGCAAAGGAAAGAGAATAGAAACACGTTATACTCCTTTTCTATTCTCAGTTTTTCAGCCTTCATGGAAATTTGTGTTTTGAAAGAGAAACTTCCGAAGGCCCCTGCTTGAACTACTGATAAAAGTAATCATAGGAAGAAATGCAAAGAGTTAGGAGGAGAAAAGGAGATAAATACATGTCAAACAAAATGAATTAGAATTTAACTGGTTACATAGAATTCTGAGAACTAGAACAGTTTAAGAATGCTTTGTGAGAAACTGATCTAAATATATTAAGCCCCTGTGACTAAACCAGAGTCCCTGGGTGGTGCAAACAGTTGATATGTCAGTGCTGAGTTAAAGGTTCTAGGTTCAAGTCTACCCAGAGGCATCTCAGAAGAAAGTCTCTAATGATTTACTTCTGAAAAATCAGCCATTGAAAACCCTACGGAGCACAGTTCTACTCTTGCAAACATGCAGTCACCATGGGTCAGAATCAATTCAATGCCAACTGGTTTTGGTGGCTAAACCAGTGGAAGCTGGTGATGGGATATGGAGAGTAAAGGATATGGAGAAGAAAGAGAGGAAGGAAGATGGTGGAAGAGACGCTGCCCAAGGAGTCGTGGTGACTGTCAGAAGGGTCTGGCATAGCAAGCATCTATGACTCCAGCATGTGTGGGGTAAGCGGAAGAGCACATACTTCTTCCTCCTAGAATCTGCCACCCCTTACCCCCCACCCCACTAGCACACCTCCACCTCAGCATAGGAGAGAGTTCCCTGCCGGCCCATCTCCACCTCAGTGTCATAGGAGAGAGTTCCTCAGGGCTTCCCTTGGGGTCAAACACCAGTGGAGTGAGTGAAGCAGCGGGTTAGGACAAAACTACTCTGACACACATGGGGTCACCACGAGTTAACAACTCAAGAAAGAATCTAGGATATGCCCTCTCTGTGTAAGGAGAGTAAAAACCACAATACTCTCAGGAAATTTTCCCTTTAAAGATAGCAGAAGAGAACAGTGAGCCTTTGTGTGACGCATTTACCCTGAAAATAGAAACACGCAAATGAAATCGCAGGCAGATTGCCTTTCTCCTTCCTTATTCTTCCTTCCTTCTTACAGTGCCTAACTATGCAACATCCGGATCCTGAAAGGACATTAAATATTGGCTGATGGAGTTTTAAAAAACCAGGAGCAAACTATAAATGTTTACACAGAGTGGCTGAGAAACTCTTAAGTCTAAAAGCATTGTAAGTTTAGTATTCTTCAGTTAAAGAAAATAATCAGAACCTCTAAACATTTCCTAAGCTAAAGAATAAAACATAGGTTGTTTCTGAAATGTAAGCAGTGATTTGGGGACGCTTTCACATTTTATGGGGAAAATTATTTTTCACAATTCTATGAAATTCACAATATTGTGAAAAATGGATTTTTTTAAAAAAAGCTTAGACATTTTAAGAGATAAAATTTAGTCACTAATTAAGGAAAGGTCTTTTTTTTCTTAGCATTTAGTTCCTTTTTGCTACTTGCACAATAAAACAGTGTGTGTTAATAGAGTGTATTCAGGTAGCAAGATTGCTTACTACTTAAGCTTTGTGTCCTGATGGTACCTTTCATTTACAGAGCTCTGTCTTTATTACATACCTAGGGATCTGCTTCCAAAAGGTAATAGCCTTGGAAACACTACGGAGTGGTTCTACTCTACAAACATGGGGTCGCCATTGACTGGATGGCAACTAACAACAATAACAAGGGGCTTGGTTTTTTTTTTAAAAAAAAAAAAAAACTGAACGTTTCCTTCTTCATTTTACAGAAAGCAATGAAATTGCACCTCAGGAAGAAGGCCTATAATGGGAGTAAAACGATTGAGAAGGGACAGATCTCAAGAGCTAACAAATTTGAATTTTTACATACAGATATTGTGATACTTGTTCACACCCCCAATTCGCCTCAGTAAGACAGATGAACACCTAACATGTTTGGTTCCTATTTCTTTTGCATTTTCCTTTCCCCCAAAGGCTCAATATGAGAATAGGGAAATTATGACTCTTCTTGTATTTTGTGTGTGTGTGTGTGTGTGTGTGTGTGTGTGGTTATTGTTGTTTATTATGAGCTAAATTATAGTTATTTTGTGTATGTGCCTGTCCTCAAATAGCTAGATTATTTGCCACTTTACAAAAGCCACCATACCCTTACTATCTTCAAAACCCAAGCATGTGCTAAAACACTTACCACACAATGAGGAATCAATAAGTGATTTTAAAATGAATGAATGAATGAATATTTTTGTCTCTAATTGAACCTGCTTGGAGGCTCTACAGAGTGCCAGTGGGTACTAGGAAAGCATGTTCCATGTTGGCAACTCAGCCTGCTATTGTTTGATTTGGGAGCTGGTCTATTTTTTACAGCATGAGTAAGTATTGAAATACAAACAGGAATATTTTACTTCCTCTGTCTATTTTGGTTTCTAGCCATTCACCATGTATTATGTCAGTCTTTTCTTTCTGATCCCTCCAGGACAAAACATTGTTCCATCCTGTGAGCAACAGCTGCATGGATTGTAATCCCGCAGAGAAGAAAATTTTCATGGCCAGATGTGACCCTCTATCTGAGACTCAGCAGTGGATTTTTGAACATAGGAATATGACTGTTTTAGAAAAATTTAACCACCATACCAGCTCCTAGAAAGGAAGAAGAAGAAAGAAAGAGTGATTACCTACAGATTACAAACTAAATTTTGGCCGGCATCTGGGTCAAAGGAGTCAGGAATATCATTTCCTAGATCCAGGAAGCCTGGTTTGAAGATGTATAAAGGCCATATTTAAGTAGGTTGTCCTGAAGAACTTCCTGCATTTGAAGAACTTGGCTGAGAACCTCACCAGCTGCTTCTGAGAGCTTGAGACTAGCAGTTCCCTTGCTGGCCAAGGGCAAAGATTATTTAGAGACTTTTCAAAACAACTGCTGAGTTAATAAATCCTAGCATTTCTCAGGTCAAATCCTGCAGTAGTGAGTAGCTATGAATGGATCCTATTAATTGGGTGGGAGGGGGGTGGAAATAGAGTGCATGACTGCTCTGACAGCCTACGGATACCACAGGTTTAGAACTAGACACAAGGGGTGAGCTGTACTCTTTGGTGCCATTCTCTGACTAAGAATGGGTTAAGCAGGTTTAACCCTTAAAAGTGCTGCAGATGATTTTAGAGTGCTCATACCATTCTGTGTTCTTTTACTTTGAAACAAGGGGGTGATAAGGATTTAAGATGTTAAGACTTAAACTACATCATGAAATGGACTTTTGGTGTTCCCATTCTTTCATTTACATTTATCTCTTTTTTTTCTTTTACAGCAGAGGTAACTTATTGTTTATAAAGTTCATGCTCCATAAATCAGCTAAAATTCTAATTCAGTGCCCTTGTATGAATCCAGTTAAATAAATTAAAAAAAAAAAAAACTATGCTACCAAGTTCCTCCAAAGAGAAAGATTTCACAGAAGCAGCAAAACCGTATAATGTGTAAGAGAAAGATTTCTCTAGAAAATCTATTTTTACTTTTCTATTATTTTTTAAAATTTAAGAGTTTGATGTTTGTCCAGCCATAAATTTTATTAAGAAAGGAAATGGAGTGAGATTGATGTAATTTGCTTAGGAGATTCTTAAACCCAAATAAATCTACACTCCAAGTGGCGTGTGAAATGGCTTGATTTACTTGAATTCTGTTTCATCAGGGTTGGGGAGTTGGAAGTGGTTTGTTTGGTTGGTTGGTTTCTTGTTTGTTTGTTTTATATTACTGATGTTAATGACATCATTGCTGCTTTATTTGGAAGCACATAGAAGGAATTTCCATTAATAAAGTGTTTCAGACACCATTTTCAATTACTGGGACAATATTTCAGAGGTGAACAAAGGAATGATTAGAAAAATAAATGGAACATTTAATCCTTAAAGTAGTTTTTTACTTTCCAGTAATGATAGTGTCAGGGGAGGAGATGGAGATGTCAAGATGAGTCTTTGGAGGAAAGAATCATATTCATTACACATTTCTCAAATTTTTCAAGTAGAAAACAATTTTCACTTTGCTCTTGATTTTTTTTTTTAATATGATTGTCCTGTTAATAAAAATTTATATATCCTCTCAGCTACAGAACCACTGAATATTAGAACTGGAAAGGTTCTTAGAATCCAATCCCCAGGTTTTTGCAGGTGAATAACAAAAGCCTAGAGAGTCGGCCTAACTTGTGGCAGGGTAGATGACTCTTCAGACAGCTAGTCTAATGCTTTCTCTATGATGTTGCATTGCCTCTCTCTGTTACCCAGGGTAGTTCTGCTTATAATTGAGATTTACATTCTGTCTCCTTGGGGATGCCTACAAGAGGCACAATTCTCTTTCAGAAACTTTAATAGATGAAACTTACTCTTGAAAATGTTCATGATTTTGTTCTCTCCTTGAAATCTAATCAAAATGTCCAGTTAAACTGCCCTACTAATCGTTGAGGAAGAGTTATTTAGTTATCTTTACTGATTTTTCAAGCATTCTTTTGAAGAGCTATTTTTTTAAACTGACAGTCACAGAGATATTTTGTATAGGTCAAGAGATTTTAATGCATTCAAGATGCATAGTGGAGAAAATCAATAGTGAGAAATTAACCTATGTGTTGAACAATTCAAGAGAGTGAGAGAAGATTTATCTCAAGTGCCCAGAGAGCAATCTGGTTTTAGAATTAGATGAGCCCATAAAACTGCCATTAAACAGTTGACTGCTATTTACAATTCCACCAAAGAGCCAACCCTGTGTTCTGCACTCTGGAACGCCCAGGTTTGAAATGATCTCTTAGGAGGCTATAATCATGTGAAGCAAGCCATGACATGTTTGCTGCTATCCTTTGAGAAAGCCTGACTATTGCATCATTTTGGTGTAACACTCAGGGATCATCAAAGATTGATCTGATCTCAGAAGGGCTTGTCTCTCAGATCTAAACTTACCAGTGAGTAAAAGAATGTGACACAAAAAAATTAAATAATTTAAAAATCTGTTAAAATAGAAGTCCAAGACATTAAAAAGTCCCTGGGTGACACAAACAGATAGGATGCTAATATAAAGGTTAGTGGTTCAAACCCATTTAACAGCACCACAGAAGAAAGGCCAGGTGATCTGCTTTCATAAAATATTACACTGAACAAAACCCTATGGAACATAGTTCTACTATGTAACAAATGAGATTTCCATGAGTCAGAATCAACTCTATGATGAGGGGTTTGGTGTAAAGTTTTTATTTATTTATTTGTTTGTTTGTTTGTTTGAGATGCTGAAACCAAAATTAAAACTTCAAACTGCCAAGCAATTGTCAAAAGTGTGTAAGTGGGAAACATACAGATAGAACAAAATGAAGCCAAAATAACCCAAACCCAAGCTGAACGGATAACACTGCCAACTAAGCACATTTGCATTTCTTTTACCACGGAAGGTTAGGACTCTATCCTCACTTGAAGTGCCACTATTATATTCTGCAATGTACAAAACTGCATGCGTTTGTATATTTATTTGGCAAGGGGGACTGAACAGTTCTCAGACAGATTCTCCTTTCTGGAAATAACATGATTTAGAAATTGTAGAGTACTGCCCTACACTTTTCTCAGAATAGGAAGTAAAATATCATAAAGTTAATCTTCAATATCTTCAAATATTGCTGCTTCTCCATAACAAGAAATCGTTTTACCTGAAGTTAGAAAATAGTTACTTATTTAAATCATTTTTATGTATGTATTAAGAAAAGGCTGCACTGAAAAACAATTGTAAACTAATTGTGAGATTTATAGTTTTTTCAAGGCTGGATTAATACCATGGCAATAACAATGTTTTGGCTTCGGTGTCTACTGTTGTTTAGTTTAAAAAAATATTAAAACAATTACCTGACTGTTTTTAAATGTATTCATTGTATCAGAGGCCTCAGTGAATAATCAAGTACCAGAATTATTTTGTGAATTAATAATATAGAACTTTATACAATAAATTAATAACACATAATGAAAATGGATTTACAGTCAATGAAAGAGTGTGTTAGGCCCATTCTGTTCATGGTCTTGCAAAATATAAAACCAATGCCAACACTTGACACCATTTCCTTTCAGGGGGAAATTATATGTTTTAAAAGGAGACAACAGCTGAAAATAAATAAACTAGAAGACATAAATATCTATTTTGTGCTTCTTGGTCTCATTTGTTGTTGTTGTTATGTGCCATCGAGTTGGACCCGACTCATAGCGACCCCTCCTTGGGTTTCTGAGGGGATATCACTACGGAAGTAGATTGCCCAACCTTCCTTCCAAGGAGTGGTTGGTGGGTTTGAACTCCCAGCCTTCTGGTAAGCAGTCAAGTGCCTTAGGCACTATGCTTCTTGGTCTCATAGGGGGGAAAAAAAGTCCTCTATTTTAATCCTTTATAAGTATCTCCATAAAAAATCTGTCTCTACTAAGAAGCCTGACACTGTAAAAATTGTGGCAGATCCATCAAAAGAGCCAATGATACCTCAGTTACAAAGTCTGCTGTCTGTCATGGAGGGGCAAATCCATCAGTATGTGAAATTCCTGGCCCAGAACTTCACATTAGTTCTGAAGAGAGTTGATGGCAAGACTATGACAGATTCCCTATTTTTGACTTCCTGTCTAAGGCTTTCCCAGGAAAGCCCCCAAATGCTGCTAAGTTACATTATTCAGAATTTGAAACCATCCTAATAATGTGGTCCTGTGAATATTGATTTACCCCAAGGAGCCAGTTTGGTGAAATCTCTTTAAGTTTCTCTCCTTGGCAGGGATATAAAACTGTGATGCTCTTACATGAACAGGTGTTAGACATATGCTGAAAACTGGTATTTTTTTATATATCCTGAGAAAGAATACCTCAAAGGGAAAATTTTTTATGTGATTCCCTATGATCCTGGAAGTAGATATAAATGGCAAGCAAATTTTATCTCTAGGTATGGACTGTGCATAATCCTCTCCATCACCTCATCAATGTTCTCCCCTTGCCATCTGTGATTGTTAAGGTTATGTGTCAACTTGCCTATGCCATGATTCTCAGTGGTTTAGCAGGTATTATGCAATTATCTTCCATTTGCAATCTGATGTGAGCAGCCAATCGAAGAGGGAGTTTTCTTGGAGGTGTATCCTATACCCTGGACAGATGGATGGATGGATGGATGGATAGATAGATAGATAGATAGATAGACAGACAGACAGCAGCAGACAGCAGACAGACAGATATTCTGGGAAAGTTTACTCTCTTCTCTAGGTCTTGATTCCAACTCATCATCCTCTGACCACTGGTTCTTGGGACATGAGACAGCTGCCTGTCACTGGACCTGCCAATTGTGGGTTTGTCAGCCCTTGTAAACTTGGAAGTCAGGAGAAGTCTCTAGCCTGATGCCTGACCCACAAATTTGGGACTTGCCAGCCCAAACTGCATAACCCATTTCCTTGAAGTAAATCCCTTTGTGCATAGACACATACACACACACACACACACACACACACACTTCACTGGTTTTGCTCCTCTAGAGAACCCAGCCTACAGCACTGTCATAACTCTTAGATAACACCTCTAACTGTAATTTTTCCCTATGTGTGAAACTGTGGCTGATAACACTGAAGCGTGACAAGTGGCCAGTCCTTCCCACACAGTAGACATTGGAAGATTGCTCTTTGATTTATGTCTATAGCCTTTGCTTGCAGAACCAGGAGCTATTTGCAACTCTATTTGGTAGACTTGACATTGGCCTGGAGCTTTTATTCACAGTCACTCATCTATACACTTGACAAACCGGTCTGATATGTCTGGTACTATAGCTTCTCAGCAGACTACAGTTCAGGCACATATTTCATACATCACCCCAGAGCAACCTGGAAACACTTATTCTGCCTTTCCTGCCTGAAAATGTGTCCTTCAGTTCAATGTACCATAATCTCCCAGGTTTCCACAGTCCTCTACTTTCTATATTTCCCTACTCCAACTAAGTGATTTGACCTCGGTTGTACAGAGAAGCTGGTTACAATTCAAGATCTTACTGGTAATGATTTTATTCTGGCATTACCTTGTGGAAGGGGATTCATAATTAGGTGACATCCTGGATTAGCAGAAACAGTCCTGATTTATGCCTTTGTCTTGGGTAACTATTAAAAAAAAAAAATTGCCATTGACCCATAGTGACACTACTGAACAGAACAGAACTGCCCCGTAGGATTTCTGAGTCTGTAAATCTTTACAGAAGCAGATTGCCTCATCTTTCTCCCACAGACCAGTTGGTGGGTTCGAACAGCCAAACTTTTGGTTAGCAGCCAAGAGCTTTAACCACAGCACCACTAGAGCTTCTAATTATTAATTATTAATAGTATCCTCTTATATTCTTTGCCAGTTGATGGTAATTGGCTACAAGGATTAATAAGCAAAGAACATTTTAACGTTCCCTATAACAAAACTACAAAATTAACAAGCAAGTGGAGTAAAAATGCTAGTTGCTGTCAAGTCAATTCCAACTCATGGTGACCCCCATGTGTGTCAGAGTATAACCGTGTTCCATAGAATTTTCAATGGTTGACTTTTTTTAAAATAGATCACTAGGTCTTTATTCGCAAATGCCTCCAGATATTCAGGAACCACTAAGCTTTCTTTTAGCAATTGAGTGCATTCACCATTTGTATCACCTAGAGACTCCGTTAATGCCTATAAAGCCCATACCAAACCCATTGCCACTGAGTCAATTTAAATTCATAGAGACCCTAAAAAACAGAATAGAAGTGTTCTCCTAGGCTTTCCAAGGCTGTAAGTATTTATAGGAACGTACTGCCACATCTTTCAGCTATTGGGTTCAAACCTCACTCTTTCAGTTAGCAGTCAAGCGTTTAATCACTATGCCACTATTGCTCCTATTAATGCTTATGGTCTACAAGAAATCAGCTAGTCTCACCCCTTTCCTTAAATAGGACCAGACTGAAAACAGTTATATTTGATCATTGTCCATTGCATTTATATAGTTGTTTACAAATTGCTTAATAGGAGATTTTTAATTAAGAGTTCTTGTATCTGACACCAATATTTTTCTTAAGATAATTCTGATTTAAACATTTCTATCATGATTTTGGGAGTCTCTGGGTAGCACAAATGGTTAAGAAATTGACAGTTAGCCAAAAGGTTTGCAGTATGAATCCACTCTACTCAGAGGGATCTCAGAAGAAAGATGGTGATTTCCTTCCTAAAGGTCACCCCCATACATAGTTCTTTCCTGAAACATGTGGGGTCACCATGAGTCACAATCAACTCAATGGCAACTTCAACTGACATCATGATATCTTAATTTATTTAGAACCCGCTAAGTCTTTTTATGGGAGCTCTGGTAGCATAGTGGCTAAGACACTTGCCTGCTAACCAGATGGCTGGCAGTTCAAACCCACCAGCCACTCCTCGGAAGGAAGGTTGGACAATCCTACTTCCATAGTGATACTGCCTTGGAAACCCAAGGAGGGGTCGCTATGAGTCAGGGCCGACTCGACGGCACATAACAACAACAACAAGTCATTTTATACTTTTCCAAGATAAAAACAGTAAATTTCCAACATGAAGGCTAGTAAACACATTATTAGTTTTCTATATATAGTAAGATATGTGTATATCTGTGTTTATGTGTATATGTGTGCATACATATACATATATGTATATGTATATGTGTATGTGTATATACACACATACATAAAACATAGGAGCTCTGGTAGCATACTGCCTAAGGCATTTGACTGCTAACCAGAAGGCTGGTGATTCAAATCCACCAGCCACTCCTTGGAAGGAAGGTTGAGCAATCTACTCCTGTAGTGATATTGCCTCAAAAACTCAAGGAGGGGTCGTTATGAGTCGGGTCCGACTCGACAGCAAACAACAACAACACATTAAACATAAAGGTAGCAAAACTATTTGCACTGTTCCTTATTTTTCAAAGCAATTTTATATTTATTATCTTCTTCAGTCCTAATAACTACCTCTACAGTAGACAGGGCTGATATTACTATTCTTATGAAGAAACCAAAGACTCAGAGTCAAGGGGCTTGCAAAATCAATGTCACATGGCAACTTAACAGCAGAGCCAGGACTAGAATTCAGGCCTTCTGATGCTTGAGCCTCTGTTCTTTCTAATCCTCATGATACTCTATACCTTACTGTACAGTCATTCCCACAGCAAAATCAAATCTGAACTTTATGAAGGTACTTCAAATTGCATGAGCAGTCATTTCCCTGGGAAGCTATGTTTTTAACCCTTTAATTTTATTTGCTCTTCTCTGTATCTGCATGTTTTTGTTGGTTTTCCCACAGCTTATTAAAGTAAGAACACCAATCTGAATCCAGGATTAGTCACTCTTAATGAGATTTCCTGGGTGCTTTTAAAAAAAGAAGTGATCAACTAAAGCTATTTGCATAACTCTGGATAATAAATCTTAAAGCAAATGCCATGTACTTGGTGATTATTAATGAGCCCAGCCTTGGAGGGAGGGAAGTTACACAGCCACCAAGCTTTTTTTTTTTTTTTTTTTTTTGCATTTGCTTTGCAGTAGAACTACAAATGTGCCTCTTTTCAATATTCTTATTTCTGAGCATTCTGTCCACATCCATCTTTTAGCCATTTGAGACCCTCAATATCCACTGATGTGACTTCTTTCTATGGCAGTTTTTCTCTTCTGTAGATTCTTGTTAAACATACAGATGACTAGATGGCACATAGCAACAACAACAACAAGGCCTTACCTCAGATCTACTAAATCTGAATGTCTGGGGTGAGGTCATCAGGTACAGATAATTCTACTAATGAAGAGATGTGTCCCATCTCTTAAGTTCTTGTCACTAGCACATCCAAGCTAATTTTCTGATATGATTGCCTTGCTCTCATATATACAGACTGCAGACATCTAGAAGAATGGTGAGTTGTAATACACAACTAAGTTACATTGAGAAAAATTTATCCATTTTATTTCAACAATTCTCTGCCTTTGGCCAGTGGTCACTAAACTTTAGCATTTCAGCAGCTGGAAGGCTTGTTAAAACACAGATTGCTGGACCCTAACGCCTAGAGGTTTTGGTTCAGTCATCTGGGATGGGTCTCGATAATTTACATTTCTAACATGGTGATGTTGTTGCTGATGGTCTGCGGTTCACACTTTGAAAGCCATTGGCTTAGACCAGTAGTCTCAACATTTTGAAAATATCTTTTTAAAGATAGCTTTATTAATGTTAATGTTGAATATTTGTAAATGACATTGATTATTTTTAAAAGTCACCTATTAAAAATGATAAATTAGCCCACTCAAAATTCAAATAAGCATTAACTTCATTCAATAAATATTTCTAGCCAGAAGAAAGTTCTTCCCATAAAACTTTTTAAAGTAGGATCACAGAGCTAGAAGACGAAGAATAGGCAGTATTATAGCATCATAGTAAATATTTTTTTCATCACTTATATTCTCAATTAAAGCATCACGAATAGGTCAAAGTCCCTAGCATTAAGTGCTTGGTGTTGAGCAACACATTAGTAATTTAATTTTTATGGTTCCTCCCTCTGAGCTGTTAATGAATTTCATACCACTGTAGAATAGTATCAAAAAAGTAAAAAAAAATAAAAAAGCTATAGAGCATAATTAAATCATTTAATTAATGTTCTATTTCAATATATTAGCCCTCCTCATTCAGACCATAGTTTTTCAGTTTTGTCTTGAGAAAAGAAACATCAATTTCTAATGCAAATACCTAACCAACCTGACTTCAAATACAGAGGACAGATATGACTGAGCTAAATTTCCTTCCATCTTTGAAAAATGCTGTTAAGTTTAATTAAAAGTCTTTTAAGTGTAACAGTAGCTCACTATATTAACTCAGTTCAGTAACTTCATTAGAAATAATTTCAGAAGGAAAAAAAGCTTAGTATTTCTGCCATGTTGGAGCCACGGTCCTCTCAAATTTGTAATTTTATTTTCACTGAAAATAAATGCTAAATCTTTTAAAGGTTATTTTTACCTTGTCCTCTGTCTTCAAATACAAAAATTAACTGAAAATATTTTTTTTCATTTAAACTTCAGTCTCTAATGGTACACATAGTAAATACACCAAATTATTTCTTTTCAAATACTTCATTGTGTATACTAAGAATACTTGAAAGATAATATATGGGGGAGAGTGTTTCACTTAACTGATGCTTGCTTATGCAAATTTCTACCACTCAGAATATTGTTATGAGCTAAAAAAAAATGAAACCTTGAAACATCTCCTAGCATAGTTTGACCTGAAAGACATTATACAAGTGAGATGATCACAAAAGGACAAATATTATATGAAATCACTACTTTAAAAAGTCAAGAAAAGGTTTACACACAGAGAGATTCTTTAACAGTTACCACTGATGGGAGAGAGAGGGAGGAAAAATCAGTAACTAGAAGGTAGACATATATTAACTTGGGTGAAGGGAAAGGCAATATATAATAAGGAAGAGGTCAGTACAACACGACCAAGGCAAAGGAAGACACTGGGAGATATGTAGGAATAAAAGGCAATAATGGTAAATAGTATTACATACACAATCCTGCAATAATAGTGATAACAAGCAATAAATTACAAGTGGATACATAGGTAGAATTGTAAGCTGAACAGGTGTGGAATGGCATATAGGAGTATACCCACAAGTATGATATAGGTTTGACAGAGAATATTGCTACATATGTATTTATATGTGCTGAAAATATATTCATGTTTATAGTAGAGCATATGGGGGTAAAAATATGAACACTTCTTTGGTTGAGCATAACCAAATACCTTGAAGAAATGAGTCACTGGGCTTAGGGGCTTTGGACCATAGTCTCAGGGGCATCCAAGTCAATTAGTATAACACAGTCCACAAAGATAAAGCTTGTGAACAGCCATCTAAGACGCAACAATTGGTATCTCCCTGTCCAGATCAAAGAAGAATGAAGGAAATCAAAGACACACACATGCACACACACACACAAATACCAATAGCTTGCAAAGAGATCAAATCTGGAGATTCTGGATAGAATGAGAGGAAAATTGCAGAACAAAATTTAAAAACACAAAAATGACCAGAATTACCAGAAAGATAGAGACTGGTAGAATCCTTGGGACTATGGCCCTGGTTTACCCTTTGAGCCTAGAAATGGACTCACTGACATGGATTGGCTCTCTGCCCAACAGCAGAAAGACCCACATATAGAACACCTACCTCAGGTCGATGCACCCACCTTCTCTAGGGAGATGCACCTCTTGGATCAAGCTGCCATGAGACACCAGAGGAGTAGCATTCACACAGAGGGAAGGCTGGACAGACAGAAATGCATACATGAGAGGGGCACAGGGAGGGCTTGGTCTCAGGGAGAAGAGGGAAGGAGAGTCTTTTACCCTTGGGATGGTAATTGGGGCCATGAAACCAGATGTGCATGAATTGTTGAATGTAAAACAAGTTTGCTATGTAAATTTGCACCCAAAGCACAGTTTAAAAAAGAAAAAAAAAGGCAGAAGGGGTGGGGCTACCATGTCTGTGGTAGTTAAGTTTGTGTGTCAACTTGGCTGGGCCCAGTTAAATGACTGGGCAGCTGGATGTAGTTATTCCCCATGGTGACACTGGTAATTTAATTCTATGGTGGACTCTATTGGAACAGCTCAGTACCTGCTTTAGGGATATGATCTGCTTCCAGTACATAAGAAGCAACTTTGAGGAAGGTCTCCAGCTTTTTGGCACGCTTGAACCCTGCATGTAGCCAAGTCGTTGTTCAACAGCCTGTCATGCCTTGCCAATCTTGAGACTTCCAATAGATGTGAATTAATGGCCTGCTGTGTGGTTTGGTAACATCAGGACTGTGTCCTTTGACTTGCCAACCTTGGGTTTGTCAGCCTCAGCACCTAGCAACTGCCTGAGTGAAGAAAACGTCCAGCTTCAGTGGGCCAGGAGCAGAAGACAGAGCTGAAGCCCAAGGTTGAGGGGCTTCACTCAGCCCCTAGAGCCCAGCCAGCACTTTGAACTTGGATATCTAGCCTTCAAAACCGTAAGGGAATAAACTCCTGTTTATTAAGCAATCCCATTTGTGCTATATTCCTGTCTGAGCAGCAGTAGGTAACCAAAACAACATCCAAGGAACAGAAGAATGGGGCCTGCTCGAGCTAAGAGAATGGGTTAAAAATAAATAATAATAAAAGATAAAAAAGAAAATAGTCCAAAGGACTAATGGACCACGGGAACCACAGCTTGAGACAAGAAGAACCAGATGATGTCTGGATACCACTACTGACCACTCTAATCAGTATCACAATAGAAGGTCCTGGACAGAGTGGGGGGAGGTGGGGAAATGCAGAAAAAAATGCAAAATCATAAAAAAGACCAGACTTCCTGGTCTGATAGAAACATTGATGGAACCCCTGAGGGTATGGCCCTTTGACATCCTTCAAACCTAGAATTGCACCCACCTCCAAGGATCACCTTTCAGCAAAACACTTACTCACTCACTCACTGCCGTCAAGTTGGTTCCGACTCATAGCGACCCCTCCTTGGGTTTCCGAGGCAGTATCTCTATGGAAGTAGATTGCTTAATCTTCCTTCAGAGGAGTGGCTGGTGGGTTTGAACAACCAGCCTTCTGGTTAGCAGTCAAATGCTTTTGGCACTATGCCACCAAAGCTCCGGCAAAACAACAGACATATCTATAAAGTGAAAACACCATCAGTGAGTAACTTACTCTTCAGGAACAACTATATGAGACCAAAAGGGCAGCTTTTGCCCATAAACAAAGTTCAGAAGGATGAAAGGGGCAGGAAAAAGGGATGATTTCAAACAAAGAACCTAGAGAGAAGAGGGAATAGAGCTGGATACATTGAGGGAATTGCAACTAATGCCACAAAACAAAATGTGTATAAATTGTTGAAGGTGAATCTAATGTGCTCTGTAAACTTTCACCCAAACCAAAATAAAATGTTCAAAAAAAAAAAAATAGAAAACACTCCCCTGTACTATCCTGACACACAAAAAAGACATTGCTATGAAATTGCTAATGTTGTTGAAAGGAGCTTGGTAGCCTAGTGCACTTGACTGCTAACCAGAAGGTTGGCCATTCAAACCCATAAGCCACTCCTCGGAAGGAAGGTTGGGCAATCTACTTCCCTAGTGATACTGCCTCGGAAACCCAAGGAGGGGCTGCTATGAGTTGGGTCCGACTCGATGGCACACGACAACAACAATGTGGTTAAGATCCAGGTGCCCTCAAGTTGACCTGACTCATGGTGACCCATGTGTATCAGAGTAGAGCTGTGCTCCGTAGTGTTTTCAATGGCTCATTTTTCAGGAGTAGATTCCAGGCCTTTCTTCTGAGGCTCTTGTGGGTGGATTGAAGCCTCAGCCTTTTGGTACCAACCAATAACAACACCTACTTACATCACTCAAGGGCCCTGACAACGTAGTGCCAATAATCTAAGCCATATGTGTTCAGATTTTGTAAAGGTAAAAAAAAAAAATCAGCAGATGCAAAAACTCTTCTTATGGCTAAAATCTGGTTGGCACTGCATCTCAAATCAAAAAGATAAACTTCTATCATCAGGACTTTGAATTCTTGATAAAGCTAGTTGGAACCAAAGACATACAGGTCTTATTCAATGCTCCTCATTGTAATAATGGGGAGCATTGAATAGGACCTCTATTTCTTTAAAAGGAGCTCTGGGGTCACTGTGGTGAAGGCATTGGGCTGCTAACCAAAAAGTAGGCAGTTTGAACCCACCAGCTACTCCATGGGAGGAAGATGAGGAAATTTACTTCCAATTTACAGCCTTGGAAACCCAATGGTGGTCGCAATGAGTCTGAATCAACTAGATGGTAGTGACGTTTTCCTTTCTTTTTTGTTTTTTTTCATTGTAGTAAAGAAGGGATTAAAGGGGGTAGGGAAGTGCAAGGGATGGAGTTGGGAAGGAGAAAAAGAAATAGCCAGGATTTATTTTTCTTTAGATTCTTTTTATAAATGTCCCAGAGGAAGCAGCAGGGAAGTATTGGAGTGACTGAGATGTCAAAGAAATAATCTCACAAAAGAAATGCTGCACTTGAAGCAAGAAGCCATTTCTCATTAATGTCTACCCCACTAGCAAATGGTGAGGGTCAGACACACACAGGCACACACACATTCTCCAAAACCGATTTCAGTGGGAAGACAAGGATTTATAAAGAGTGAGAACTCAAGCAAGTATTAAATAACTATGCAGAGTCACTGAAATGTTTAAAATAAAACAATCTGCAGCTATTCATCTGGATAACAAATGCCTCTGCTTGAGAAAGGACAAGGAATTGAGGCTCTTTTATTGTGAACGACAGGAAGGACTTAACTGGAGGAGAGCTAATGACCTTGTTTCTACATTCCTCAGACATCAGTAGGCTGCCAGAAAACTGCCTGTGGGGTCGAGTCAGTGATGGTTTAAAATGGCCAGGGAGAAAGGTTCAGGAAAAAGTGAGCTACAGCTTCAGTGGCAGTTTCTAAAGATGTTGATGAATATTGCCACCGTGGAGCACACAACACACTTTGCACTCTCTGCCACCAGAACCTAGATGTGAGGATATTAGCAAGACAGAATTTTCTTTTTTCTCTTTCCATTATTTCTTTTTTTACTCTCCTCTATTTTTGTCAACCCTGAGTAAACATTCTCCAGAAACGAAGTAAAAATATCAGATCAGTGAAAATCCTCTGGTCACTTGAGGAAGTCGGAGCAGCTACCTTGTTGGGACAGAGAGATGTCACTACAGCAAAATTTCCAATCTTTCCTCAGACCATCTTTACGTGTCTCTTCTCCTGAACTAGGAAACTCTTTCTCAAGCAATATCAACCTTATGTATTTATTTATTTATTTTCTCCTGTAAGGCCTCAAGATACTCTCTAACTTTAGTTCAGTAAATGTTTGTTGAGTATTAAAAAAAAGTGAAGCTCAGTGTTAGACAAACGAGTATAAACAGCTTGGGGAAAAAAAAATGTATGGTGTACTTGTTAAAAAGGAGCTCTAGTGGCCTAGCAGTTAAAGCATTCAACTGCTTACCAAAAGGTTAGTGGTTAGAACCTATCATCTGCTTCATGGGAGAAAGATGAGGCTGTCTCTTGCCCTAAAGATTTACAGCCTTGGAAACACTAAGAAGCAGTTTTATTCTGTCCTTTGGGGTAGCTATGAGTCAGAATTGACTTGATGGCAGTGGGTTTGGTTTTTGGGTTTAGTTGTCAAAAAACTCTATTCTCTGCCTAGATGTAGCATTTCTCACTAATTTGAAATTGGACAAATCTTCCTCCAAGGATTGTGTTAATGATAAAATATGACAATGAACATGGAATTGCTGTGTAACCTGAAAAGCAGAATGTAAATGAAAGACACCATTCTTTAAGGAAAGCCTGTCTTCAGTAACTTGAAATCTTGCACAGTGATTCTTAGGTAGCATGACCACATAATGAATTGTGAAAATGATGATTTTTGGGAGTGAAATAAAACATCACTAATAATTATGGTTCAAACCCACCAGCCACTCCTCGGAAGGAAGATGGGGCAATCTACTTCCGTAGTGATACTGCCTCGGAAACCCAAGGAGGGGTCGCTATGAGTCGGGTCTGACTCGACGGCACATAACAACAACAACGACAATAATTATGGAAGCAACACAGATGAAAACCAGAACTGGGACATTAGGACTAGGACACATAGTCCACCTCTTAAAGATACTGAAATATTCATGGATAAATTTATTAGAATTGTATCCACTTAGTCAACATTTAGTAGTTCACAAAGTGGATTCAAATTTGATTATTTAGATCCTCTTATGGGGGAATTCTTTGAAATCATATAGGACATGTGGTTCTACTATGGAGTTTAAGCATGAAGCTTTATTGAAAATATACTCACTCATAGGGTATGGCTGATGACATTGCTTGCTGAAAGTGAGGATGACTTGAAGCACTTACTGGTGAAGATTGAAGAATACAGAATGCAGTATGGTTTACATTTCAATATAAAGAAAGCAAAAATCCTCACAATTGGACCAATAAGCAACATCATGATAAATGGAGAAAAGATTGCAGTTGTCAAAGACTTCATATTACTTGGTTCTACAATCAACACCAATGGAAGCAGCAGTCAAGATAGCAGATGACATATGTTGTTGTTGTTGTTATGTGCCTTCGAGTCAGACCCAACTCATAGCGACCCCTCCTTGGGTTTCCAAGGCAGTATCACTACGGAAGTAGATTGCCCCATCTTCCTTCCAAGCAGTGGCTGGTGTGTTTGAACCGCCAGCCTTCTGGTTAGCAATCAAGTGCCTTAGGCACTACGCTACCAGAGATCCCATATAGCACTGGGCAAATAGGCTGCAAAAGATCTCTTTCAAGTGCTGAAGAACAACGATATCTCTTTGAAGACTAAGGTGCCTGACACAAGCCATGGTATTTTCAATCACTTTATATGCATGTGAGAGCCGGACAACGAGCAAGGAAGACTGAAGAAGAATGGACACTTTTGAGGTGTGGTGCTGGCGAAGAATGCTGAAAAGTACCATGGACTGAAAGAACTACAAATCTGTCCTGGAAAAACTATAGCCATAATACTCCTTGGAAGTGAGAATGGCCAGACTTTGTCTCACCTGCTTTGGTCATGTCGTAAGAAGAGACCATTCCTTGGAGAAGGATATCAAGCTTGGTAAAGTGGTGGGTCAACGAAAGAGGGGAAGGCCCTCAACAAGATGGATTGACACAGTGGCTACAATGTGGGCTCAGAAATACCAAGGATCATGGAGCTGGTGCAGGACCAGATAGTGTTTTGTTCTGCTGTGCATAGGGTCGCTATGAGTCAGAGAAAACTTGACGGCACCTAACAGCAACAACAAACATAGGCTAGTATAGCTAGAATAATATCAAGGCTATTCACCGCTTGAAATGTCCCCAAAACCTTTATTCATGAAATCAGAATACAAAATAACATCATCATAACCCATTAATTTAAAGTATGTAGATAAAAATCTTTAAGGTGTTTTTAAAAGGAAATATTTTTCTACTCTGTTTTCATGTGCAATTGTATACGCTTAATAAAAATGTAAAGAAAAATGAAAGTAGAACTTATAAAAACAATTGAATTATTAAATAACTCCCACAATATTAAAATTGTTATTTTGTAATTTGCTTTAGATGGGTTGGCAATAAAATTATATTTCCCTTGATGAATGAGGGTTTGGGAAGGAGTCTGCTGACAGGGAATTCACCAATAAAGCAAAATTGTGAAGAAGACATTAGGTTTTTATTGCTAATTTACTTCTTCAGTGTCACATTGCACCAGGGGTAATTCTTCTATCAAAATGTGGTAATAATGCCTGATATAGCTACCTGATAAATGTACCCCATCTTCAGAATGTGGGATGAGCTATGTTTGCTCAATTTTACTGCATCCTGAAACAAATGAAATTGGGAAAAGACTGCCATGAAATGAAGCTATTTTCTACAGGGCTTGTTCCTAACAAGCTGCATTGCAGCTCTAGCAAAAATAAGGAGACAATAAATCATCCAGTTTATTGCCACACAGAAACCAAAACAACAAAAACAAAATGAAGCCAAACAAACAAAAAGTAAGGTTCCTAGGTGGTATGTACTCCAGCAACAGACTGAGAAAAATATATATATTAGATTCATAAAATTGTTGTTGAATGGATGGGTGGCTGGATGGTAGAAATAATGCCGACTTCCCTGCATCAAACTCAATTTTTCCCATGACTCAATCTTGAAAATGGAATGCAGAAAGAAAGAGAGAGAGAGGAGTAATATAAATGGAAGTCCACATGATACAGCACAAGGAATGCCCCTTAACTGCATATATTGTTTGATGTGGACAATTCTTTTATAATTTTTGCTCCAAGAAAAAATACAGGCACAATTCAAATATACCCCATTGTGCAGGAGCAAAAAAAGAAAAGAAAAGGCACTCTCCAAGAGTATAAATACATATCTACATTGAATGTCTGCTGACTCTTAACCTCTTTACTGCTCTCTCCCCTATAGTTCCCTCATTGGAAAAAGCATAGGTTGTAGAAAGATTACCTTCCTTTTTCTCAACTTCATGCTGACATTTCTTATCTTTTCTTAAATGTACATAATAACAATACCCACAAAAGACTGCCAGTGGTAAAGAATCCGAGAAAAAGAAAAAGATCCAATACAAGATGATAGGAATACAAATCATATGTGGAATTTCTATTTATTGATAGAAATAGCAACTATAGATATGTTAAATTGAGTCACTTGAAGGAGTATTCATCTTAATGACTCACACCTCAGTTAAGCTACAGGCAGAGGCCTCCTTGTGTCATAGATCTAGGACTCTTACGTTGTTAATGGAATGATCACTAACCATTTCCAAGGGAGTCCTGAGGCACCAAGAGGTCAGGAAGAGAAAGGAGCAGTGGAATCCAGGTAAGCATACTTACCCAGTAAATTCACATGTATCCATTTGTAAGCAGAAGCCAGTGATTTGAAACTTTCCAGGGAAGTGACATTGATTTTGAAAACTAATTAAGCAATAAGAAATGCAGGAATCCAAAAAAGAGGTAAGACTAAGGCAAGCATTGAGCCGTAACACAAGAACAAAAGACTTCAGAAGTAACTAAAGAAGACTTAACAGACTTTTGACCTACAAACTTTATTTTAGTAATACTGCTGAGTCACAAGTAGGACATAATCAAAGCACTTGTTATGATCATGTGGCTGTTTTGACTTGAAGTACATTAATATTCTTAACATTTCTTCAAGGCACGTGTTTTTTAACCAACTGTGCTTATTCTTCCAAATCACAAGAGGAACAAAGTTTACTATACATCTAATAAAGCTGCTTTTTGTTCTTGTATCTAATTCCTAAAATCACCAAGCCAAATTTAACAGAAGTTAAGCTCTACTGCCATTGTTGTTGTTAGGTGCTACCAAGTCAGTTCTGACTCATAGTGACCTTGTGTACAACTGCACAAAACAGTGCTCTGTCCTGCATCATCCTCACAACTTGTGCTATACTTGAGCCCATTGTTGCAGCCGCTGTGTCGATCCATCTCGTTAAGGATCTTTCCCTTTTTCTGTGACCCTCCACTTTACCAAGCATGGTATCCTTCTCCAGGAAATGGTCCCTTCTGACAACATGACCAAAGTAGGTGAGATGAAGTCTGACCATTCTTGCTTCTAAGGAGCATGTCTGTTGCCCTTCATCCAGGCCAGGTTTGTACCTTCTTTTGGTAGTCCATGGTATTTTCACTATCCTTCACCAACACCATAATTTGACAGCATCAATTCTTCTTTGGCCTTCCTTATTTTTTGTCCAGCTTTGCATGCTTCTTTGGCTTTAGCTCTGCCTCTTGCTCCCGGCTCACTGGAGCTGGAGGTGTCTCTTAGCTCAAGCAGCTGCTAGTTGCTGAGGCTAACAAGCCAAAGGTCAACAAGTAAAATGGCACAGTCCCAAGATTATCACACAACACGGCAGGTCACTGGTTCAAGTCCAGGAACAATCAATCCTAAGATCAGCAGACAACATGACAGGCTGCTGAATGAACACTAAGCTACATGCAGGGTCCAAACATGCCATAAAGCTCGGAGACCTTTCTCAATGCTTCTCCTTAGATACTGGAAGCAGACCATATCCCTAAGGCAGCTACTCAGCTATTCTAGTACATTCCACCATGGAATTGATTACTAGTCTCATCATGGAATCCATCATGGACATCCAGCTGCCCAGCCACTCAAGACCAGGCCCAGCAAAGTTGACACATAACCTTAGCTACCGCAGAGTGGTAGACACTAATAATACAAGTTCAAAAAAGTCTGTACAAAAGCTTCATGGCAAAATTTCTTCATATGAAGCTTTTCACATAATCAAATTCACAGAGAGGCTAGTTAAATGCTCTGTAAACCTTGCCAACAGGCTGAGAATCTGCTTATTGGATTACAAAACCACAGCCAGAGGTAATGTTTAAAGGAAAGCCATTTTTAGTCATAATCTTACTCTCCTTTATTATTGTGTTAGTGGGTGACTGAAGACTTCTCAGAGATAAAAGATATAAGAAAAGGAAAGAAAAGTACTGATTGCTTTTGAAGTCTTCAACTTTTATAAAATAAAAATACCCTGCTATCTTCCTCTTTCTCTTTCCTAAATAGCCTCTTCTGGCCCAACAAGCTGACAGATGCAAGCTGCCTCATCCGGGAAATCTTGACAGGGATCATTGGAAAGTCAGTGGTTCTCAACCCCCTCATTGGGTCTATCTGTCTCTCTTGATCAGTTGTTAGATGTGTCACAAGGAATGTGTTGATAATATGTAAATCTCCTAAATTTCTAAATTTTATATCGAGTTAAGGGAATTTGAGATTTTTCCTAAAATAACATCATTCTCATTTACTTGTACTCTAATATGCTTTCTCAATAGTGTGAGAAAGTGGTATGGTTACATTTAGTCCTGAGAACTGATATAACCCTAGTTCTGACTACAGGGAAACATTGGGCATGTGAAGGCCCTTCATCTCTGTTACCATGGAACAAAGACTGAGAACTGGTGCCTTAAAGGGTTCTTCATAAATTTAATCACCAATCTTTTCTCCTTTTAGTTTTTAGGACCTCTTTAAGCTCTGATGGTAGAGAAGAGGGATAAAAGCAAAGGTAACTGCTTTCCCTCCCAGGGAACATCCTGAGAAAACAGAGCATAGCACATTGAACATACACAGCCATTCATTTTGTTCCATTTGGTGATAAAAAGACAACAGCAAGAGTAAATTCTTGGTCTCCTCAAGCAAAGGCTTTTATAAGCCAAAATCAAATTCTGTAATTGTCAAATGTTAACTAGGTGGCAATTACTATACTAATACTGAGCAGGTTTCATTTTTCTTAAAAGAGAGATAATATAAGCATATTAAACAGCTCACTGATATTTTTCAAACTGGTAGGAAATATTCCAGTTATATCAGCCATTGTAAATGGAAGACTATTATCCCAATTACCAATTTTAACCAATCCAGTAAGTAAATAGCCTGGGCCCAATCTTTATAGGCAGTTAAACTGTGCAGTGCTTGATAAATACTTCTGTATAGAAGCCTTAAAGCAAAACAAACGCTGCTGGATAACAAGACAGCTGCAAAAATTAACATTAGATCTTGGACAAGATTGGAGTTCCAGGATCACAGACTCTATCCTTGGTAAGAGAGATACCTGCTACAAAAGAGTAATGGTTATTAAAAGAGCAATAAGCTACTGCAGATACATTTAACGCATTCTAAAATCAATTTTAAGATAAGTAACATCGCCTGAAGTTGAGCACAATAGGTAACTGAAAACTCTGGTTCTACTTTATCATTTGAGATTTACAGCCTGTGGGAAAGAGCTGCACAAAATACAAACCTCATCTGAATTTTGTATCAAAGATCTATAGTTAACTCCCTATTATCAAATGCAGACTTAGTTTAAAAGGGTTTTAGAGGAATGGCATCGGGTTTGGTGGGTCAGATTTTGAGTCTTCTAAAACACTTATAGCCTCTTTTCTACCATTTGTAAAATGCTCACCAAGAGCAGGAAACATCTACATGCTAATCATATAGATGGAGGAAGTTAAGTGGAGAGCACAAATCTGACTCAGAGGGCAAAGTAACTGACAAATGAAAAGAGATGATTAAAAGATTCTAAAATGCCCATCTCTGTTCAGTAGCAACAAAGAAGAGATGTGCTTGTCACTAGAAAGTGTCCACAGAGTGTAAACAACAGTCAGAGTCATTACTGAGCTGAATAGAAGGAATAAATTGTGGTGAAATTAAGGAAAGAGAAATTTAAACTTAATGTGTGTGATGAGAAGAGCTGCCAGATAGTGAAACATCTCCCCAGAGGCAACGATGAGACATTAATTACCTCAGGAGGCCTTTAAAGGTCAGACTCCACCAAGAAACAAATAGCATTTTCCAGTCCTTTGGGTTGGAAAAGTCTCTCTTAAAAGTGCAGGAGTATTTTTTTGGAGATAGTATTTATCTAAAATTCCTCCCAGAGAAGCGCAAGTCTGTGGTTGGAAGTGGGGCAGAAGGTTAGAAGCATGAGACCGGCAGGTCACTGGGCAGCAGAGATGTGGTAGGAAATATTGTCCTGTCCAGACTCTTCAGAAAATTGACAACAGGCCTATCACTAGCAACAAACTCAGCAGTATTATGTGCTGAAAGTGATGGCACAAACATCTTCCTTAGTTCATCACCATGACTTGATTTTCCCTAACAATAGTGCTGGGGAAAAGTCAAATCCCACTTCTCACACCAAATTATAAGGATAAATCAAGTCAATTCAGTCCTGTTCTACTTCTGTTTTGACACCAGCTGCCAACTTGGCCCTTCTCTCTCTGACCCTAGCCACCTGGAGCTAGGTTAGATTTCACAAATTAAAAGCAGAGTCCTCCAGGCTGCTATGTCTGCACAAGACCTCAGACACCAGCTGCTAGTTTGAGAGTCCAGATTACACCTTCACTTCTGACCTGCTGGTTACAAATTTGGAAGTTCTGTCTACACTTTCAGGATTATCAGCTGTAAACTCAGGGGTCCCTAATCTCCTTTAGTTCTCACCAGTTGGCTCTCACTACTTCAATAATACACTAGAACATCACAGAACTCATAGAAAGCACTATACTCATCTATTTCTGACAATTTAGTATAAATCTTCTGGTTTTCTACCTGGAGAATTCGTATCATTTCCATTTATTTATTTTGTTATTTTGTTCTTGTATTGTTTTCCAAAACTGTTCTAAGGTTTTGTCAGTGTTTTCCTCGATCTGTCTCTCAATCCATTGAAGGTACCTAAATATAATTCTTTTGAATTCCTTATCAGGAAATTCCAATACTGCTTCTTCCTCAGGGATGAGTTCTGGGTCCGTATCCTGGTCCCTTGTTTCTACTGTTTTATCTTGCTTCTTTGTGTGGACTGTGATGGTTTGTTGTCTCTGAGACATTGTGACATTTTTGTATTTATATTTAATTGGTAATTGTATGTTGGAGTGATTCACCCAAGATTTTCATTTTCTTTCTTTTGTTCAGATGTATCTGAGTAAGCAGGGTAGTGCCTCTACTCGCTAATTGGCAGCATTTATGTACTCACCACCTGTCTCCTCATAGGGGAGATAGAGAACTAGAGTGGGTGCACAGAATTCTGTTAGCTGTTTGTGAAGAGCAGTTAAGGGTGAGTCAGGCTCTTAGTATCATGTATCATTGGCCAGTTGATGCAGAAGCAAGTGGTAACCCTCACTCAGTAGGTGGGGCTGCAGGAGGTGTGGGTACGATTGGGTCATATGGGCACAATCGCTGGCTTCTACTCAGTTAGACAAAAACAACAGTCAAAAAAAAAAAAAAACACCAAAAAAGCAAAAGCTAGGAATAAAAACACACACCACATGAACACACAAGAACAATTACCAAAAAGAGAAAGAAAAAGAAAAAAAAAGAGGAAAGGCAATAAGTGAGAAGAATTATTTAAAGAAATACTTCAAAAGGACAAAAAATATATATAAAGGAGGGATAAAGAGGAATAAGAGAAAAGAGCTAGAGTAAGAGAATAATGAGGGGGGGAAATGCAAAAAGGAAAACAAGGGATGTGAAGAACCACAAGAAAGAAAAAAAAAAATGGGAATCAGGAAAAGGGAAGAGAAAAAAAGCCCAAAAGTAGAACCTGGAAAGGGGAAAAGGGGGAATAAAAATAAAAAGAAAGAAAACAAAACAAACAAACAAAAAATAATTAAAAAAAAAAAAAAAACCTTGGGGGTGGAGAGGGCAGGGCACCCAGGTTCTGTAAGAGCACACAGACTAGGATGGCATTCCTGCTGACCCAGAAGGTGAGTGGAGGTGATGGATGGCCACACCTCTGTTCACCAAGAGGATGTGGGGAATAACAGCAACAAGGAGGAATATTGCACCTTTCCATTTGTTAGCCTTCAGTATGTCCATATTGTCCTCAGCAAGCAGAGCCTATTCTTAGGTCCCTGGGATCTGAATGAGAATGCTGTCACTTTAAAAATAAAAAACAGCCACTGCTTGTAAACATTCAAAATGGCTACATCCTCCAGATAGCTGAAATTCCACAGCTCAGTTTGTCTCCTTTGCTGTTTCCCTTTGTAGACATCAGCCACCAGTACAGTCATTCATGCAGCCCTTGGTGAGAAGGACCGATTTTTAGGTTAATTCTCAGGTCCCAGCACCACTTGGAAATAATTCAAACCACCCATGATGTCAGGATAGCTGACAGTCCACAGCTCTGCTTATTCATTGTTTTCATTCATGTTCTTCTACCCCGCACCCCCCCGCAAAAAAAAACAAACTCATCACCATTGAGTTGGTCCAGTCTCATAGCAACATTTCCTTGGGTTTCTGAGGCAGTATCTCTATGGAAGTAGATTACCCAGTCTTCCTTCCAAGAAGTGGCTGGTGGGTTTGAACTGCCAGCCTTCTGGTTAAGCAGTCAAATACCTTAGGCACTACACTACCAGAGCTCCTATGGTTCTTCTACTAGTTGGAGTTTAATCCACTTCTGCATCCTTTTTTTCAAAGCTCAGGGCTCTAGGATTATCTTCTGTATCTATGTCAATTGGTTTCTCTTTTTCTGTGGAAGAGGGTCTGTGTATCATGTCTACCTATTCTACCATCTTACTGGACTTCCTTAGCCAAAAGCACTATACATGCAGTTATGTCTTTTAGAGCAAAAAGAATACACATTAAGAGACACGTAGGGCAAGGTCTGGGAGGGTTCTCAACAGAAAGCTTGTGCATCTCATGCACCCTCTCATGCTTATCAATTTCTATTACCAACCAGGAAGTCCATGGAGATTCCATGCCTAGAGCTTTTCTTGAGGTTCTTATTACAGAATTCAAACTTCAGCTCCTCGCCCCTGAGATCAATCAATATCACTAGGTGATCATGCAGTATTAAACAATGGGTCTTTCTGGCCTGGCCACCCCCACCCAAGAGTTATCACATTAGCATAAGCTTATAGGTTAGCTGTTTTTATGAGCCCTCATCAAAGACACATAATTACTACCAAATTCCTAACCTACTAGATGTTGTAGCTTATCTCTCAGGAACCAAGGACAAAGATCAAATTCTTTCAGTAAACCCCACAAGTAGCCTCAGTAGTTGGTTTCAACCTACCACCCAAATTTACATCCTTACACCAAGAAGTAATTCTCTTAAAACTACTCTTTGCAATATTTTGTATTTTGGGCTAATGAAATCTCACAGATTATTGGCTCAGAGTACAAGCCTGGTGTCAAGCAGATCTGGGTTCAAATTTTAGCTCTAATATATATACTGTGTGACCCTTAGCAAATTAACATAAGCTCTCAAAACCCACATTCTCAGCTAAATATGGGGTAATGATACATGCCTTTGGTACTTGGTATTCCTGGCTTTAAGAGTTGCTCCTCGAAAGGAAGATGAGGCAATCTACTTCCGTAGTGATACTGCCTCAGAAACCCAAGGAGGGGTCGCTGTGAGTCTGGTCCGACTCGACGGCATATAACAAGAAGTCACATGTCTGCACCATACCTGCCAGAAGCAACAAAAAGGGAAAACCTGATTGTCTTAGTTACCTAGTATTGCAGTAACAGAAATACCACAAGTATGTGTCTTTAAAATACATAAATTTGTTTTCTCACAGTTCATGAGGCTAGAAGTTCAAATTTAGTGCATAGCTCTAGAAGGAGGTCCTTACTTGTCTATTTCAGTTTCAGTAGTTGCCAGCAATCATTGTCATTCCTTTGCTTATAAACAGGTACTCACTTGGCATCTGCCTTCCCCTCTGTGTGTGTCTCTGTGTCTGTTCTGCCTTTTTATAACTCAGAAGTGATTAGGTGTGGACCTACCCTACACCTTAATGTATTACCTCAAACATAACAAAAGAAAAACAATATTTCCAAATAGAGTAATATTTACAGATACAAAGGTTAGGATTTCACACTTTTGAGGAGATACAATTTAATCCATTACACTGAGGCTCTTAATCTTCCTTGATGGAAGGGAGGACTGAGCTTCTTACCAAAATTCACATAGAAAAGGATTTCATCCAAATTAGAAAAGGTGGTTGAATGCTGCTAGGCCAGAAAAAAACAGTTCACATCTTTGCCAACATTTACCTACATTCTTTTCCTAAACTTCCCAAAAAAGTTACCACCTAACAAAAGTCAATTACCCTTATATAGTGAAAATTATTAATCTCTTAATGGAAAGACATCAATTCTTACACCAGTTTGAATCCAGTCTCTGTGAATGATCTTAGCCCCCTAGTCCTATTTCAATCTGATCTCAAAATCCTGCAACCTATGTACTAAATTGTAATATTAAAAATTCTGCCCCTACAGTGTTAGAAAGGGAGAGGAAAGAAAAAAGGAAATTAGCAAATATGTAATTATCTAATACAAATACAGGTTCTATACTCAGGAAAGAAGAGGTCAGACAGCAAGAAATATTACATATACATTTTACTGCAAGAAAAGGTAGAGGCCATGATAATGACATCTGCAATTCGTCACTAGGCCATAGCTGAAATTTTCTTATTTCCTCTTCCATAGCCTTTTGCTGCTCAGGGTTCTTTTCCTGTTAAGGGCACCCAAACCTTTGTTCCTGAGGGATCTAGATCCTTGCAGTCCTGCCTATATGAAATTACAGTAGGCATCCATTCAGTGTTATCTCTGGCTACAGTAGTAGGAGAAGTACACCAGAGCATCCTTTTAATGCCATGATAGTAACCCACTTTCACCTTGATACTCAGGATCAATCACCACAGTCAACACCAAATATCTTTATTCCAATGGCATGAAAAGACCAACATGGCCAGGTGGTGGCCTAAGTTACCAATTCAGTGGAAGCATTGAAATTATGCATTTTAAATACATGAATGAGGTCAGAGAGAGATACTCATTAACGAATTACCACTGGAAAAGAATATAAGTCTATGATATCAAATGTGTTCCTTGGGTGGTGCAAACAGTTAGGCACTCAGCTGCTAACCAAAAAGTTGTCATTTTGAGTCTACACAGGCATTTGTAAGAAAGGTCTAGTAATCTGCTTTTTGGGGGGGGGTAAAAATGAGCCATTGAAGAAAAAACCCTGTCCTGCACAGTTTTACTCTGACACACGTATGGGGTTGCCAAGAGTTAGGATCAACTAGATAGTAATTGTTTGCGTTTCTTTCTTTCTTTTTCTGGTATGATGTTTAATAAGATAAGAAATTTCTAAGCATTTCTGCATACAACTACTTTCTGCATAGATTCATTTTGTAGAAAAATTCACTAGCCTATCCAAAAGGTTAGGAGAGTTCTGCTTCTTTTCACAAACCAATACCTTTATATAACTATATAAATATATTATATCTATTTAACATATCAAAACTACCAATTGAGAAAGAATGCTCTAAACAGAGGTCACAAAGCAACATCTTGAAGAGTTAGATTGGAAATCTTATCTCTAAAGTTTCTCCTCTCTGATGATGATATCATGCTGACCACATCTCTAGATCTCTGCACAACCATCCTTTTCCAAACACTAACATATATACCAGGCAAGAAATGAACACAAGAGACATCTGGAGAAACTCAGAAACCCAAAGGTGAGAGACTGCTTGTTACACTTCCTCCTACATGATATATTCTACACTGAAGTTTTCAGTGTCTCTTATAGCAAACGTGTTATTTAATCACAATTTCCCTTCAATGATCCAGTTTTAAAATAACTGAATATTTAAATAATTCTTTGGAGGGATATAAAACAGTGCAGTTTCTAAATTGAGTAATGAGAATAAATATTATACTTTTTGTATAACCTTAAACTCATTGAACTCAAATGAAAGGCCCAAAATACTTATGATTACACCTCCTCAAGGATATTTGGAAGTTAGAGTAGGATGTAAATTCCATCCAGGGGATCATGGAGCCAAATTTCTGGACAGCCTCCACTCTGTTTTTCACAAGTAAGCTATTCCTGATTTTAACAAAGAGGAAACCAATCAAAACCTATAGTTTTGTGAAAATATGTAATTAAACATTTGTATACAGTAACTCACAGTAAAAAAAAGGGGGGGCTATGTGGCAGGTGTTTTGAATGGGTGCTTGCTTAATTTTACATTTAAAATTTTACAACAGAAATTTAAAATTTTACAAAACAAAAAGAAAATTGGTGGCCTTGTTGCCACCCAGCTGCAACTGAGCAATTTGATAAACAAGTCATGGGAGCAATCTCTTGGCTAAAATAGTGGGTAGCTCAAAGCGAATTAACTTATCAAACAAAAATGACATAAAATGGGGCATTTCAGGACAACAATCTTGAGAATGTTTCAGATATTGCAAAGTAGCCAAATAACCTCTAATCAGGTTTGGGTTCTCCTTGATACAAGGAGTTATCGATCAATCTCTGCTCTGAGGAATTTTAATGATGATGAGAATAGTAATGTGAAAAGGAAAGTAAGAAGGCTGTGCTAAGTCATTAAATAAGTGGAATAGTCTTCACTTCCCACACCTTAATCAAAATGAGAGTGGAGAGAGTCAAAGATTACATACAGGGCAGAAGCAGCAAGGAGTAGGACATAGTAAGGTCATCTTGGTGACCTTCAACATCTAAGTGGTTAGACAAGTCATTAAACACCCACACTAGTTTAAACACAGTCACCTATCCATAGCACAGAGTAGAACTGCCCCATACAGTTTCCAAAGCAGTAAATCTTTATGGAAAAAGATTGCCACATCTTTCTCCCTAGGCACAGCTGGTGGGTTTGAACCAGGCCATGTGGCATTAACTATGCCCTGCTTGAAGCAATAGAAGCACCTGGGAGAAAGTGAGTCATTGTGAATAGATGGAATACGTGTCACCAGAGAAAAATGACACAGGACAGCAGGTTTTATAAGTGGTGATCACAGTGACCAAGCCCAGGTCATATTACAGATGGACTCTGGAAAGGACTGCATGAAACACACATAGCACACATACAAACACAAGGAGTTTACACTCTCACCAGAAGCACTTCTAACATATATCATAAACAGAAAAAAATCAAAGATACAAAGTACATTTTAGTGGTCATGTTTTATAACCACATTGTAAAGAAATTGTCACTTTCTCTCTCGGAGTGTTCTTCTGGATTTCCCCAACTGGAATAAAATGTTTTAAAGTATAAATCAGGTATTGTCAACAAATTAGTATCGAATGTTGAGATTATGACTCTGTGTTTACAACTACTAAGTAGACAGATAATGAACAAAAGACTTTTTCCCACTCCTTCATTCACTCATTCAAACAATATTCATTGACCACCCAGACTAGGCAACACTATTACATGTGAAGATACAATACTGAGCCACAGAGATATTGATCCTGCCCTCTTTGAGAACACATTCTTATAGAGAAGTCAGTTATTAGTTAAATAAACTCACAATTTCAAAACTACAACTGGGATAATTACTGAGACATAAAACCATTGGGGGTATGGGAATATACAATGAAGGATCTGATCTTAGTCTATAGTCTCAGAATATAGTCCCTTGAATAAATGACATTTTACCTGAGGGATAAATAGAAGTGCTTTTAGGACTAGTCAATTAAGGTATTATAGTACAGTATGACTCAAAATGAGAAGAAACAGCTCCAACCTTCATTAATAATCAGAACATAGTATGTATGAAGTATAAATATAGGTAAATTGGAAATTGTCAGAAATGAAGTGGAATAAATCAAGATTGATATCCTTGGCATTAGTGAGCTAAAATGGACTAGTATTGGTCATTTTGAATCAGACAATCATATGGTCTACTATGCCAGAATGACAAACTGAAGAGCAATGGCTTTGTATTCATCATCAAAGAGAATATTTCAAGATCTACCCTAAAGTACAAAGCTGTGAGTGATATGGTAATATCCATATGCTTACAAGAAAGTTAATACTATTGTTATTCAAATTTACGCACCAGCCACTAAAGCCAAAGATAAGAAATTGAAGATTTTTACCAACTTCTGCAATCTGAAACTGACCAAACATGAAATCAAGATGTATTGATAAATAGTGGTGATTAGAATGTAAAAGTTGGAAACAAAGAGAAAGCATTGGTAGTAGGAAAACATGGTCTTGGTGATAGAAATGATTCCTGAGATTGCATGATAGAATTTTGCAAGATCAATGACTTAATATTTGCAAATATCTTTTCTCAACAACATAAAGGGCAAATATACATGTGGATGTCACCAGATGGAAAACACGGAAATCAAATCGATTACATTTGATTGTTTCTGAGGAAAGAAACAATGGAGAAGCTCAATGTCATCAATCAGAATAAGGCCAATGGCTGACTGTGGAACAGACCATCAATTGCTCACATGCAAGTTCAAGTTGAAGCTAAAGAAAATTGAAATAAATCCACAAGAGCCAAAATAAAGATGAGTGTATCCCACTTGAATTTAAAGACCATCTGAAGAATAGATTTGACTCATTGAACACGAATGACTTAAGACCAGATGAGTTGTGGGATGACATCAAGAACATCATACATGAAGAAAGCCAAAAGTCATTAAAAAGACGGAGAGGAAGAAAAGGCCAAAATGGATGTCAGAAGAGACTCTGAAACTTGCTCTTGAATAGATAGTAGCTAATGCAAATGGAAGAAACAATGAAATACAAGAACTGAACAGAAGATTTCAAAGGATGGTTAGAGAAAACAAAGTAAAGTATTATAATGATATATACAAAGAACTGGAGTTAGAAAAACAAAAGGGAAGAACACATTCAGCAGTTCTCAAGAAGAAAGAACTGAAGAAAAAATTCAAGGCTCGAGTTGCAATATTGAAGAATTCTATGGGCAAAATTTTGAACAATGCAGGAAGCATCAAAAGATGGAGGGAATATACAGAGTAACTGTACCAAAAACAATTGGTCACTGTTTAACTATTTCAGGAGGAAGCATATGGTCAAGAATTGATGGTATTAAAGGAAGAAGTCCAAGCTGCACTGAAGGAACTGGTGAAAAATAAGGCTCCAGGAATTGGCAGAATACCTACTGAGATATTTCAAAAAAGGGATGCAGTGCTGGAAGTGCTCACTTGTTTACGCCAAGAAACTTGGAACAGCTATCTGGCCAACTGACTAAAGAGATCCATATTTGTGCCCATTCCAAGGAAAAGTGATCCAACAGAATGAGGAAATTATTGAACATTATCATAAGTATCACACATGAGCAAAATTTTTCTGAAGATAATTCAAAAATGGTTGTAGCAGTATATTGACAGGAAATTGTCAAAATTCAAGACAGATTCAGAAGAGGATGTGGAGTGAGGGATATCATTTCTGATGTCAGAGGGATCTTGGCTGAAAGAAAAGAATATCAGAAAGATGTTTACCTGCGTTTTAGTGACTACGCAAAGGCATTTGACTATGTAGATCATAACCAATTATTGATAGCACTGCAAAGAAAAGGAATTCCAGAACATTTAATTGTGCTCATGAGGAACCTATACATAGACCAAGGGGCAATCATTAGAACAGAGCAAGGGAATACTGCATGGTTTAAAATCAGGAAGGGTGTGTGTCAGGGTTGGATCCTTTCGCCATACTTCTTCAATCTGTATGCTGAGCAAATAATCTGAGAACCTGGATGATATGAAGAAGAACAAGGCATCAGGATTAGAGGAAGGCTCATTAACAACATGTGATAAACAGATGACACAACCTTGCTTGCTGTAAGTAAAGAAGACTTAAAGCACTTACTGGTGAAGATCAAAGACTACAGCCTTCAGTATGGATTAAACCTCAAGACAAAGAAAACAAAAATCCTCACAACCGGAACAACAAGAAACATCTTGATAAATAGAGAAAAGATTGAAGTTGTCAGGGATTTTATTTTATTTGGATCTACAATCACTGTCCATGGAAACAGCAATCAAAAAACAGACAACATATTGCACTGGGCAAATCTGCTGCAAAAGACCTTTTTCATTATTCTCTTAATTCATTCAGGATGCCAAGGGACAAATTTCCCTAATTTATGTAATAATATAAAAAGTTAAGCAAGTACAATCTCTAAACAAAAAGGTTTTGAGCAAGAGATTCTGCAGATGTTACATTTTCTCTTCTGAGCAAGAAATCACAGAACTTGATATAACCTCCTTAAGAACAATAGACTAGAGATGCAACTTTTGTCCCATCTATTTATCTTTCTTTTTAAGTTGACTCTATCATCTTTCCTTATTGTGGTAAAATATATATATACAACAGAACATTCACAGTTTTTTAGCTCCATATGCTTTCCATAAGAAGAAAACATTTTTCAGAGCAGAGAACTAAGATATTCTGATGTACAAAAGAGTTATTCTGGGAGATTGACCTTAAAAATGAACTATTGGTAAAAAAGGCTAGGATAAAGAATATGGAAGTATATCTAAAGCATAGGAAAGTATATGTACAAAGGCACTGATATAGAGAAAGATGTGCAAGAACTGAAGAATTATAGTTGAAGCAGAGGAAATAAGAGGACAAATAGAGAGGAGGTCAAAAAGATGGCAGATGTTATAGGGCCTTAAAGGTCATGAAAAAGATTTTGATCTTTTTCCTTAAGACAA
>NW_006921855.1:679129-693549 GCF_000298275.1 Orycteropus afer afer
TATAGAAGCTGACAAGTCCCAGCCGACAAGACAAATCCAAGATCTCCAGGCCGAGCGGTGGGCTGCTCACTCACGGAAGTCTGTAGTCCGCACACCAGGGTTTCAATCCCTCCAGGAATGTGGCTCTTCCCAGGATGTCCCTGGATATCTTGGAAGCAGGCCACACCCCTAGGGAAACTCCCCTTGGGCAGACTGGCCACTCAGAACACAGTCATCTGATCCCATCATGGGAACAACCACACAGAACTGGGGTCTAGCCAAGTTGGCACACAGCTCCAACTATCACAACAATGGAGAATCACTAAAAGATATTTGACAGGAAAGTAATAACAAAGGATGTATGTTTGAAAAGATCACAGCTTCTGCAAATTGAAGAAGAGATCAACTCATTGCCATTGAGTCTATTCAGACTAATAGGGACCTCCATTGGATTTCCAAAGTTGTAAATCTTCACAGAAGCAGACTGCCTCATCTTTTTTTCACAGAGCAGGTGGTGAATTTGAATTATTAGCCTTTTGGTTAGCAGCCAAATGTCTGAACCATAACACCACCAGTGCTCCATGGAGAAGGGAGAGAGAAAACATTAAAAGTGCAGGGAGATAAGAGGTTATAAAAATAGCTCAGGGGGAAATCATGATGGCTTAGGCTTAGGATGGTGGCAGAAGAGATGGAAAAAATTGCCAGGTGAAATTGACAGGACTTGAAATTGGATTTTAAGGACTAAGAAGATGGAGGTATCAAGGATGAATTCTTAGTTTTGAGCATCTATCTATAAATGTATGAATGGTGATACCACTCAATGAGAAAGGAAACACCCCAGTACTAATAGGTTTGGTGGGTGGTAGTGATGGAAGAGATGTTGTGCTTAGCTCAGAAATGTTGAATGCAAGTGGATATGTTGGGTGGGAGGCTTCAGATTTATTCTACAGTTTACACTGGAATAAAAATGTTACTTTGTAATATTAGTGGTATAGATATAAGAATGGAAACATTAAAAAATTATTCAGTGCAGTCCACCACATTAATATAAAAAAGGAAAAGAACCACACAATCAGCTCAAATAGACACAGAAAAGACATTTGACAAAATCCATTACCTCAAAAGCTAGGAATGTTGTTGTTGCTATTATGTGCCATCGAGTAGGCCCTGACTCATAGCAACTGCTCCTTGGGTTTCTGAGGTGGTATCACTACAGAAGTAGATTGCCCAACCTTCCTTCTGAAGAGTGGCTGGTGGGTTTAAACCGCCAGCCTTCCAGTTAGCAGTCAAGTGTCTTAGGCAGAAGCTAGGAATAGAAAAGAAATTTCTCAATTTGATAAAGGGAATTCATGAAAAACCCACAATTAGCATCATACTCAGTGGAGTATGAATACAAGTTTTCCCCTGAAGATCAGGAAAAAGGCAAAGCTCTCTGCTCTCATCAGTGTTGTACGCTGTAAAGTTGATTTGGACTCATAGCGATCCCTCCTTGGGTTTCCTAGGCAGTATCCTACAGAAGTAGATTGCCCCATCTTCCTTCTGAGGATTGGCTGGTGGGTTTAAATGGTCAGCCTTCTGGTTAGCAGTCAAATAAATGCCTTAGGCACTACGCCACGAGAGCTCCTCATCAGTTAATATTGTACTGGAAATCTTAGCAAAAGTAATTAGGTAAGAAAAAGAAATCAAATTTATCCAAATCAGGAAGGAAGAAATAAAAATATCCCTTTTCACAAATGACATGATCCTATATATAGAAAACCCAAAGAGTCCACAAAAAAGCTACTAGAGCTAATAAATTATTCCAGCAAAGTGTCAAGATACAAACTCAACACACAAAAATTAGTTAGGTTTTTTTTTTTTTTATCAATGAGCATTCTGAGAAAGAAATTAAGAGAATAATCCCATTTACAATGACATCTAACAGAATAAAATAACCTAGGAATAAATTAATCAAGGAAGTGAAAGACTTACATACTGAAGACTATAAATCATTACTGAAAGACATTAAAAAAGACCTAAATAAATGGAAGAACACTCTGTATTCATGGATCAGAGTAGTTAATATTATTAAACTGTCAATACTACCCAAAGCAATCAATAGATCCAATGCAATCTCATCAAAATCCCAATAGCCTTCTTTGTAAAAACAAAAAAGCCGATCCTCAAACTTATATGAAATTACAAACAGCCCCAAATATCCAAAACAATCTTGAAAAAGAAGAACACAGAAGTATGTACACTTCTTGATCTCAAAACATACTAAAAAGCTACAGTAATCAAACAATCTGCTGCTGGCATAATGAATAGAATAGAAACAAAAGTCCAGAAATATAACTGTACACCTATAATCAACTGATTTTTTACAAGGGGACCTAGTCCATCTAATCGGGGAAGAATAGTCTCTTTAATATACAATGCTGGGACAACTGTATTTCCACATACAAATATAGTACAGTTGGTCCCATACCTCACATTAGATATGAAAATTAACTCAAAATGGATCAAGGACCTAAATGTAAGAGTTAAAACGATAAAACTCTTAGAGGAAAGTAAGAGTTATACTTTGGGGTCTAATTTTCAATAATAGATTCTTAGATGGAACCTCTGGGAGCGTAGTGCCTAAGGCATTTGACTGCTAACCAGAAGGCTGGTGGTTTAAACCCACCAGCCACTCCTCAGAAGGAAGATGGGGTAATCTATTTCCGTAGTGATGCTGCCTCAGAAACCAAAGGAGGGGTCACTATGAGTCAGGTTCGACTTGACAGCATATAACAACAACAACAACAAGATATGACACCAAAAGCACAAACAACAAAAGACAAAACAGATAAATGGCACTTCACCAAATAAAACTAAAACTTTTGTGCATCAAAGGACTTTATTAATAAGTGAAGAGACTAATTACAAATTGGGAGAAAATATTTGGGAACCATATATCTCATAAGTATTAATCCAGAACCCATATAGAATTCTTACAGTTGGACAACTAAAAGAGAAACAGTCCAATGAAAAATGGACAATGCACTGGAATAGACATTTTACTGAAGAAGAAATATAAATGGTTAACAAGCACATTGAAAAATGTTCCGTATAATTACTCATCAGGGAATTGAAAATCAGAACCACAATGAAATATCACTTCACCCCCACTAAAATGGCTATTTAAAAAAATAATAATAGTAATAAAGAATTAGAAAACAACAAGTGTTGGCCAGGATAAAATGGAACCCTCCCTCGTCCATTGCTGGTGATGTAGAATGGTAAGGCCATGGTGGATAAAAGTTTGAAGTTCCTCAAAAAGTTAGACATAGAGTTACCATATGATCTCGCAATTCCATTCCTTGGAGGACTCAAAATAATTAAAAGCAGGAATGCAGATACTTGTACATCAATTTTCACTGCAGCACTATTCTCAATAGCTAAAATGTGGAAACAATTGAAATATCCATTAATGGATGAATGGGTGAAAAAAATGTGGTACGTACATGCAATGGAATATTACTCAGTCATAAAAAGAAATGAAGTTCTGATAATTACTGCATCATGAATGAACTTTGAAGACATTACACTGAGTGAAACAAGTTGGTCACAAAGGACAAATATTGTATGATTCACTTATATGAAATATCTATAATAGGCAAATATATAGATGTCAAAGATTATTAGTGGTTACCAAGGTGGAAGCAAGAGAGACAAAAGGGAGTTATTGCTCAGGGAGCACTGAGCTTCTGTTTAGTGTGATGGGAAAATTTGGAAATGGACAGTCGTGACAGTTACACCATATGATGAATGTAACTAATGTCATGGAATTGTACCTGAAAAAATGTTGCAATGGCAAATGTTTTGTCACACTTATCCTTTGTTGCCACAGTTTTGAGTTGTCATCAAGTGGATTCTAACTCATGGTAATCCCCTGTGGTACAGAGTAGATTTGCTCCAAAAAATTTTCTTGGCTATAATATTTATGGAAACATCACCAGGTTTTTTCTTCTGTGGTATCATTGTGTGGGTTTGAACTGCCCACCTTTGGGTCTGCAGTTGAGCATAAACTGTCCAACCTACGCAGAAACCAAATGCACTGCCATCAAGTTGGATATGATTCGTAAGACCCTTCCTTGGGTTTCTGAGATGGTATCACTATGGAAGTAGGTTGCCCAACCTTCCTTCCAAGGAATGGCTGGTGCATTTGAACAGCCTTCCTTCTGGTTAGCAGTCAAGTGCCTTAGGCACTACACCACCAGAGCTCCTGTTCAGTAGAAGAGACCTGAATTAATGGAGATGCCTCTAGCTTCAGTGTACCGGGAGCAAGAAGCAAGCTGAAGCTCAAAGTCGAGGGGCTTTCACACAGCCTCTAGAGCGTGGCACTTTGAACTGAGACTTAAAGCCTCCAAATTGTAAGAATAAACTCCTGTTTGTTAAGGCTATCCCATTTGTGGTATATTCTTGTCAGAGTGGCACTAGGTAACCAGAACACACATGCATATGAGGAAATTGGAAATACCATGGATTGAGTTAGGGTACCTTAATCTTTAGTGACATCTTTGCTCTTTAACACTTTAAAGAGGTCTTTTGTAGCAGATTTGCCTAGTGCAATATGATATCTGATTTATTGACTGCTGCTTCCAGAGGTGTTGATTGTGGATTCAAGTAATATGAAATCTTTGACAACTTCAATATTCTTTCCATTTATCATGATGTTGCTTATTGGAAGTCTTTAATCTCCATTAATAAATGCTTCAAGTCATCTTCACTTTCAGCAAGCAAGGTTGTGTCATCTGCATATCACAGGTTGTTAATGAGTCTTCCTCCAATCCTGATGCCATATTCTTCTTCATATAGTCCACCTTCTTGGATTATTTGCTCAACCTAAAGACTGAATAAGTATGGTGAAATGATAAAACCCTGATGCATTCCCTTCCTGATCTTAAACCATGCGGTATCCCCTTTTTCTGTTTGAATGGCAGCATCCTGGTCTATGTACAGCTTCCTCATGAGTACAATTAAGTGTTCTGAAATTCCCATTCTTCTCAATATTATCCATAATTTGTTATGATCCACACAATAGAATGCTTTTTGCATAGTCAAAACAACACAAGCAAACATCTTTCTGCTATTCTTTTCTTTCAGCCAAGATCCATCTGACATCAGTAAGGATATTCTTCCTTTCACGTCTTCTTCTGAATCCAGCTTGCATTTCTGAAAGTTTCCTGTCAGTATACTGCTACAATTGTTTTTGAATTATCTTCAACAAAAAGTTTAATTGCATGTGATATTAATGATATTGATCAATAATTTCCACATTCTGTGGAATCACCTTTCTTTGAAATGGGTATTGGATCTCTTCCAGTCAGTTAGCCAGGTAGTTATCTTCCAAATTACTTGTCTTAAATGAGTAAGTGCCTCCAGCCCTACATCTGTTTGTTGAAACATCTCAATGGGTATTCCATCAATTCCTGGAGCCTTGTTATTCACCAATTCCTTCAGTGAAACTTTGACTTCTTCTTTCAATACCATTGGTTCTTGATCATATGCCACCTCCTGAAATGATTGAACATCGACCTTATTTCTTGTACAGTAACTCTGTGCATTCCTTCCATCTTCTTTTGATTCTTCCTACAGCATTCAATATTTTGCTCTTAGAATCCTTGAACATTGCAAGTCGATGCTTGGGTTTTTCTTCAATTTTTTTCAGTCTGAGAAATACTGAACATATTCTTCCCTTTTGGTTTTCTAACTCCAGGTCTTTGCACATTGCATTATAATTTACTTTGTCCTCTTGAGCTGCTCTTTGAAATCTTCTCTTCAGTTCTTTTATCTTGTCATTTCTTCCATTTACTTCAGCTATTTTCTGTTCAAGAGGAAGTTTCACAGTCTCTTCTGACATCCATTTTGGTCTTTTCTTTCTTTACTGTCTTTTTAATGATTTCTTCCTATATGATATTCTTCATATCATCCCACAACTCATCTGGTTTTTGGTCATTGGTGTTCAATGCATCAAATCTATTCTTCAGATGGTCTCCAAATTCAGATGGGATATAATCAAGGTCATATTTTGACTTTTGTGGACTTATTTTAATTTTCTTCAGCTTGGACTTGTATATGAGCAACCGATGGTCTATTCAACAGTCATCTCCTGGCCTTTCACAGCCACCATTTATACCCATGTGTATAGCAACTATTTATGTTGTTGAAAAAAGGTATTTGCAAAGAATAAGTCATTTGTCTTGCAAAATTCTATCATAAGGTTTTCATTTGCCAATTGTTTTCAGAAATGAATGGCCCTTCCTTCTTCCAAGTCTGTCTTAGCCTGGAAGCTCCACTGAAATCTGTCCACCATGGGTGATCCTACTGGCATTTGAAATACTCATAGTCTCTAGCCTCAAAGCAACATGCAAGCCACTACAGTATGACAAACTGACAAGTGAGTGGTGGATTCATAAATGAGGGGATAACGATAGGGAGGTCTTTATAATAAGAAGGAAGAAAGTATTGTTTTGGCTCATATTGTTATTAATTGCCTTGAGTCTGTTATACATAAGGTTACTGACTCATGGTAACCTTATGTATAACAGAAAGGAGCCTTGCCCAATCCTGTGCCATCTTCATGATTATTGGTATGTTTGAATCCATTGTTGTGACTATTGTATCAGTGCAGCTCATTGAGGATTTCCCTCACTTTCACTGATCCTTTTCCAAGCATGATATTCTTTGCTAGTGATTGGTCTTTCCTGATAACTTTTCCAAAGTGAGTCAAAGTCTCATATCTTTACTTCTAAGGAATAATCTGGTTGTATTTCTTCTAAAGATTGATTTGTTTGTTCTTTTGGCAGTCCATGGTAGATTCAATATTCTTCACCAACACCATACTTTGAATGCATTAATTATTATTCTGCCTTCCTTTTTTATTATCACATGCAAATGAGTTTATTCAAAAGACCAGGACTTGGGGCAGGCAAATCTTGGTCATAGAGTAGATTCATAAAATATGTGTCTCAAAGAAGCGTAATTTTCAACAAAACCATAGATAGTATTAACCAGAAACAGCAATGGAGAGCTAGGAGTACACTATGTCTCCTGTGTCAGAAGCATATGCAGTAGGAAAAAATAAACAACCCCTCCATGCCACAGTGAGGCCTACAGGCAAGGCACCTCAAAGTCTCATCTTCTACCTTTCCAAACTATATGCCCTTGCTCTTCTAAATATACAATTTCTCTGTCAAAAGCCTCTGATGACAGAATTATTTCTTTAGAGGCATAAACACTACTTAGTGTATGAAAGATTGACCCACTTTTGCTTTAATTAGCTCAACTCTTAGATAGTTAAAATGGCTAGCAAGATAATCCCAGAAGCAAATTTGGATTAACATTGAACCTTTATGAACAGTCTAGATCTGAATTTAAAAGCTTCAAGGAAAATTCATCAGAGACTCATAATTACAATCTATTCAGTTGGTATATTTGGAATTCATACTTGATATGTCTATAATAGCTTACTTTCACACTTCTACATCTTCACAGTTACAAGGTCTTAATCATAATGAGTCATAATGAACCCTTCTTTGGTAAATGGGATTAACATTCCCGCATGAACTGGAGACACTAAATTATTAATAGTCTCCTAAGGCTTTTGGTTTTTACTGTGATGCTTGCAATGCTTTCATGAAATTTTAAGAGCTTTAAAATAAGATGTAGGCTCAAAATGTAAAAGTTTTTAAAGCTACTCTTCCTACTGTGGTTTCAATATTTTTCAAGCAGAGGAAAAAACTAACAACACCAATCCAAAATGTCATCATGAGCACCCCAATGAAGTAAATATTATTTTAAATGAGGCAATGAAGTTAGTAATAATTTTAAAATATCATTGCACCATACTGGAGGGAAAAAAAAAAAAAAACTCAAAACATTTTGTTTGCACTATGTGGCACTGATGATCATCAGTATGATTTTCTTGACAGTCTGTAGTGTCATTAAACAAATACCACTCAATGAAAAATGAAAAACTGAAACAATTGTTATATTGTCCCCAACAGATGTGCAGTTTTGTTGTAGTGCTAATATAGTTTCACTGGAGAATATAGTGCAAGAAAATATTCATGAGAAACTGTGTGATGAAAGAGGATATCTCTAAACAAAGTGTTGAGAAATTTACCATTTAAAAGGTGAGAGGGAAGGGAAAAGGAGGGCATCGCACAAATATGTTATCTTCAAAGGTGAAAATGAAAATAAAAAGGATCCAAAGGAAAAAGGGCCCAAAAGAGGCTTTCTAAAAGAAATGTGACTTATTTGCAATTTTTTAAAATGGATTCCAGGGTGAAAAGGAATTTAAAAAAGTAATCAAAAACATGTTTCTTCAAAAGGAATAACATTGCACCCATTTGAAGACCAATGACAAGTCATGACAACATTTGGAGAAGCCATTTTATTTTATTTTTTCCTTTTTATTGTGATTTGGGTGAAAATTTACAGAGCAAATACCCTTTCCATACAGCAGTTCTCATACACTTTGTCTCATGACATTGATCACAATTTACCACAATGCAATATCTCTCCTCCTACTTCCTCCTGACTCATAGTGACCCCTCCTTGGGTTTCTGAGGCAGTATCACTACGAAAGTAGGATTGCCCAACCTTCCTTCCGAGGAGTGGCTGGTGGGTTTGAATCGCCAGCCTTCTGGTTAGCAGTCAAGTGCCTTAGGCATATAGAACACACATGTAGATGGACAGAGAGAAAGATTACAAAGTTCCAGAGAAGCTTTATTAACTAATTAGTTTTTTAAATTATGCAAGTGACTATGAAAAGATAAATAAAGAAGTGACTGACAAAAGGCCATCTCTATGGTCCTTAGGCCTGCCAGCAAAATGTCAATCAGAAGTGGGATTTTTGTGTAACCCAAATGTCATCTGGGGTCTCTTGCTCCTTGAAATTTAAATATAATCATACTGGATGCCTATCCATGCCTTTGTTCAAACTCTGCAAATTTCTGTATTTTTCCTGGGGGCTTACATTGTCAAAGACAACTCTGGTTTTGGGCTCCTGCTTCTGTGTGCTTTCCGTCCTACACTGCAATACCCAGAAGTAAAATATGCTCCCCACTTCATTGATATCCATCAAAATAATAAACAACAAATAAAGGTCCCACTTACACTAAGCATTTGTGAGGGCAATTGATGTTACTGAGATCTAGAGTCATGAGTGATGGGCAGGGTACAGGTAGCGCACAGAGAACAACTTAAAATCACATATTAACTTCCCATTATAAGAAGTCCTCAGGAGAGTTTGCTTCCATGCCATGGCTGCTGCCTCCTGATTCCTGGCAATTCCTCAAGCAAATTTTCCTGCTGTCAAATAACAGCTCTCCCTAGTCCTCCATGAGTTCCCCAGAGAAGAGAGAAGGCCCTGCTTCCCATTCAGCTATGCTTGTCACCATGACACTAGAGCTGGGCTGTTTTTGTCCCTGTGCTGCAGTGATTCTCTTGTGATTACAGCTCTCTTTGCTTCCCTTTGCAGCCTCTCTTTGAGACCCATCCATGGTAGAATCTACATCAAAGACACAGACCATGTTGTTCCCTCCACTCCCTGACTCCCCTTCCCCAGGGAAAAGGGCAAAAAGCCTTTACCTCATTTCATGCAGATAAATTCCTTATGGCCCCACCTATGAATCTAGACATGTCTGAATGTACTCAAGTAAAAGCTCCTATTTCATTTTTTATTAAACTTTCTGAAATAGGAGGTTTGGCAATGAAATATACAAAAATACCCGTCAGAAGTAAAAGAAATTGAAAATATAACAGAAATGATCCAAGGGAGTGAGGATCTATCCTTTCATCATGTCAGAAAATGGGGAACTTATTAAAATATGATATATAGAAAACTCTCAACAGAAACCACAAAGCCAGAGATTTTAAAGAACAAAATAAATATTCCCAAATGCTAGTACATTCATCAAGTACATTCTAGGGGGAAAAAAAAAGTGAAATATCAAAAGATAACAACCCAAGACATGAGTCTGTCAACAGAGTCAAAACTGATAAGACAAGAAAAGATATATAAAAAAAGATTAAAGATACTTGCTACAAACATATAACCATGCAAGACAAGAATAAAGGGTTATAGTAGACTTAAGAACTAAAAATAGGTGTAAGTTTAGCCAGAAAAAAAGAAAAAAAAAAATTATCTTTAAAAGGAGCTTTACATAGAATTGTTTCCAGAATAAGGTAGAGAAAGTGTGGAAATTACAAAAACTAATTCTGCTGCTCAGATAACCTGCAAACAATGAAGGACTTTTTGGAGTGCTCTGAGCCTATAATTGAAAGCCACTTTAGGAATTTCCTCAGCTGCAAGGACAACTTTACCCAGAGTCCAAATATTTCCCAGGTGACCCCACATCCAATGACTATTCAAGCAGGGATATAAAGGCCAAACCACATTGGGGTAATTCAGGACAACTCTGAAGGGCCATTCTAGTTCCAGAGTTCGCTCTGGTGTTGGCTGAGGCTGTCGTTGGGTATGACTTCTCCATCGATCTACCCCGTTCTACTGTCTCTCCTTCCCTTATCTAGGTATTGACACCAAGGGCTTTTTGTTGTTGTTGTTGTTTAATTTTTATTGTGATTTGGGTGAAAGTTAACAGAGCAAATTCCTTTTCCATACAGCAGTTTATACACATTTTGTCTCATGACATTGACTGCACTTTCCCACAATGCAACAGTTCTCTTCCCACTTCCTCCCCATAGTCACCTCCACTCCTGGCCCCTAAGCTGTCTCCCTGGACATACACTGCCTTTCTATTCTCCCATGATTGACCTCTCCAAGGAGTGTATCTACCCAATGAAAATTTTCAGCTAATATGCCTGTCATTTGTTTGACTGGAAGCCACAAGAGTGGCTTCAATTCCAGACCAGAAGGGTAGTTAGGGGTCATAGTCTCAGGGGTTTCACCAAGCTCTATCAGATAAGCAAACCTGTTCCTTTTTTTTTTTTTTTTTTCCCCAATGATTTTAAGTTTTGTTCCACATTGTTCTCACACTCTATCCAGGATCTCCTACATAGATCCCCCTCTGAGTGGTTGACAGTGGTAGCCAGGCACCATCTATTTCTTGTGGTCTCATAGTCATATAGGCTGAGGATCGCATGGTGTGCCAATCCCTTGGACTACCTGTTTCTATGTATCTTTGGTTTTTCTTCATTCTTCTTTGCTCTGGATGAGGAAAGACCCATTGTTGCATCTACATGGCCGCTTGCAAGCTTTTAAGATCTCAATCGCTACTCACCAAAGTAGAATGTGGAACAATGTTTTTGTGTAGTATGTTATGAACTGAGCTTGATGTCCCCTGTCACCATGGTACCAAGCCCGCAGGTCCAACTACTCACTCTCTCCAGGCAGCTGGCTAACAAGTCACCACAAACTTGGCCCTTGTCAGCTCTACTATATACCTGGATATTCTTACAGAACATACAAATATGCTTGTAGATACATTCTCACCAAGGTAGAATGTGGAACAATGTTTTTGTGTAGTATGTTATGCCAACTGAGCTCAATGACCCCTGTGGTACCAAGCCCACAGGTTCAACTACTCACTCCCTCCAGGTAGCTGGCTAAGAAGTCACCACAAACTTGGCCCTTGTCAGCTCTACTATATACCTGCACATTCTTACAGAACATACAAATATGCTTATAAATACATTGTCTACCAACCTCAAGGGCATTTCTCAATTAATAGTTTGTCCACTAAATACTATCTCAGAGTCACTTTCTTGGAAACCCAATTTGTGTGAGAATGTAATCCAACAATTAATAAGCAAATGAATTTGCATGAGATCTTACAAATGAGTGGTATGACTAAGATGCTAAGCAGAGGAAGAGCTCCTGTGTTTATAACCTCACTGCTTTTTTTCTTTGAAACTTTGAGGATTATTAGAGAAAAATTTTTGTTTTGATGTCATATGCAAGAAAAGTTGATACCAGTATTTTAAAGAAACATGTAAATTATCAATAAATTGTTAGAATGAGAAGAAAGGCAATTAGCACTTGAGGCTACTGACTAAGCTGTTAAATGTATTGTATGAATATTATTGAAAAAAAAAAAACTCACTGCTGTGGAGTTGCTCCCAACTCACAGCAATCCCTCTTTGGGTTTCCCAGGCAGTACCTCTATGCAAGTAGATTGCCCAATCTTCCTTTCTAAGAGTGGCTGGTGGTTTGAACCACCAGCCTTCTGGTTAGTAGTGAAGTGTCTTAGGCACTACGCCACCAGAGCTCCCAATATTTATTTTAAAGCCTGGTGTATATGGTAGAAAGATGAAGGATAAGATGTAATGTTGTGCCATAAAGAGGTTAAGCATAGCTGTATTAATTTAAGAGAAATAAAATAACCAGGTAGAAAAGAGTATGTTATACACCAGGATCTGTGGTCAAACATTTCCTATTGTGAGGAGGAGATATGAGAAATGAAAGGAGAGTCTTGGCAATATTCAGGTTCCTGGGTTTAGTTGAGAAGCCCTTGGCACAGAGGTTAAAGTGCTTGGCTGCTAACCAAAAGGTTGGTGGTTTGAACCCATCAGATGTTCTACGGAAGAAAGATATGGTTAACAGCTTCATTAAAGATTTAGAGCCTTAGAAACCCTATGGAGCAGTTCTACACTGTCCTGTAGTGTAGCTATAAGTAGGAATTGACTCAAAGGCAGTGAATTTGGTTTTTTGGTTTTGGTTTTAGTTTATGTTTAACTTCTGCATAGGAAATTCTACTATGTTGGCCTCAGGGAAATGATAGGCTTTGTAGAAGAGCTTATATTTGAAGCTCTCTTGAAGAAGGTAACATTAACTTGTAATTAGAGAACACGTTAAGACTAAGAAAAAATTTCTGAGGCCAACTCTTTCTTTTATGATTGAAACTATCATTAAAAGAATATACTATATCAACAGTAAATTAAATCCAAATATTAAAACCATGCTGAAATTCTGTATTAATGAACATGAAAAAACAAATGAGGATTGGCTGATAAAAGGAAATTTTAAACAGTATTTTAATGGTCCATACCATTAATATAAAATGTTATATTTCTATATACAGATTTATGTATTTATGTATTTTTGGGTACTGAATTTTGAAGGATGTTTGTATACCCTTATCCTGGGTGAATTTTCTGTGACACCACATATAACACATAAGTTTTTTTAATTGAATAAATAATTAAATCAAAGATTACAAAAAAAAAAAAAAGGCAACAGTTTTAGGTAAAGACTTTCCTGTATAACAGAAATAAATACAGTCTATAAATGTGAAAAGAAGAATATGTCAAAATAATAAATCATGAAAGGATAGTAGAAGTTAGATAAATTAAAACATTTTAAATAATAAAAAAAATTACATTAAAGTTTTGAGAAATTGAAACTGTTGGGAGACAATTGTCCAAGTATTTCTTGCATCTCTGCGTGATCCAGATCTTCTGTGTAAAGGGCATGTTTGAAGAATGAACAGCCTGGGAAGCTAGAGAGAGTGTAACCCTCTAGAGAGGCAGCTTAAGGTAGTATATATAAAGACTTCTTCTTCCCCACCCCATAAACATTTGCTTACGTTTCAGGTTAGTAAGTAATATCTCTCTTCACAGAATAAGGTGAGAAGATATCCCAGCAGTTCCATGAGAGTTGAGCTTCCTAATTTAGGGGTTCATCTCCTGTGATGTACTCCATTACATAAACAGGTGACATCTGTTCCTCATTGCATCACGATGTGGGAACTGGGGTTTGAGGAACTGATAGTTTATGCTGCTCTGCCTGCTGTTTTTTTTGTAACTGATAGTTTATGCTGCTCTGCCTGCTGTTTTTTTTGTAACACATGGTTTATTTCTCTGATCCAGGACTCTTGTGTCCTTGTCAGTATTTTTATATGAAACTGTGACAGGTTAACTTATTATTTTGCAAGAAGGGTAAAATCTCAGACCCTTCACAGTTTTGGTCTTATCAGAAACAATATGAAAATTTTGTTGACTTCATATACAGTTGGGAAAATAAATATATATATTTTGAGTTTAATAGTCCTATGACAATCAAGTGTAAATCTCTAAAGTTCAAAATCTTATGCAGGTATATTAAAACAAGTTCAATAATTTCATAATCTTAAACTCCAGTTGGATGAACATTGTAGTATAAATTTCATATGTGATACATAACTTACTTAGTAACTATTCAATAAACGGTTGTCAAATTTGATATGCACGTTGTTGTTAGGTGCCATCAAGTCGTTTCTGACTCCATAGCAATCCCATGCACACCAGAACGAACTACTGCCCAATCCAGCACCAACTCCATGATCCCTGCTATACTTGAGCCCATCATCGCAGCTACTGTATCAATCCATCTCGTTGAAGGCCTCCCCCTCTTTCATCGACCCTCCACCCTACCAAGCATGACATCCTTCTCCAAGGAATGGTCCCTTCTGACA
>NW_006921855.1:695799-700509 GCF_000298275.1 Orycteropus afer afer
TAAATTTGAATAATAGTCATATTAACGAGTCTTCCTTGTAGGCATATGGATATTACCCTATCACTGACAGCATTGTACTTCAGGACAAATCTCGAAACACCCTTTGTGATGATGAATGACATGCCATTCCTCTTCAAACTGTCATTTATGGCATAGTAGATCACATGGTTGTCTGATTCAAAATGGTCAAAACCAATCCACTTCAGCTCACTAATGCTGAGGATATCAATTTTTATGTGTTCCATTTCATTTTTGACCACTTCAAATTTTCCTAGATTCATACTTCATACATTCCATGTTCCAATGATTAATGGATGTCTGTAGCTGTTTCTCTTCAATCTGAGTGGTGCCACATCAGCAAATGGAGGTCTTGAAAGCTTTACCTTATCCATATGAGTAAGGCTGGGTTTACTTAGATGTTGCAGCTCTTTCCCAGTCCTATTTTGAGAGCCTTCTAACCAAACCGGACTATTCATAAAGTTTTGCGGTAATGTATCAAACAGTGTTTCTTTGCTATTCATAAGGTTTTCCCTGAGCAATTCTTTGAGAAGTGGATGGCCTCTTCCTTCTTCCTAGTCTGTCTCACTCTGTAAGCTAGGATCATACCTGTGCACCATGTGCATCCCGCTGGGTTTGAAACACCAGTGTCTCAACCCCAAAGCTCACATCAACACGTCACTATGGTAGGACAAACCGACAGACAAGTTTGTCTCCCTGTTGGAAATCTCTAGTACCACTCTTCCCTGGGTCCCTGCAGCTGACTCCTCCTCTGTCCAGATTCCTGGCTTTTAATCCCCTTTCTCCCACTCTCCCATCTGCTGCTTTGGGCGTACTTGGTTTCTCTCTCCTCACCTGGACCCCTGCAGCTGACTGCTCCTCTGTCCTGGTTCTTGGCTTTTAATCAGATATTCACATAGACATACAAATTGAATACACATGTGTCTATATTCATATATATGGTGATCTTTTTTTCTCTTAGGCCTTCCTACTTTCTTTCACCAGATATGATTTATTTTGTTTTGTCTCCACCATTCCTGGCCATTGCCCACCCATTATTTATCTCTTCAATATATTGTAACTATATAGGTTTGGGTATCTTTCCTATAGCTACAAATGTCAGGATGCTTTATTTTTTACATGTTTTATTTTTCTATGAGGTGTATTTTTCCAACTGCTGAAGCTTTTCAGAACAAAACCCCTTTGCACTTTTCTACCATATTCATACTCCAAAGACTATCTGAACCATCTAGATTTCTCTCATGTACTCCAAGAGCTAGACAGATGGTGGAAAGTTGATTTATAGGTCAAAAATAGCCCTCCTAACAGTGCTTTCAAGAGCTCTAATAGCATAGTGCCTAAGGCATTTAACTGCTAACCAGAAAGCTGGTGGTTCAAACCCACTAGCCACTCCTCGGAAGGAAGGTTGGGAAATCTACTTCCAAAGCGATACTGCCTCGGAAACCCAAGGAGGGGTGGGTCACTATGAGTCAGTTCCAAGTCAATGGCAGTGAGTTTGGTTTGGCTTGGTTTAACAGTGATCTTAGAATGTTTCAGATACTCTGGCAAAGAAAACAAGAGGTTTGAATTCTTTTACCTTCTACATATTAGAAGCTCTGGTGGCATGGTGCCTAAGGCATCTGACTGCAAACCAAAAGGTTGGTAGTTCAAACCCACCAGCCACTCCTCGGAAGGAAGATGGGGCAATCTACTTCGGTAGTGATACTACCTCAGAAACCCAAGGAGGTGTCATTATGAGTTGGGTCTGACTCGAGGGTACATAACAACAACAACAACAACAATGTATTTGGTCAAGCTGCTCCCTCTCAATTGCTAGTTTTTCAAGTCACAGTTTTATTGTCCATTGTCAGAACAAACATTTTTGATTACTATATTCAAAGATCCCACCACATTGCTCTCAGTTTGTCATATTGTGTGGCATGTTGCTGTGATGCTGGAAGCTTTACCACCAGTCTTTCAAATACCAGCATGGTCACCCATGGTGGACAGGTTTCAGTAGAGCTTCCAGACTGAGATAGGCTTGGAAGAAGGACCTTGAGATCTACTTCTAAAAAAACTGGCTGATGAAAACCTTATGGATGGCTGTGAGGCATTGTCTGATACAGAACTGGCAGATGAGCCCCTCACATTGGAAGTCACTCAAAACATGACTAGGGAAGAGTTTCCTTCTCAAATTATGTTTGACTTTAATGACATGCAGAGAGTAAAGCTTTCGGGACCTTCATTTGCTGAGGTGGCATAATTCAACATGAAAACAAACAGGTGCAAATATCCACTAATAATTAGAATATGGAATGTACAAAGTATGAATCTAGAATAATTGGAAGTCATCAAAATGAAATGGAATACATAAAAATTGATATCCTAGATTGTTAGTGAGCTGAAATGGTTGGTATTGGCCATTTTGAATCAGAAAGTCGTATGGTCTACAATGCCAGGAATGATATATTGAAGAGGAACAGTGTAGCATTCATAACATATATGTGTGTGTGTGTGTGTGTGTGTATTTCAATTTCTATCCTCAAACACAACACTGTTAGTGATAAGATAATATCCTCCATTCCTACAAGGAAGACCAGCTAATACAACTATTATTAAAAATTACATAACTACCACTAATACCAAAAATGAAGAAAATGGAGATTTTTACCAAGGGTCCAAAACAGATCAAACATGCAATCAAGAGCCATTGATAATCACTGGTGATTGTAATAGGAGCTCTGGTGGCATAGTGCCTAAGGCATTTGACTGCTAACCAGAAGGCTGGCAGTTCAAACCCACCAGCCACTCCTTGGCTGGAAGACTGGGCAATCTATTTCCATAGAGATACTGCCTCAGAAACCCAAGGAGGGGTCACAGTATGTTGGAATTGGCTCCAAAGCAGTGAGGGTTGGTTTGGCTTGGTGATTATAATGCAAAAGCTGGAAAGAAAAAAGAAGGATCTTGGTGGAAAATACAGTCCTGGTGATAGAAATGATGCTAGAGACCTCATGGTAGAATTTTGCAATACTAACATCCTAATCATTGGAAATATCTTTTTCAACAACATAAACAGCAACTACACATGTGGTCATTGCCAGATGGAATACAAAGGAATCAAATCAACTACATTTGAACAAGATAAGCACAATATTATCAGAGAGAACAAGGCCAAGGACTAACTACGGAACAGACCATCAATTACTCATATTAAAGCTGAATATGAGTTCAAACTGAAGCTGAAGAAAATTAAAACAAGTCACAAAAGCCAAAAATTACAACTCTGAGGATATCCCACCTAAACTGAGAGATCATTTGAAGAATAGATTTGACGCACTGAATACCAACGATGAAGACCAGATGAGTAGTAAGGTAACATCAGTGATATCATACATGAATAAAGCATTATCCATGTCATTACAAAGACAGGAAAGAAAGACAAGACTAAAATGGATGTGAGAAAAGATTCAAATTTGCTCTTGAACATAGAATAACTCACTGCCGTGGAGTCGGATCCAACTCATAGTGACCCCTCCTTGGGTTTCCGAGGCAGTATCACTTCAGAAGTAGATTGCCCAACCTTCCTTCTGAGGTGTGACTGGTGGGTTTGAACCACCAGCCTTCTGGTTAGCAGTCAAATGCCTTAGGCACTATGCCACCAGAATAGCTAAAGTAAATGGAAGAAATTACGATGTAAAAGAGCTAAAACGAAGATTTCAAAGAGCAACTTGAGAAGATAAAGTCAATTATTATAATAAAATGTGCAAAGACCTGGAGTAAGAATCAAAAGGGATGGACACACTTGGCATTTCTCAAGCTGAAAGACCTGAGTTAAAAATTCAAGCCTCAAACTATAATACTGAAGGATTCAGGAGTTCTGGTGGCATAGATGTGCCACATCAGCAAATGGGGATCCTGTAGATTTTACTCTATCTATATCATTAAGGTTGGCTCTACTCTGAGGAGACAGCTCTTCTCTAGTACATCATAATAAACAGAGAAAATATTGAAATTGTCAAGGATTTCATTTTACTTGGATCCACAATAAACACTCATGGAAGCAGCAGTAAAGAAATAAAATGACGTACAACCTCAGGTAAATATGCTACAAAAGAACTTATTAAGTGTTAAAAGGCAAAGATGTCATTTTGAGGACTAAGGTGCACCTGACTCAAGTCATGGTATCTTCACTGCTTCATACTTATTCAAATGCTGGACAATAAATAAGAAAGACTGGAGAAAAAAGTGATGCATTTCAATTATGGTATAAGCAAAGATTATTGAATATACCATGGACTGCCAGAAAAATTAACAACCTGTCTAGAAGCACAGCTAGAATTTTCCTTAAAAGTGATGATGGTGAGATTTTTATCTCACATATTTTAGACATTTTGTTAAGAGCGACCAGTCTCTGGAGAAAAACTTTGTAAAGTGGAAGGTGAGCAAAAAAGAGGAAGTCTTTCAACAAGATACACTGACGTAGTGACTGCAAGAATGGGCTCAAGCACAACAAGGATTGTGAGGATGGTACAGGACTTGGCGGTGTCTTTTTCTGGTCTTCATAGGGTGACTATGAGTCAGAACAGACTCAAGGGCACCTAACAGCAAAAACATTCAAAAAGTCTCTATTTAAATATGCTACATTTCCCAGAAAATTGACTAAATGCCATCCTGTCAATTTTGACTTGCTTAAATGCACATTTATCAGAAAGC
>NW_006921855.1:720347-730155 GCF_000298275.1 Orycteropus afer afer
GATAAGTTGTGGGATGACATCAAGAACATCATACATGAATAAAGCAAAAGGTCATTTAGAAGATGGGAAAGGAAGACAGACCAAAATGGATGTCAGAGAAGATTCTGAAAGTTGCTGTTGAGTGTAGAATACCTAAAGTGAATGGAAGAAATGATGAAATAAAAGAGCTGAGTAGATTTCAAAGGGCAGCTTGAGAAGACAAAGTAAAATATTATAGTTGAAATGTGCAAAGGCCTGGAATTAGAAAACCAAAGGGGAAGAAGATGCTGAGCATTTCTCAAGCTGAAAGAACTGAAGAATATATTCAAACCTTTTACTGCAATATCGAAGGATTCTATGGGCAAAATATTCAATGATGCAGGAAGCACCAAAAGAAGATGGAAGGAATACAGAGTCACTGTAGCAAAAAAAAAAAAAGTCAACTTTCAATCATTTCAGTAAGTAGCATATGATCAAAAACAATGGTATTGAAGGAATAAGTTGAAGCTGCACTAAAGAAATTGGAAAAAAAAAAAAAAAAATAGACTCCAGGAATTGACAGAATACCCACTGAGATGTTTCAACAATCAGATGCAGCACTGGAGGTGCTTACTCATTTATGTAAAAATCTGGAAGACAATTAGCTGGCCAACTGACTGGAAGAGATGAATATTTGTGCCCATTCCAATGAAAGGTGATCCAACAGAATATGGAAATTATCAAACAATATCATTAATATCACATGGAAGTAAAATTTTGGTGAAGATATTTCAAAAACAGTTGCAGCAGTGAATTGACAGGAAAATTCCAGAAATTCAAGCTGGATTCAGAAGAGGACTTGGAATGAGGGATATCATTCCTGATGTCAGATGGATCTTGGCTGAAAGCAAAGAATACCAGAAATATGTTTACCTGTGTTTTATTGACTATGCAAAGGCATTTGACTGTGTGGATCATAACAAATTATAGATAAATTTAAGAAGAACAGGAATTCCAGAATGCTTAACTGTTCTCCTGAGGAATCTGTACATAGAATAAAAGGCTGTCATTTGAACAGAACAAGGTGATACTGCATGGTTTAAAATCAGGAAGGGTGTGCGTCATGATTGTACCCTTTCATCATACTTACTCAGTTTGTACACTGAGCACATAAACTGAGAAGGTAGACTAAATGGAGAAGAACATGGCCTCATGATTGGAGGAAGACTCATTAACAACCTGCAATATGAAGATGACACAACATTGCTTGATGAAAGTGAAGAGAACTTGAAGCATTTACAGATGACAACCAAAGACAACAGTATGGATTACACCTCAACATAAAGAAAAGAAAATCCTCACAACTGGACCAATAAGCAATATCATGATAAATGGAGAAAAGATTGAAGTAGTCAGGGATTTCATTTTACTTGGATCCGCAATCAACACCCACAGAAGCAGCAGTCAAGAAATCAGATGTCATATTATACTGGACAAATCAGCTGCAAAAGGCCTCTTTAAAGTGTTGAAGACTAAGGTGTGCCTAAACCAAGCCTTGGTATTTTCAATCACCTCATATACACATGGAAGCTGGATAATGACTAATGAAGACCAAAGAAGAGTTAATGTCTTTGAATTGCAGTGTTGGCAAAGAATACTGAAGATACTATGGATTGCCAGAAGAACTAACAAATTCGTCCTGGACGAAGTACATCCAGAATGCTCCTTGGGAGTAAGAATGGCCAGACTTCATCTGACCTACTGTGGTCACGTTGTCAGAAGGGACCAGCCCCTAGAGAAAGATATCATGATTAGTAACATACAGAGTAGGTGAAAAAGAGGAAGATCTTCCACCACAAGATGGATTGACACAGTGATGGCAACCATGAGCTCAAGTATAGCAAGGATTGTGAGAATGGAACAGGACCAGGCAGTACTTCATTCTGTTATACATGGGGTCACTATGAGTTGGAGCCAACTCGATGGTGCCTAACAACAACAAAAACAACTATCACCTTATCAGTTTTAATACTTGGTTGGAGTCTTTAGTAGATAATAAAGTTTTGCTTCTAGAACTGGTGTGGGGGTTCCCTTGCCTATATAAGGGTTCTTTCATTACTGATTCTCATTCTCCCCACTATTCTAAAATGCAGTTCATTGCCTGTTCTTCTGCATAGTACAGTGATAAAAGAGAAAGAGATTGGAGGGTGGAAGTGAGTCACTGAGTATAGCAAAGACACTCGACTTGGAAATAGAAGGTAAATTAAGTGTTTGAAAGTGCCTTGATCAGAATAATCCCAGAAATATTAAAAGGCACAAATTAGGGTAAAACAGGTTTTTCTACTGTGCACTTTGGCCCAGTCACAATGATTCCTTCCCATCTGATGCACTATAGAGAGGAGGTAAGTGAAGGAGAGATGTATCAAGGTTGGAATTAGTGAAGAAATGGAAGAGTAAGTGCATTCTCTCCCAGAAGGCCCTTAAATGGGAACTACAAGCTCAGCTAGATTTGGGCTTAAAAATTTAATCACCATTGAGTGTACTTCAACTCATGGCTACCCCAATTGTGTCAGAGTAGATCTGTACTTCATAGGTTTTTCAATGGTTGATTTTTTGGAAGTAGGAGGCCAGGCTTTTCTTCCAAAGCATCTCTCTAGTGGACTCAAACTTTCAACCTTTTGGTTAGTAGCCTAGCACCCTAATAATTTGTATCACCCTGGGATTTATGTTTAGGGACCAGCAAAAGACAGGAAATAGTGGAAGGTGGAGGATAATGATGGAAGTTGATGATGGAATTCCAAGTCCTTTTGTAAAGCCTGGGATTAGGACTAGATTGGTTTGGCTTGTGGGTGGAAAGAATGAGACATAAAATACAGGTAAAGGGATGTGGGGAGAACTAGAGTGGATATAGAGTGAGTATGAATAAGAAAGGTTAGACAGGTAGAAGTCTATCCTACTTTGTTCTTACTGTTCCTCTAACTTATTTCACTTCTCTTAGCTTTTCTTCTTATATTTACTCCCTTAGTAAACAATTAAGAAGCTCTGGTGGCATAATTGGTGCTCCTGGCCCATTTAGTAGTGTATTTCTGTCAGAGCAGCACTAGGTAACCAGAACAGAATTTGGTACCAAAAGTGGGGTGCTGCTCTGACAGACACCTAAAATGTGGAAACAGGAGAGGAGTGCATCCTTGACCCGAGACCCTGGCAGAGAGACTCCAGTATACAGCATGAGAGACAGCAGGAGCAGAGTCAAGAGACTGCCATGAGAGGCAGCAGGAGCAGAGCAGAGAGACCAGCATGAGAAATGGCAGTAGCAGAGCCCAGAGATTGGCATTAAACAGCAACAGGCTTACCAGTCCATGGAGGAGAAAGTCGGGTGCCCTTGGGTAGGCATTTTCCTGGCGGAGTGGATTACCTTCAGGCATTAATTGGTAAAAGAGCGGCATGAGTTGGAGTAGCAGGTTGGCCAGCCCACGCACGGAGCAAGAAAGCCAAGTGCTTTTTGGGCAGGAAGTTTTCCAGTGGAGTGGGTTGCCTTCGGCATTAATCGGCAGAAGCAGGGAGAACAAGGAAATGGAAGCAGAGCTGCCTCAGCCTGAAAGGGTAGGACCATGGCCTTTGGGGGTGGTACCTCCTAGGTTTCTGAGCCAGACCTTCACCAACTGGGTTCTGGAGTGTAGGGCTGCTCATTCATGTGAGCTAGTGGGATGGAGCCATAGCTGCTGCCCAAGAGTGAGGGGGCAGGGCTGCTATGCCCAAGAGGGAGAGGAATAGGGCCCTCCAGGCCAAGGGTGTGAGGTCACCATTCAGGAACTAGGAGACTGGAGTCACCCAGTGAAGAGATCTGTACAGATACCACCCATTGAAGATCTGTACAGGTGCCAAGTTGACAAGGTGTGGAATTGTGGTGGTTACATTTGTGTGTCAACTTGGCTGGGCCTGGTTGAGTGGCTGGGCAGCTGGGTGTAGCATTCCCCGTGACGAGACTGGTAATCACCTCCATGGTGGGATCTACCCCAAGCAGCTGAGCAGCTGCCTTTGGGATGTGGTCTGCTTCCTGTATATAAGGAGAAGGCTTGGGGATAGTCTCTAGCTTATGGCATGCTTAGACCCTGCATGTGGCCATGTCATTGTTCACCAGCCTGCCATGCTATGCCAACCTTGAGACTTACAATGGACTTAAATTAATGGCCTACTGTGTGGTTTGGTGACATCGGGAGTGTGCCTTTTTATTTGTCAACTTTGGGCTTCTCAGCCTCAGCAGCCAGCAGCTGTCTGAGTGAAGAAATACCTCTAGTTCCAGTGGGCTGGGAGCAGGAGGCAGAGCTAGACCCCAAGGTTGAGGGGCTTTCAAACAGCCCCTAGAGCCTGGCACTTTGAACTTGGACTTAAAGCCTCCAAACTGTAAGAGAATAAACTCCTGTTTGTTAAGGCCATCCCTTTTGGTGGTATATTTCTGTCAGAGTGGCACTAGTTAAGCAGAACAATGGGTAAGGTATTTGGCAGTTAACCAGAAGATTCAGCAGTTCAAACGCACCAGCCACTCCTTGGAAGGAAGATGTTGTGATCTACTTTGGTAAAGATTTACAGCCTCAGAAATCCAATGGTAGTCACTACGAGTAGGAATTGACTCTATGGCAATGAGCTTGGTTTTTGGTTTGGTAAACAATTACTGAGCATGTAGGTTGTATGGGTCATTGTCACTTAATATGCAAATTAAACAACACAATATTCCTATCTTAGAAATTACCCTATTACAGGAGACTATTGTTTAAGCCTATATTTCCTAAACTACATGTGAAGAATCTTTAGTGTTTTCCTAATCTGTAAATAAATGCTTCCTGGCATTGTGTTTCAGTATTCAAAAAAGTTTGGAAAATGCTCTATGTTATACCACTCTTGGATAATCACAATGCATATTAGCATAGGAAAAGTACTGACATTTGCTATAATACAGATATTGTTTAAATCATTATTTCCTCAATTTCAATTTATTTCAAAAGAGAACTCTATTTTTTTTTCTCATAATAGTTCCTAATATCCAAAATGAAAGAACTATTGGGTCAAACTGATAAATATTTCACTCTCTCTTTTATAATACTTTACAGGATTTTCCTTACAAACTACAAAAGTGATACAAGATCATTGCCACAGCATATCATTCTCAACTTGAACATTTATTCCCTTTACTTAAACAAATGATAAACCACTGGCAAAATTAACAAAGGGAAGAGGAAGAGAGTACAAATAACATAAATAAGAAATGAACTGGATGATGTCACAACAGAACCAACTGAAATGAAAAGGAAAATATCAGGATACTATGAAAAGTTGTGCTCCAACAAATTTGAAAATCTAGAAGAAATGGGCAGATTTCTAGAAACATACTACTTACCTAAACTAACACAGACTGAGGTGTAAAATTTGAACAGACCCATAACAAATGAAGAAATTGAATAGGTCATTAAAAAATTACCAACAAAAAAAGTCCTGGCCCAGACGGTTTCACTGGAGAATTCTACCAAACATTCAAAGAACTGACAATGATCCTACTCAAACTATTCCGGAACATAGAAAAGGATGGATTCCTCCCAAATGTATTTTATGAAGCAAGCGTAACCTTGATGCCAAAACCAGGCAAAGACATTACTAAAATGGAAAGCTAGAGACCAATATCCCTCATGAATATAGACACAAAAATCTTCGACAAAATCCTACCCAATAGACTCCAACAACATATCAAAAATAATAATAACACATTATGATCAAGTGGGGTTCATACCAGGTGTGCAGGGATGATTCAACATTAAAAAATGTTATGCATCACGTAAGTAAAATAAAGGAAAAGAAACACATGATCATATCAATAACTGGACAAAAGGCATTTGATAAAATCCAACACCCATTCCTGATAATAACTCTCAGAAAAATAGAAATAGAAGGGAAATTCCTCAACATAATAAAGGGTATATATATATATATATATATATATACACAAAACCAACAGCCAACATTATTTGCAATGGAGAGAGACTGAAACCATTTCCTTTGTGAAGGGGAAACAGACAAGGATGTGCTCTATCACCACTTCTATTTGAGATTGTATTGGATGTCCTGTTGTTGTTGTTGTTGTTATGTACCATCAAGTCAGCCCCGACTCATAGCGACCCCTCCTTGGGTTTCCGAGGCGGTATCACTACAGAAGTGGGATTGCCCAATCTTCCTTCCCAGGAGTGGCTGGTGGGTTTGAACTGACAACCTTCTGGTTAGCAGTCAAGTGCCTTAGGCACTATGCTACCAGAGCTCCTATTGGATATCCTAGCTAGGGAAATGAGGCAAGAAAGGGAAATTAAAGATATCCAAATTGGTAAGGAAGAAGTTAAACTATCCCCATTTGCTAATAATATGATACTATACATAGAAAACCCAAGAGATTAAGTTAAAAAAAAAAACTACTGAAACTAATTGAGGGAATTAGCACAGTGGCAAGATACAAGATCAACATCCAAAAATCAGTTAGATTCCTCTACATCAGCAAGAGGATTACTGATGAGGAAATCAATACCATTTACAATAGCTACCAAAAAAATTAAATACTTGGGAATAAATCTCACAAGGGACACAAAAGATCTGCACAAAGAAAACTGCAAAACAGTACTTCAAGAAACCATAGAACATCTACGTAAATGGAAGAACATACTATGCTCATGGAAGGAAGATTGAACATTGTGAAAATGTCAATACTACTGAAAATGGTCTATACATTCAATGCAATCTCAATCCAGATCCTATCAATATTCTTTCAAGATATGGGGAAAAAAAATCACTAATTTCATGTAAAAGAAAGAGACCTTGGATAAGCAAAGCATTATTGAAGAAGAACAAAGTAGGAAGTCTTACACTCTCAGATCTCAAAACCTACTATACAGCTACAGTAATCAAAACAGTCTAGTACTGGTACAACAGACACATAGGCCAATGGAATAGAATTGAGAACCCAGAAATGGATCCATCAACCTATGGTCAGCTGATCTTTGACAAAAGACTGAAGTCCATTCAGTGGGGAAGAGACAGTCTACTTAACAAATAGTGCTGGCAAAACTGGATATCCATTTGCAGAAAAATGAAGCAAGATCCATATTTCACACCATACACAAAAACTAACTCCAAATGGATCAAAGACTTAAATGTGAAATCTAAAACTATAAAGTTCCTCAAGGAAAAAATAGGGGCAAATTTAAGGGCCCTAATTTATGGCATTAATATACTACCAAGCATAACCCAAAATGCACAAACAGCAGAAAATAAACTACATGATTGGGACCTTCTAAAAATTAAATTTTTATGTGCTTCAAAAGACTTCTCCAAAAGAGAAAAAAGAACTTACAAATTGAGAAAAATAATTTGACAACAACACACCTAACAATGGACTTACCTCTAAAATTCATAGAGAACTCCAACACCTCCACAAAAAAGACAATGATCCAATTAAAAACTGGGCAGAAGACATGAATAGACACTTCAGCAAAGAAGATATTTAGGCAGCCAACAAACACATGAAGAAATGTTCATGACCATTAGGGAGATGAAATCAAAACAACGAGATAACATCTCACCCCATCATTAATAGCAAAGTTCAACAGGACAGAAAATAACAAATGCTGGTGAGGATATGGAGAGAATAGGACTCTCATATATTGCTGGTGGGACTATAAAATGATACAACCACTGTGGAAATCAGTATGGCGATTCCTTAAAAAGTTGAAATTGGAAATACCATTTGATCCAGTAATCCCATTACTAAGTATATATCCTGAAGAAATGAGAGCCAGCACATGAACAGATATGCACACATCCATGGTCATTGCAGTACACTATTCATAAGAGTGTTGTTGTTGTTGTTATGTCCGTCGAGTCAGATCCAACTCATAGTGACCCCTCCTTGGGTTTCCAAGGCAGTAGCACTACGGAAGTAGATTGCCCCATCTTCCTTCCGAGGAGTGGCTGGTGGGTTAGCAGTCAAGTGCCTTAAGCACTATGCTACCAGAGTTCCCATTCATAAGAGTAGAGAGATGGAAACAACCTAAGTGTACATCAACAGAATTCTACAATAATGTAGAATCTGTGAAACACTACATAACGTAGATGAACTCAGAGGACGCTGAATGAAATAAGTCAATCACAGAAGGACAAAAATTGTGTTAGTTTACTATTGTAAAAAGTCAAGGAAAGTTTTATATACGGAAAGAAACTTTGTTATCAGAAAAGGAAGGGGAGGGGAGGGGAGGGGAGGGGAGGGAACACTGCTAGATAGGTAGAGACAAGTACTGATTTTGGTGAAGGGAAAGGCAATGTATCAAAAGTGAGTGATCAACACGGTGGCAGTGAGGAAGAGGAAGACATAAAGAAGGACGTAGGAGGTACAGACAACAAAGATGAGCCCTTTAGCATGTACAGAACTGTGTTGTCAGTGATGGCAAGCATTGATCTATATGTGTGGATAGATGAGTGGACAGGCTGAACCATCAGGTATGTCTAGGCAGGAGGGAGTGTGCCCATGACCACATATAGAGTTGGCAGACAATATTTCTACATGAGTATTTGTATGTGCTGTAAGAATATCTGGGTGTATAGTAGAGATGACAATGGACAAGCATATGGGCTGAAAGTTTACATCAGGTGGGTACACTCCTTGAGGCAATCAATCATAGAACAGAATGGCATTGTTTGCACAGGGAGATAGCTCGAAGAGTGGGAGTGCATGGGAGGAAAGGACACAAGGAAGAGGTAACTATGGGGAGGAAGTAGGAAGAGAGCTGTTGCATTGTGGGAAAGTACAGTCAATGTCATGAGACAAAATGTGTATGAACTGCTGTATGGAAGATGAATTTGCTCTGTAAACTTTCACCCAAATCACAACAAATTAAAAAAAAAAAAAAGGGGCAACATAGCTTACACATTTGAGTTCTGATTTCCACCTGCTATGCCCACCAGCTGCTCCACGGAAGAAAGATAAGGCAGTCTACTTCTTGAAAACCAATGTTGTTGTTAAGTGCCATCGAGTCATTTCTGACTCATAGCGATCCCATGCACAGCAGAATGAAACACTGCCCCATCCAGCACCAGCTCCACAATCCCTGTTATACCTGAACCCATCATCGCAGCCACCAGGTCAACCCATCTCGTTGAAGCCTCCCCCTCTTTCGTCGACCCTCCACCCTGCCAAGCATGACATCCTTCTCCAGGGAATGGTCACTTCTGACAACATGACCAAAGTAGGTGACATGAAGTCTGGCCATCCCCTTTCCATGGAGCATCTCGGCTGCACTTCCTCCAGGACAGATCTGTTAGTTCTTTTACCAGTCCATGGTACTTTCAGCATTCTTCACCAGCACCACAACTCAAAAGCAACAACTCTTCTTCGATCTTCCTTATTCATTGACCAGCTCTTATATGCATACAAGGCGATTGGAAATATCATGGCTTGTGTCAGACACACCTTAGTCCCCAAGGAGACATCCTTGCTCCTCAGCACTTGAAACAGTTCCTTTGCGGTTGACCTTCCCAATGCTACACATTGTCTAATGTCCTGACTGCTGCTTCCATTGGCATCTATTGTAGAACTAAGCAACGTGAATTCTTTGACAATCTCAATCTTCTCTCCATTTATTGTGATGCTGCTCATTGGTCCAGTTGTGAGGATTTTTGTTTTCTTTATATTGAGATGTAATGCATACTGCACACTGTATTCTTCAAACTTCATCAGTAAGTGCCTCAAGTCATCCTCACCTTCAGAAGTTGTACCATCTGCGTATCTCAGGTTGTTAATGATTCTTCCTCCAATCCTGAT
>NW_006921855.1:731096-756393 GCF_000298275.1 Orycteropus afer afer
GAAACCCAAGGAGGGGTCACTATGAGTCAGGTCTGACTCAATGGCAGAGAGTTTGGTTTGATATTTGTGGTTATAATCTGGTCTGGGAAGCAGTAGTCTTTGTTATGTTAATGAGACAGGATTATCGTAGGGTGTATCTTGAGACATTCTCTTTTGATATGTAAAAAAAGATTAAACAAATGAGCAAAGCAGAGATGTGGGTGGGGGAAGATTGATGTCAAGCCACATGAAGATGTTCAAGGAACCAGGAAGCAAAAGATGAAGAGACGAGGACCAGAGCTGCTACAGAGAGAAAGCCTTTCACTAGTACCAGTGCCCTAAATTCTAGCCTCCTAAACTGTGAGAAATTAATTTGTTTGTGAAAGCAAAAAAGAAGACTGGAATAGACAGAGAGACACACACACGGGAAGACAGGCAACATGTAAGGATAGTCTACAAGCAAAGGAACTAAGATTGCTGGCAGATACCAGAACTAAGAGAGAGACTTTTGAAGGAATCCACACAGCCTGATTTTTATCCTCCATAACTGTAAGAAAATAAATTTCCGTTCTTTAAAGCTACTCACTTGTTCTATTTCTATTATGGCAATACTAGGTAATTAAGAAAAACCAAAAACCAAATCCACTACCATCAAGTCAATTCCAACTCATAGCAACCCCCATTGGCTTTCCAAGACAATAAATCTTCATGGAAGTAGATTGTCCCATTTTCCTTCTGTGGAGAAGCTGGTGAGTTTAAACTGCCAACGTTCTGGCTAGCAGTCAAATGCCTTAGGCACTGCAGCACCAGAGCTCCCTAGCTAATTAAGACAGCAATTAATTTACAAGTTTTCTATTTTAAGATGCAGGCCAAACAAAACATGTCTGTAGCTCAATTTATAAACTCTGACAATCAGTGATGTAGAGTAGGTTTGCTGCTGTTATTGCTAATGGGGGAAGGGGGAGGCTTGTGAGTAGCCATCTAAGATCCAATTATTTGTCTCTCTACTTGTTCAGAGGAAAAGAGAAAGAAAGAACCCCAAGACTCATAGGAGAAACTAATATATAGGACTAGTCTACATGTACCACAGCCTTATCTACTCTGAGACCAGAAAAACAAAATGGGCACCTGAATACCACTACCAATCATTCTGAGAGGGCCACAATAGATGGATCTTTGTAGGATGGGGAAAAAATATGGAAACGAACCTCAAATTCATAAAAAAAAAAATCCAGACTTACTGGGCCAGATGGAACTAGAAGTATCCCTGAGACCATTGCCCTGAGATACTCTTTGAACCTAGAACCAAAACTATTCCCTCAAGTCACCTTTTAGCTAAATACAAATAAAGGTTGACTTATAAAATAAAGAATATCACCTATGAGTACGGTGTTTCTTTTAAAAAATCATCTAAATGAGACCAAATGTTCAACAACTACTTTAAAACAAAAATGAGAAGTAGGGTGCAAAGAAGCCAGGTTCCTGTGAACAGAAAAAATAGAACAGAAACAATGAGAATGCTGACAACAATGTGAAGAATGCAACCAGTGTCACTGAACAATTTGTGCAGAAATTTTTGAATGGAGTATGTTTTGCTGGGTAAACTTTCACTGAAAATACAATAATATATATATTTAAAAACTGATAAATATTTTATATTTTGCTGTTTTTTTAAATAAGCAGGCAAATTTGGTTGGAATTATTTTTTAGTGTTAGACAGTGTGTTAGACTGGGTTCTCTAGAGAAACAAAACCAGTAAAGCTTACATATAGAGAGAGAAAGAGAGAAATTTATCTTAGGAAAATGGCTACACACTTATAGAAGCTGGCAAGTCCAAAGTTCTTGGATCAAATGTCAAGCTGGAGGCTTTTCCCGACTCTTGCAGTTGCAGAGGCTGAGGAGCTCAAGATTGGCAGGAAGTATACTGGCTGCTGACTCTAACGAATGATGAATCCAAGATCTCCAGGCCAAATGGTGGATTGTTCGCTCATGGACAGTTGTAGGCAGCACAACAGAATCCCGATGCACAGAGGAATGTCTCTTTTCCCAGGATGTCCATAGATATACTGGAAGCAGGCCACTCCCCTAGTGAAACTCTGTTTCAACAGATTGGCTGCTCAAAACATAATCATCTGATTCCATCATGGGAATAACCACATCACAACAGCTTAAACCACACAGAATTGCGGTCCAGCCAAGTTGACACACAGCTCCAACTATCACAGATAGTTTTATATAAATGGTTCAGTGGCAGACATATGGCTTTCCATGCAAGAGATCAGAGTTTCCCTGTCAATGCACCTCATATGTACCTACAACCCACCTGACAATGGAGAGCTGCACATTCCTAGTGTTAAATAGGTTTCAGCAGAGCTTCCAGGCTAAGATGGACCAGGTAAAAAGACCTAGCAAACTACATCCAAAATATCAGCCAATGAAAATCGTACAGATCACAACTGTCTGATCTGCAATCACCAACATGTTGTTAAGGTTAGGTGCCATAGAGTTGGCTCTGACTCATAGCAACCCTATGTACAACAGAACAAACCATTGCCCGGTCCTGTGCCATTCTCACAATCATTGCTATGCTTTAGCCCATCCTTGCAACCACTGTCAATTCAACTCATCACAGGTCTTCCCCTTTTTCACTGACCCTCTACTTTACCAAGCATGATATCCTTCTCCAAGGGCTGTTCCCTTCTGACAACATGACAGAAGTACAACAGATGAAGTCTGGCCATTCTTGCTTCTAAGAAGAATCCCGGCTATACTTCCTCCAGAACTGTTCATTCCTCCAAGACAAGTTCTTTCTTCCAGCAGTCTATGGTATATTCAATATTCAGATAACATCTGACCTGAACCATGGTGTGCTTGCCCAGTGACATAAGAATTAAACCCAAATCAAACCCCCAAATCAATTCAAACTCATAGTGACCCTATATAAAACTCCCAAACCAAAGTCACTGTGATCAAGTCAATTCCAACTCATAGCATCCCCCTTCAGGTTTCCAAGGTGGTAAATCTTTACTGAAGTAGATTGCCCCATCTTCCTTTTGTGGAGTGGCTGGTTAACCTTCTGGTTAGCAGTCAAATGCCTTAGGCATTATTTCACCAGAGCTGTAGTGAACATATAGAACAGAGTAAAACTGTCCCATAGGAATCCAAGGCTGTAAATCTTTATGGAAGCAGTTTGTTTCATCTTTCTCCTTCTGCATAGCTGTTGGGTTCAAACTGCCAACCTTCTGGTTAGCAGACCAATGCTTTAACCACAGTGCCACTAGAACTTCTCAGATAAGAATGTTGTTGTTGTTGTTATGTGCCATCGAGTCGGCCCTGACTCGGATAAGAATTGTTGTTGTTGTTGTTATGTGCCGTCGAGTCGGCCCCGACTCATAGCGACCCCTCCTTGGGTTTCCGAGGCAGTATCACTACGGAAGTAGGATTGCCCAACCTTCCTTCCGAGGAGTGGCTGGTGGGTTTGAACCGCCAGCCTTCTAGTTAGCAGGCAAGTGCTTTTAGCCACTATGCTACCAGAGCTCCTCAGATAAGAATTGTTGTTGTTGTTGTTATGTGCCGTCGAGTCAGCCCTGACTCATAGTGACCCCTCCTTGGGTTTCCGAGGCAGTATCACTACGGAAGTAGGATTGCCCAACCTAGGCATGGGTAATTTGGGGAGGGGTAAATGTTTACTCTTTGATAATCTGTTGTCATTGTTTGCTGCTTGCTTTCTATAAATGATAATAGCTTTCACTTCGCCAAGACTGTAAGTGTCTCATGTGCCCAGCTCAAGTGCAGATGAATGTAGCACCAGCAGATGTACATGTCTCATTCTTAGCAGTCTTACGGCTTCCTGGAAGCTTGAGGGACAGTCTGTCTGCATGTACAATGCAGATATGTAGACAAGCAGACAAATGTCTATTCATATCCTTTGACAGTTTTACATTTTTTTAAAATTTATTTTATCGTTGTTCAGAATATGCACAGAAAAATACACACCAATTCAACAGTTTCTACATGTACCACTTAATGACATCAGTTACAGTCTTTGAGTTGTGCAACCATTCTCACTGTTCTTTTCTGAGTTGTTCCTCCCCGTCAACATAAATTTACTGCCCTCTAAGGTTCCAGCCACTCCTCGGAAAGAAGATGGGACAATCTACTTCCATAGAGATACTGCCTTGGAAACCCAAGGAGGGGTCTCTATGAGTTGGATTTAACTCGACGGCTGTGATTTTTTTGCTGTTGTTTTTGTCTAAGGTTCCTATTTAATCTTCCAAGTTTCTACTGTCAATTTGATCCCATACACCAAAAATCTCAAACTCACTGCCATCGAGTGGATTCCGACTCACAGCAACCCCCAATATCTTCAGCCAAAACAAGGCCAGGAGCTGACTGTGGAACAGACTATCAACTGCTCATATGCAAAGTCAACTTGAAGTTGAAGACAATTAAAATAAGTTCATGAGAGCCAAAATATGACCTTGATTATATCCCTCCTGAATTTAGAGACCATCTAAAGAGTAGATTTGATGCATTGAACACCAATGACCAAAAACCAGAGGAATTGTGGGATGACATCAAGAATATCATCCATGATGAAAGCAAAAGGTCATTAAAAACACAGGAAAAGAAAAAAAGACCTAAATGGATGTCAGAAGAGACTATGAAACTTGCCTTTGAACAGAGAGTAACTAAAGCAAATGGAATAAATGACAAGATAAAAGAGCTGAACATAAGATTTCAAAGAGCAGCTCAAGAAGACAAAGTCAATTATTATAACGAAATGTGCAAAGACCTGGAGTTAGAAAAACAAAAGGGAAGAACACACTCACTATTTCTCAAGCTGAAAGAAGTAATGAAAAAAATTCAAGCCTTGAGTTGCAATATTGAAAGATTCTATGGGCAATATATTTAATGACGCAGGAAACATAAATAGAAGATGGAAGGAAAACACAGAGTCACTGTAGACAAAGAATTAGTCGATGTTCATCCATTTCAGAAGGTGGCATATGATCAAGAACCAATGGTACTGAAGGAAGAAGTTGAAGCTACACTGAAGGAATTGGCAAAAAACCAAGCTCCAGGAATTGATGGAATACCTTCCTCTGTTACTCCACGTGAATAAATATCAATTCTTGTGCCTTGGATGGCTATCCTTTGACCATTTTTCAGTTGGGTTATTTGTCTTTTTATTTGTTAGTTGGAAGGAGCTAGATGGTGCAGTGGTTAAGGCATTCTGCTGATAGCCAAAAGGTTGGCAATTTGAACCCACCAGCCACCCCAGAGTAGAAAGATCAGGCAGTTTGCTTCAGTAAAGATTTGCAGCCTTGGAAACGCTGTAGGGCAATTCTATTCTGTCCTACAAGATCACTATGAGTTATAATCAACTTGATGGCAGTGAGTTTGGATTTGTTTTTGTTATCATTGAGTTGTAAGCATTTTTTATATAGTCTGGACATAAATCTCTTATCAGGTATATGATATGCAAATACTTTCTTCAATTCTGTGAATCATCTTTTCATTTTCATTATGGTGTTCTTTGAAATACAAAAGTTTTAATTTTGATGAAGTTCAATATAACTTTTTTCTTCTGTTTTTGTGCTTTTGGTGTCATATCTAAGAAACCATAGCTTAATCTAAGGCCATGAAGACAATGCTTACTTTTTTTCTAAGAATTTTATAGTTTTAGCTCCCACATTTTGGTCTCTGATCCATTTTGAATTAATTTTTGTATATGATGTGAAGTAGAGTCCAACTCCACTCTTTTGCTGAAAAGTATATTCTTTTCCCAATGACTTTTCTTTGCACCCTTGCCAAAAATCAATTGACCATAAATGTAAGCATTTATTTCCTCTCAATTTTATTCCATTGATCTATATGTCTATCCTTCTGCCAATACCACTCTGTCTTAATTACTGTAGCATTATAGCAAATTTTAAATCAGAAAATATGAGTCCTCCACTTTCTTTTTGAGATTAGTTAAGTTATTGTAACATTTGCATATGAATTTCAGAATCGGCTGTTCAATATCTACCAAAAAAAAAAAAAAAAGCTAGCAAGCTAAGATTTTGATGGAGATTGTATTGAATCTGCAGATTAGTTTGAAGAATATTGCTATCTTGACAATCTACATTTCAATCCCTGATCATGTGATGTCCTATTTATATGGATCTTCTTTAACTTCTATGATGTTTTATTGTTTTTAGAGCAACTGGTCTTACATTACTTTTATGAAATTTACTCCTAAATGTTTTATTTTTGTAGTTATTATAAATGGAAAATTTTAAATTTCATCATCAGATTTTTCGTTGTTATTGTATATAGTTCATTTTTGTATATTGATCTCTTATCCTGCAACATTATTGAATGTTTGTTCTAATAGCTTTTTGCTAATTCCTTAGGATTTTTTATATGCAAGATCATGTCTTCTGCAAATAGAAAGAGTTTTATTTCTTCCACTCCAATCTAGATGGATTTTATTTCATTTTCTTGCCTAAATACCAGCACTAGAACCTCCAGTACAATATTTAATAGAGGTTATGAGAGTGAACATCCTTGTCATGTTTCTGATCTTAGGCAGAAACTGTCCAGTCTTTCATCCTTAAGTTGGATGTTATCTGTGGAATTTTAAAGTTCTTTTCTATATCTATTGAGATTATCATGTAAGTGTTACCCTTTATTTTACTAGTGTGTTGTAATACAGTGATTGATTTTCCTATGTTTAGCCATCTTCCTTTCCTAGAGTTTCACTTACCTTGTGCCGCTCTGACAAGAATATATCACAAATGGGATGCTTGAACAAACAGGAGTTTATTCTCTTACAGTTTGGAGCCTTTAAATCCAAGTTCAAAGGGCCAGGCTCTAGGGGCTGAGTGAAAGACACTCAATCTTGGGGTTCAGCTCTGCCTCCTGCTTCCAGCCCACTGAAGCTGGAGGGTTTTCTTCACCCAGGTAGCTGCAGGCTGCTGAGGCTGACAAGCCCAAGGTTGACAAGTAATAAGGCACAGTCCCAATGTTATCAAACCACACTGCAGGCCATTAATTCAAGTCCACTGAAAGTCCCAAGATTGGCAAAGCATGGAAGGCTGCTGAATAATGACACAGCTACATGCAAGGTTCAAGTGTGCCATAAGCTAGAGACCATTCCCAAAGCTGCTGCTTATATATGGGAAGCAGACCACATCCCTAAAGCAGCTACTCAGCCGCTTGTTGTAGATCCCAGCATGGAGTTGATTGTCAGTCTCATCATGGGGAATAGCTACCACCAGCTGCCCAGCCACTCAACCAGACCCAGCCAAATTGGCATACAACTTTAACTACCACACTGTGCCTTTTTACTTGTCAGCCTTGGGCTTGTAAACCTTCATGCATTCGTTATATACAAAAAAATGCAATAAGTCAAACATCTGAGGAGTTTCCTCAGGGATAGTTTCTATTCACTGCTTTTTGTTCCTATATATGAGTCATACTTACCTGTTTCCATTTGATAATTTTTGTTGTTATTGTTAAAAACTGGATATTTAAAATAATATAATGTGTCAGCTGTCATCACTCATCTGTTACTTTGTCATGCTGTGGTGGTTTGCAGTTGCTGTGATGCTAGAAGCTATACCGCTGGGATTTCAAATACCAGCAGGGCCACCAAAGGCAGACAGGTTTCAGTGGATCTTCCAGACTAACACAGACTAAGAAGAAGGACATGGCCATATACTTCTGGGGGGTAAAAAATAGCCACTGAAAGCCTTATGGGTAGCAGGGAAACATTATCTAATAATGCTGGAAGATAAGTCCCTCAGGTTGGAAACCACTCAAAATATGACTAGGGAAAAGCTGTCTCCTCAAAGTAGAGACAACCTTAATGAAATGGATGGAGTAAATCTTTCGAGATCTTTATTTGCTGAGGTAATATAACACAAAATGAGAAGAAACAGTTGCAAAGATTCATTAATAATTAGAATGTGGAATATGGAATATACGGAGTATGAATCTAGGAAAATTGGAAGTTGTCAAAAATGAAATTGAGTACATAAAGATGAATATTCTATGCTTTAGTGAGCTGAAATGGACTGGTATTGGCCTTTTAGAATCAGACAATCACATGGTCTAATATGTCAGCAATGACAAATTAAAGAGGAATGGCATCACATTTTTTGTCAAAAAGAGTATTTCAAGATCTACCCTGAAGTATAATGTCAGTGATAGGATAACATCCATATGCCTACAAGGGGGACGAATTAATATGACTATTATTCAAATTTATGCACTAACCACTAAAGCCAAAGATGAAGAAATTGAAGATATTTACCAACTTCTGAAGTCTGACATTGACCAGATATGAAAGTAAAGGTATTGAGAATTATTGGTGATTAGAAGGTAAAAGTTAGAAACACAGAAGAAGCATCAGAAAATATGGTCTTGGTGATAGAAATGAAGCCAGAGATCACATGACAGAATTTTGCATGACCAATGCCTTATTCATTGCAAATACCTTTTTTTTAACAGCATAAATGGTGTCTATACACATAGACCTCACCAGATAGAATACACAGGAATCAAATTGACTATATCTGTGGAATGAGGTGATAGAGAAGTTCAAAATCATCAGTCAGGAAAAGGCCAGAGGCTGACTGTGGATCAGACCATCAATTACTCATGCAAATTTAAGTGGAAGCTGAAGAAAATGAAAACAAGTTCCAAAGGGCCAAAATATGAACTTGAATATATCCCACCTGAATTTAAAGACCATCTGAAAAACAGGTTTAATGCACTGAACACCAGTGACCAAAAAGCAGATGCATTATGGGATGAAAGCAAGAATATTATACATGAAAAAAAGCAAAAGGTCATTAAAAAGACATGAAAGAAAGGGAAGACCAAAATGGATGTCAGGAGAGACTCTGAAACTTGCTCTTGAGGAGAGCAGCTAAAGGTTATGGAAGAAAAGATGAAGTAAAAGATCTGAACAGAAGATTTCAAAGGACAACTCAAGTGGACAAAGGAATGTATTACATTGATATATGCAAAATCCTGGAGTTAGAAAAACAAAAGGAAAGAACATGTTCGGCATTTCTCAAAATGAAAGAACTAAAAAAATTCAAGCCTCAAGTTGCAATACTGAAGGATTCTATGGACAAAATATTGAATAACACAGGAAGCATCAAAAGATGACTTTAGGAATACACAGACCCACTGTGCCAAAAAGAATTGGTTGATATTCAACCATTTCAAGAGGTGGCATATGATCAAGAACCAATAATATTAAAGAAAGAAGTCCAACCTTCATTGAAGGAATTGGCAAAAATCAAAACTTCAGGAATTGATGGAATACCTATTGAAGTGCTTCAACAAATGGATGCAGTGCTACAGGTGGTCACTTGTTTATGCCAAGAAATTTGGAAGATAAGGGGTACCTGGCCAACTGACTGGAAGGAATCCATATTTGTTCCGACCCCAAAGAAAGAGATCCAACAGAATTAGGAAATTACCCAACAGTATCATAAATACACATACAAGTAAAATTTTGCTGTAGATAATTGAAAAAATGGTTGCAGCAGTACATTGATAAGGACTTGTCAGAAATTCAAGACAGATTCAGAAGCGGACATGGAATGAGGCAATGCTGATGTCAAATTGATCTTGGCTGAAAGCAAAGAATACCAGAAATGGTTTACTTGTGTTTTTTTGAATATGTAAAAGCATCCAAATGTGTGTATCATAACAAATTATGGATAACCTTGCAAAGAATGGAAATTCCAGTATACTTAATTTTGCTCATAAGGAACCTGTACATAGACCAAAAGTCAGTCACTCAAACAGAACAAGAGGATACTGCATGGCTTAAAATCAGGAAAGGTGTACATCAAGGTTGTATCCTTTCACCATATCTACTCAATCTGTATACTGAGCAAACAATCCAAGAAGCCAGATTATATGAAGATCATGGTATCAACATCACAGGAAGACTTAATAACAATCTGTGCTAGGCAGATGAAACCACCTTGCTTGCTGAGAAGGAAGACTTGAAGCACTTATTGATGAGGATCAAAGCCTTCTGTAACATAAAGAAAACAAAAATCCTCACAACTGGATCAATAAGCAACATCATGATAAATGGAGAAAAGATTCAAGTTGTCAAACATTTCATTTTACTTGGATCCACATTCAATGTCCATGGACGCAGCAGTCAAGAAATCAAACAATGTATTGCATTGAGCAAATCTGCTGCAAAGGACCTCTGTAAAATGTTTAAGAATGAAGAGGTGTACCTTTGAAGACTAAGGTGCACCTCACCCAAACCATGGTATTTTCAATACCTTCATATCCATGTGAGAGAAGGAAAGTGAATAAGGAAGACTGCAGAAGAATTCATGCTTTTGAATTGTGAATATTGAAGATATCCATGGACTGCTAGAAGAACAAACAAATCTATCTTGAAGGAAGCACAGCCAGAATGTTCTTTACAAGCAAGAATGGCCAGACTTTGTCTCTCATACTTTGATCATGTTGTCAGATATCCCTAGAGAAGGATATCGTGCTGGGTAAAGTGGAGGGTCAACGAAAAAGGGGAAGGCCCTGAACGAGATGGATTGACACAGTGGCTGCAATGATGGGCTCAAGCATGACAACGATTGTGAGGATGGGACAGGACCAGGCATTATTTTGTTCTGTTGTACATAGAGTCACTATGAGTCGGGACAAACTCAGTGGCGCCTAACAGCAGCGTGTCAGCTATGGAAATATGTCTTCTCTTTCCATTCCTCAGTGTTTGTTATTGTTGCTACTGCTGCTTTTTTGTTTGTTTGCTTGTTTAATGAGTTCCCTGGAATAATTCTATAAAGTGTGGTTTATTTGTACTGTACTGTCACTGAAGTTTCTTCTTGGTTAGTGTGGTAGTCATCTAATGATTAGACAGAGATTTCCTTATATGCTTTGATCCAATAAGTCTCATATAGTTTTTCTACTGGGCTCTGTTTGTATGTTGGTGTATTTCTTCAGGGCTTCAACAGACATTTTATAACTCTCTTAGGTTTCTTTTCTGCTTGCATACATTTTCAAGGTCAGCCAGAGGTAAGAATTTAGAGCATTCTTAGGTCTTTCTTAGGCTTGTGCCTAAGCCTGCACGTGTATGTGGCATTCCAGGTTTCTACGAATATGTCAGAGCTTTACAAAGCCTCATACAAACATCCTCTTCCCCAGTTCTTCCTTATAAGCTTTTTTTTTTTAAATCAGCTCCTTAGCCCAAATTTGTAACGCCACCTCAGGCAGTTACAATGATAAACAATTGTCACTGATTTACTTTTAACAAATGCCCTGTGGGTAGGACACAGCTCTGAGTCAAATCAATAACAAGCCCTGGGAATAAAATTTTTCAGTAAGCTACCAGAGAAGTAGGGATAGGGCTTTGGGGAGAACTCCAAATCTGTTCTACTCCCTCCAGTGGCTGCTAGGTTTCTGGTCTTCAGCTCTACTATAGTTGTAAATTGTTGGTTTTCAAGGCTACTGTGGACTGAGAAAGGGGGATGAGATTAGGGCCAGTTAAAATACTGCACACCTTGTTGTTTTTACTGAGATTCCAAGATTTTTCCTGAATAAACACTCCTTGGAACATTGCAAGCCCTTAGTTAATTTCTAGGTTTCTGAGACAAATTTTCACAGTTTTTGTCATTGTTCACACTGCTTTTATGAAGGAGCAGAGATTTGGAAGTCCTCACTCCACCATTTCCTCCATCAGCTTTTTAATACCACTGTTCTTTATTGTTGTTATTCCTCATGTGAGAAATGTCCTTGTCCTCTGTCTATACTGTTTAGAAAATTGCTGTTCATCCATCAAATGTCTCATCCTCATTGCAATCTTCACCAAACATCTTTTCTTCTTCCCCTCCCAGATAAAATTAAACATCCCCCAATATGACTTTTATCATACATAGTCTTGTGCTTAGCAGTTTCAAGGCTCTACATTTTGTTATGAATTCTGTATGTTGTACATCCAGAGGGCACTATTCACAATAATCTTGTTCTTTGGAATTGTATAATGAACAGTCTTCATGGCCATATCTGAATGTCTTGAGCCTATTGCCACTGGTTAAAGAGAGAAAAAATTAATTAACTTTTAATTAATTAAAAATTAAATTAATAATTAAGTGTATTAACCCAAAATTAAACCCAGAACTTCCACATATTGCATATGCAGTAATGGTAAAAATGGAGGAATGGAATACATATTTCCCTGTCCTTCTTAAGGATCATAGACATTCAGAGGTCCTTCCTCAAAAAAGAAAAAGAAAAATTACAATATAGAATATCATTAAGAAAGCAAAATAACTGAACTAAATAGAGGTAAAATTCCCATTATATCTTCATCAAGGGAGAATGATTTGCAAATACAAATTGAATTAATCTTACATTTATTATCAAAGTTGTACTTAATTCATGCTTTAAGCTTGATTATACATGCTTCCATATGTCTTATTAAGAAATCTTTAGTTTGCTAGAAACAGAAACTACCTAGAGGAGTTTTTTTTTAATAAAGGATGAGAAGTATCCCATAGAAATCAAGTACAGAATTTGAGTAGGAACTCTCAAGAAACTAAAACTCAGAACTTGGAAGTCCATAGCTAAGGTCACTACCTCCATCTCTCTTAGACCACATGAATTCTAATATCTTCTTCTTTCTACACATCTGCTTTTGTCTTTTCTTTCTCCCAGAATACCAACTTTCTTTAGGTTGGCATGCATGATGTCACCTCAGCCCAGCCTTCAAATATTTTATTAAGGAATCTCATAGATACTAACTACAGTTTCTGAGTCCCATTTTCAAGTTCCCATGAAAGTGAATCTGTCAGAGAAGTTTGGATTAAATGTGGACCACTGAGCTAAATACCTGTCTTCAGGGGGACAGGGTCACATAGCTCACTTACTATCCACTTAGCCAGGTCTATAAGAGCTTACACTCTAGAAAAATCTGTGCAATGAGTACAAGGCTATAGGTGATGGAAAATTTAACTGAATGGCCATCTCAAAAGGTATCCACCATACCATTTAAAAGGAGCTCTGGTAGTGTAGTGCCTAAGGCACTTGACTGCTAACCAGAAGGCTGGCGGTTCAAACCCACCAGCCACTCCTCAGAAGGAAGATTGGGCAATCTACTTCTGTAGTGATACCACCTCAAAAACCCAAGGAGGGGTCACTATGAGTCAAGTCTGACTCAACAGCACGTAACAACAACAACATATCATTTAAAACGATGTCTGAATTTAATTTCCAAGTATAATGTACATTGTATTCCTTCTTATGGTTACTAGTGACCTAGAAATATTACATATTTGTTAAAAATAATTAATGAGTTAGTTTTTCTTCTTCATGATAGATATTCTCTTAGGTGTATATATACTCTCTTAGGCTGGGTCCTGCAGAGAAGAAAAACTAGTGAAGCTTAGAGAGAAAGAGTGAAAGAGAGAGAAATTATCTCAAGGAAATGACTCATGCAGTTGTAGAGACTGGCAAGTCCCAAGTCTGGGGGTCAAACGTCAAGCTGGAGGCTTCTCCTGACTCATGCAACTGCAGGGGCTGATGAACCCAAGATTGGTAGGAATACAGCAGCTGCTGGCTTCCAAGCCTAACATATCCAAGATCAGAAGGTAAAACAGCAAATCGTTAGCTCACAAGTTGTGAAGGCAACAGTCCCAACATCAGCAGGCAATATATCAGGCCACTGGCTCAAGTCCAGGATAACGAGCAAGATGCAGGATCCAAGTCCAGCAGAAAGCCAGAGAACTTTGCAGGATTTCCATATATATTAGAAGCAGGCCACACCCTAGAAGAAACTCCCTTTCAACTGATTGGCTATGCAGAGCACATCTCATCATGGAGGTGATTGCATTGTATCAGATCTCATTGTGACAATGACTACATCATAACTGCTAAACCACTGAGAATCATGGCCCAGGCAAGTTAACACTCAATCTTAACTATCACATGTACTATATGTGTAGTATATGTGGTCAAGTATAGTTAATTCTCAGTCATACCTTAGTATTAGAAGTTGTAAAATGGATATTTAGATCATTGGGAGTCAAAAGTACTGCTGCAATAATCAATTAGACTATAAGAAAAAACAGAACATAGAGACACACAAACTTTTAATTGAGTAGGAACCATCCCCTATTTTGTTTAGTGAGGGAGAAGTCTTCAAGCAAGAAAGTGTAAAACTGGTCCTCAAAACAATAGAAGAAAGTACATTTGACAGACAAAGCTAAGAGAATATTTCTAATATGCAAAAGGAAAATAAATACATTATATTTATCACATCAGTCAGAGTATTGTAACTAAGCTTTATTTAATGGTTACCAAAAGAATTCCCCTCTAAACAAATGCTCCTCAATTTTATTACTGAATCTATTCACCCAAAGCCAATGAATTATTATTCAGATATTATGTGGATGTTGCACTGTGAGCAAAAATTCTCATAATATCTCTAATAATACCCTAATGAAAAGAGTTTAGGGATATTTTTCTATTCCCAGTAAATGCTTCTGAGCACTTTCGATTCTCAAAGAGCCAGTAATCTAGAAATATTGCCAAACCTTGAGCCTTTCAAAGGTTGCCATATGGAATGCTGTCCTAATTCTGTTGTGTGCATCTCAGCTGCCAATATGAGGGAAAGACACTACCATTGACTGAGCAGCTTCCATGCAATAGCACATACATTACCATTTCCAACTCATTTAAGGCTACTATCAGACCCACCTACTGTCACTGCCATCGAGTCAATTCTGATTTATAGCAACCCTACAGGATAGAGTAGAATGCCCCATAGGGTTTCCAAGAATGTCAATCTTTATAGATGCAGACTGCCACATCTTTCTTCCTTGGAGCAACTGAGGGTTCAAACTATCAAACTTCTCAACCTTTTGGTTAGCAGCCAAGTGCTTTAAACACTGTACTGGCAGGGATCCTCAGTAATCAGATACCTCCATTATTTTGGTTGCCTATTGCCACTCTGACAGGAATATACCACAAATGGGATGGCTCAAACAAACAGGACTTTATTCTTTTACAGTTTTGGAGGCTAGAAGTCTGAATTCAAAGTGCCAGGCTCCAGGGGCTGGGTGAAAGCCCCTTGACCTTGGGCTTCAGCTCTGCCTCTTGCTCCTGGCCCACTGAAGTTAAAGGCATCTCTTCACTCAGGAGCTGCTGGCTGCTGAGGCTGACAAACCCAAGGTCAACAAGTCAAAAAGCACAATCCTGATATTACCAAACCACACAGCAGACCATTGATTCAAGTCCATTAAAAGTTCTAAGATTGGCAGAGCACAGCGGGCTGCTGAACAATGACTCAGTTACATGCAGGGTTCAAGTGTGCATAAGCTGGAGACCTTCCTCAAAGATGCTTCTTATATATTGGAAGCAGACCACATCTCTAAAGCAGCTACTCAGCCACTCCAGTAGATTCCACCATAGTGTTAATCACCATGGGGAATAACTATATCCAACTGCCCAGCCATTCAAATAGGGCCAGCCAAGTTAACATATAATCTTAACTACCACATCCTTTAAACATGTTGTTGTTGTTGTTGTTGTTGTTATGTGCCATAGAGTCGGCCCCGACTCATAGCAACCCCTCCTTGGGTTTCCGAGGCAGTATCACTACGGAAGTAGGATTGCCCAACCTTCCTTCCGAGGAGTGGCTGGTGGGTTTGAACCGCCAGCCTTCTAGTTAGCAGTCAAGTGCTTTAGCCACTATGCTACCAGAGCTCCTATGTTGTTGTTAGGTGTTGTCAAATCAGTTCCAAATCATAGTGACCCTATGTACAACAGAATGAAATTCTACCCTGTCCTGGACCATCCTCATAATTATTGCTATGCTTGAGCCCATCCTTGCAGCCACTGTGTCAACCCATCTCATTGAGTGTATTCCCCTTTTTCAGTGACCCTATACTTTACCAAGCATATCCTTCTCCAGAGATTGGTCCCTTCTGACAACATGATTAAAGTAGATAAGAAAAAGTCTGGCCACTTTCACTTCTCAGGAGCATTCCAGCTGTACTTCGTCCAAGACAGATTTGCTCATTCTTCTAGTTTGTTCTACTAACATTAAATATTCTTCCCTTCCTTGAAATACAGAAAATAATAAATAACCAAATTTTACTGTAATAGCCAATCAATTATAATATTTATTGCATAAAGCTATAAAGGCATCTGACTGCTAACTGCTAAGGTTGGTGGTTCAAATCCACCAGCCACTCCATGGAAGGAAGACTGGGCAATCCACTTCCATAAAGATTTATCACCTCAGAAACCCAATGGGGGTTGCTATGAGTTGGACTTGACTCAGTGGCAGCGGGTTTGGGTTTTGTTTTTTAAAGCTATAAAGTATATTCAATGAAACATAGTGGTTAGGAATAAAGGTTTGACCTACAAAGTCAGGGTTCAAATCCCAGACCTACTACATATTAACTATGGGACTTTAAGTAAGTCACTTAAACTCTCTCTACTTCAGTTTTCTGATTATCGAATAGGGATAACACTAACTTCATAGGGTTGTTGTTTGAAGGATTAAATGAGTTAACAAAAGTAAACACTTACAGAAGTGACTGGCACATAATCAGTGCTATGTATGTTAGTTTTATAGCAGCTCTGGTAGCATACTGGGTGTGATAGTTGGAGTTGTGTGTCAACTTGGCTGGACCACAATTCTGTGTGGTTTAAGCAATTGTGATGTGGGTTGTTCCAATGATGGGATCAGATGTATATGTTTTGAGCAGCCAATCAGTTGAAAGGGAGTTTCCCTAGCAGTGTGGCCTGCTTCCAATATTTGTGGACATCCTGGGAAAAAAAGACACTCTTCTGTGGATCGGGATCCTGTTGTGCTGCCTACAAATGTCTGTGAGTGAACAATTCACCATTTAACTTGGTGATCTTGGATTTGTCATTCATTGGAGTCAACAGCCAGTTGTCAGTCACTGCAGTATGTGAGTTGGAAAAACACTCCAGCTTGACATTTGATCCAAGAATTTGGGACTTGCCAGCTTCTATAAGTGTGTGAGCCATTTTCCTAAGATAAATTTCTCTCTCTCTCTCTCTCTCTCTCTCTCTCTCTCTCTCTCTCTATATATATATATATATATATATATATATATATATATATATTGTTATGTGCCCTCGAGTCAGCCCTGACTCAGCGACCCCTTCTTGGGTTTCCGCGGTGGTATCACTACAGAAGTTGATTGCCCAACTTTCCTTCTGAGGAGTGGCTGGTGGGTTTGAACCACCAAACCACCAGCCTTCTGGTTAGCAGTCAAGTGCCTTAGGCACTATGCCACCAGAACTCACTCTCTCTCTCTCCATATATATAAGCTTTACCGGTTTTGCTTCTCTAGAGAACCCAGCTTAACACAGTTGTTAAAGCATTCAGCTGCTAACCAAAAGATCAGGAGTTCAAACTCACCAACCACTCAATAGGCAAAAGATGAGACAGACTCCTTTTGTAAACTGCCAAAAATTTATGATGTCAGTCTTTCTCCCAGCCTTCCCCAAAGGGATCTGAGGCCTTTTGCAAGAGTGACTGTTCACTGGGGAAAAGGAAATAATCAGACTTTTTGGGGATTACTGGACACTGGCTCTGAACTGACACTAATTCCAGGAGACCCAGAGTGTCACTGTGGCCCACCAGTCAGAGTGGGGGCATATGGAGGTCAAGTTATTAATGTAGTCTTAGCTAAGGTGCATCTCACAGTGGGTCAAATGGGTCCCCCAACCCATCTTGTAGTTATTTCCCCAGTGCCAGAATGCATAATTGGAATAGATATGCTGAGCAATTAGCAGAATTCCCACATTGGGTCGCTGACATGTAGATTAAGGACTATTATGGTAGGAAAAGCCAAGTGGGAGCCATTAGAACTGCCTCTACCTACAAAAATAGTAAATCAAAAGCAATACTGGTTCCCTGGAGGGATTGCAGAGATTACTGCCTCCGTCTTCAAGGACCTGAAGGATGTAGGGGTGGTGATTCCCACAAAATCCCATTTAATTCACTTATTTGACCTGTGCAAAAAACTGATGGATCTTGGAGAATAACAGTAAATTATCATAAACTTAATCAGGTGGTGACTCCAACTGCGGCTGCTGTTCCTGATGTAGTTTCATTGCTTGAGCAAATTAGTACTTGATATGCAGCTATTGATGCAGCCAATGCCTTTTTCTCAATACCAATTTCAAAGGACCATCAGAAGCAGTTTGCCTTCAGCTGGCAAAGCCAACAGTATACTTTCACAGTGCTTCCTCAAGGGAGGAACTCAACTCCCCAGCACTATGTCATAATTTAGTCTATTGGAAACTTGATCGCCTTTCCCTTCAACAAGACATCACACTTGTCCATTATATTGATGACATTATGCTAATTGGACCTAGTACGGAAGAAGTATTGATGACTCTAGACTTATTAGTGAGACATCTGCATGCTAGAGGGTGGGAAATTAAGCCAACAAAATTTCAGGCACCTTCTATCTCAGTGAAATTTCTAGGGGTCCAGTGGTGTGGACCATGTAAAGATATTCCTACTAAAGTGAAGGACAAGTTACTGTATCTAGATTCCCCCACAATTAAAAAGGAGACACAATGTCTGGTGGGCCTCTTTGGATTTTAGAGGCAACATATCTCTCATTTGGGTGTGTTGTTTCGGCCTATTTATCAAGTGACTCAGAAAGCTACTAGTTTTGAGTGGGTCCCAGACCAACAGAAGGCTCTGCAATAGGTTAAGGCTGCAATGCAAGCTGTTCTGCCATTTGGGCCATATGATCCAGCTGATCCAACAGTGCTTGAAGTGTCCGTAACAGATAGAGATGCTGTTTGGAGTCTTTGGTGGGTGAATCACAACACAGAACCTTGGGATTTTGGAGCAAAGCCCTTCCATCCTCTGCAGATGGAACTACTCTCCTTTTGAGAAACAGCTTTTGGCTTGTTACTAGGCTTTACTAGGGACTGAACACCTAACCATGGGCCACAAAGTCACCATGAGACCTGAGCTGCCCATCATGCACTGGGTATTGTCTCACCCACCGAGTCATAAAGTTAGACATGCACAGCAGCACTCCATCATTAAATGGAAGTGGTATATCAGAGATTGGGACCGAGCAGGACCAGAAGGCACAAGTAAGTTGCATGAGGAAGTGACCCAAATGCCTATGGTCTCCACTCAGTCACATTACCTTTCCTTTCCCAGTCTGCAACTGTGGTCTCATGGGGAGTTCCTTATGATCAGTTGACTGAGGAAGAGAAAACTTGTGCCTGGTTTATAGATGTTCAACGCAATATGCCAGCAGCACTTGAAAGTGGACAGCAGCAGCACTGCAGCCCCTTTCTGGGACTTCCCTGAAGGATGGTAGTGAAATCCTCCCAATGGGTAGAACTTTGAGCCATGCATCTGGCTGTTCACTTTGCATGGAACAAGTAAGTAATGGCCAGATGTGCAATTGTATATGGATTCATGGGCTGTGGCCAATGGCTTGGCCAGATCATCTGGGACTTGGAAAGAGCATGATTGGAAAATTAGTGACAAGAATGTATGGGGAAGAAGTATGTGGATAAATCTCTCTGAATGGGCCAAAGGAGTAAAGGTATTTGTGTCTCATGTGAATGCCCACCAAAAGGTGACCTCAGCAGAGGAGGACTTTAACAATCATGTGGATATGATGACATGTTCAGTGGAAACAAGCCATCATTTTTCCCCAGCTACTCCTGTCATTGCTCCATGGACTCATGAATAAAGTGACCATGGTGACAGGGATGGAGGTTATACATGGGCCCAGCAACATGGATTTCCACTTACCAAGAGTGATTTGGCTACTGCCACTGCTGAGTGCCCAATCTGCTAGCAGCAGAGACCAACACTGAGTCCACAATATGGAACCATTCCTTGGGGTAATCAGCCAGCAGCATGGTGGCAGGTTGATTACATTGGACCACATCCATCATGGAAAGGACAGTGTTTTGTTCTTACTGGAATAGATACTTATTCTGGATATGGATTCACCTTCCCTACATGTAATGCTTCCACCAAAACTACCATCTGTGAACTTACAGACTGCCTTATCCACCATTATGTTATTCCACACAGCATTGCTTTGGATCAAGGGACTCACTTGACAGCAAATGAAGTGTGGCAATGGGCCTCTGATCATGGAATTCACTGGTCTTACCATGTTCTGAAGCAGCTGGCTTGATAGAACAATTGAATGGCCTACTAAAAACACCATTAAGGTGCCAGCTAGGTGGCAATACCTTGAAGGGTTGGGGCAATGTTCTCCAGGAGGCTGTATATGCTCTCAACTAGCATCTAATATATGATGTTGTTTCTCCAATAGCCAGGATTCATGTGTCCATGAACCAAGGGGTGGAAACTGGAGTGGTACCACTCCCTATTACCCCTAGTGACCCACTCAAAAATTTTTGCTTCCTGTCTCTGCTACCCTATGTGGGTCTGGAGATCTTAGTCCCAAAAAGAGGAACACACCCACTTGGAGACACAATACTGATTGCATTGAACTGGAAGTTAAGAATGCCACCTGGCCATTTTTGCTTCCTCGTGCCTCTGGATTAACAGACAAAGAAGGGCATTACTGTACTATTTGGTGTGATAGATACTGATTACCAAGGGGAAATTGGATTGACACTACATAATGGAGGTAAAGAAAAATCTGTCTGGAATACAGAGGTAAAGAAAAATCTGTCTGGAATTCTTTAGGATGTCTCAGTACTACCAATCCCTGGAATTAAAGTCAATGGAAAATAACAGCAACCCAATTCTTATATGACTACTAATGGCCCAGACCCTTCAGGAATAAAGGTTTGGGTCACCACACCAGGCAAAGAACCATGACCAGCAGAGATGCTTGCTGAGGGCAAGGGAAATACAGAATGGGTGGTGGAAGAAGAGGGTTCTGAATACCAGCAATGACCATGTAGCCAGTTGCAGAAATGAGGACTGTGATTGTTATATTTCTTCATTGTATATGTTCATCAAATATTTTTGTTTCCTTTTGATATGAACTATGAAATGTAAACAACATTAATGCATATTGGTTGTATGTGTGTTAGTGTATCATGTTAGGCACAAATATGACTTTATAATTGCTATTATTTAGAGATTATATACGGTTAAGAAGAAGTGTACAACTGCCAAGTTAACAAAGGGTGGAATGTGATAGTTGGAGCTGTGTGTCAACTTGGCTGGACCACAATTCTGTGTGGTTTAAGCAGTTGTGATGTGGGTTATTCCCATGATGGGATTATATGTATATGTTTTGAGCAGCTAATCTGTTGAAAGGGAGTTTTCTTAGGGGTGTGGCTTGTTAGCCACTGCAGCTGCATGAGTCAGGAAATGCCTCCAGCATGACGTTTGATCCAAGAACTTGGGACTTGCCAGCTTCTATAGGTGTGTGAGCCATTTTCCTAAGATAAATTTCTCACTCTCCTTCTCTCTATACAAACTTTACTGGTTTTGCTTCTCTAGAGAACCCAGCCTAACACAGTGGTTAAAGCATTCCGCTGCTAGCCAAAAGGTCAGGAATTCAGACCCACCAGCTACTTAATGGAGAAAAATGAGACAGTTTCCTTTTGTAAACATTTGTGTTGTTGTTATGTGCCGTCGAGTCGGCCCCGACTCATAGCAACCCCTCCTTGGGTTTCCGAGGCAGTATCACTACGGAAGTAGGATTGCCCAACCTTCCTTCCGAGGAGTGGCTGGTGGGTTTGAACCACCAGCCGTCTGGTTAGCAGGCAAGTGTCTTAGCCACTATGCTACCAGAGCTCCCTTTACAGCATTAGAAATCCTCTGGGGCAGTTCTACTCTCCATCAGGGTTGCTACGAGTCAGAAGTGGGTTATGTAATTATGCTATAATTGCAATTTATTTCATTTCCATGTTATGTACTTCAGTAGGCTGATTCTAAGATGATCCCCAGTGATCCCCACTTCCTGGTATTGGCTTCTTGAGTATGAGTGGGACTGTATTCTACTTCTAACTAATAGAAAATGACAAAAGTGATGGAATGTCCCTGACATGGTTAGGTTATGTGAAACTGAGACTTCTGCTTGATAGCAGACTCTGCGTAGGGCTGTTTTGGTTCTCTAGTGTCATTCTAAGAGAAAATACCATAAATGGGTGGCTTTAACAAACATTGATTTTATTCTCTTACAGTTTTGGAGGCTAGAAGTCTGAGTTCAAAGTGTCAGCTCTAGGGGCTGGGTGAAAGCCCCCTGACTTTGGGTTTCAGATCTGCCTCTTGTTCCTAGCCCACCGAAGATGGGAGCATATCTTAGTTCAGGCAGCTGCTGCCTGCTGAGGCTGACAAAACCCAAGGTCAACAAATAAAATGGCACAGTCCCAAAATTATCAAACAATATGGAAGAACACTAATTCAAGTCCATTAACAGTCCCAAGATTGGCAGACAATATGGCAGGCTTTTGAGATAAAGACTTGGCCAAATGTAGGGCCCAAATGTGGCAAAAGCTCCAGACACCATTCTCCAAGCTTCTCCTTATATACTGGAAGCAGACCACATCCCTAAGGCCACTACTCACAGCAGATTTCACTATGAAGTTGTCTCATCATGGGGAATCACTACATTCAGCTGCCCAGCCACTCTAACCCAGGCCCAGCCAAGATGACACACAACCTTAATTACCACAAGTGCCTTCTCTGATTCCTTTGATGAAGCAACCTGTCACATTGGAGAGGCCCATGTGGCAATGAAATGAAGGTAGGTACAGCTAAAAACTCCCTAAGCACTGAGGTCTCCAGTCCAGCAACCCTCAAGGTACACATGCTAACAACCATGTGAACTTGAAAGCAAATCTTCCCCCAGTTGAGACTCTAGACAAGATCTTGGTCCTGGCCTATACCTTGATTGAAGCCTGTGGGAGACCCTGAAGCTGAGGATCCACATAACCCAGATCTAGATTCCCAACCCACAGAAACTGTGACATAATAAACTTGTGTTGTTTTAAGCCACTAAATTTTGTCATAGTTTGTTATACATCAATAGGTAATTAATAAACCTCCACATTACTTAACACAAAATAGTTGCCCAATAAATGTTAATTTTCTCTTCCTCCTATATTATATTTTTAATGCTATTTTACCTAGAAGACATTCTTTAAAGCATTTTTTATCTTAAGAAACACACGAAATTGGCCAAAACTTGTTTATGTCTCCTTTAGTCATCCTTATGCTCTTTTCTTGATTCAGTTCTCCAACAATAATAGCCACTCTTATGGAATGTCTGCATGGCAAGCACAGACACTATACCAAGCATCCTGCCAATATTACTTCATTTAATCTTCACACAAACCCTGAAAGGTGTGTATTATTACTTTCAGTTCACAGGTTCACACCTTTATTTCACACTTTCAGCACACAGGACTGGTGTTTAGAGAGACTGAACTTCTTTTCCAGAGCCACAGCTAGATGCTGTAAATTCTCAAAACAAAATAGAACAGAATGTCCCCACTATTAATACTCATAGCTGCTCCAAAGATAAATACTCTCTTTTTACAAACAGTCCTCCAAGATGTTACTCCTTTTCTGTCTTCATTCTGTCACCTTTGTGCATTCTGTCATTTTGTGCATCAAAGGTCATTCAAATCATACTTCTCTGCATACTGACACTGTAACCCAGGTGACGCTTATGCTAAAGAGCAATAGTACCTAGTTGGTGTCCTATGTTAAGGGACATCTTAATGCACAGCTATCTCTGGAAAAAATAGATGGTGTCTTCAATAGCTAAGAGTCAGGCCAAATGCTATCATTATAGTAAGCAATGGAGCCTCCAAAATATTTCCCCCCCCCCCAAGTTAAAGGCTTAGGCAGACACAGAGCTGAGATTTATGCCCACAAACATCAAGTTCAAAATTATGGTTCCCGTGACAGTTATAACTCACCATCAAGCACACAGGTAGTATTTTCAGTTGTTAGGTTATAGTAGGAATACTGTAGCCTTAAATATATGTCTGATGTGGTCAGACTACACTTAATACAAGATTGGTTAATTTAGATTTCCTTTACTTCAAGGTTGAGTATATTTATGTATAAGCTAATCCACTTGAGTATGATTTTTGCACTTAAATAAATGTACATTTCAAATGCAAGGGGTAATAATTACTTCCAAATTTAAATTAAAGTACTTGGAGCTTAAAATAGGTAGTGTTTGAGCTCAGCACTCAGTGGCAGGTAGTGGGAATTAGATAACCTCAGAGCACATTCAAATAGTTAAGGAGCCTCAGGAGGAGGGAGAGCTGTCATGTTTATGAGGTAGCAAAGAAGCCTCAAGGTTAAACTAAACCATACGGGTTAATATGACTATGACTATTTCTTCTCATTAAGTTTTATGGTTTAATGATATGATAGATGTGTACAAGTCACTCTTGTATATGCATTTCTAAAAACATAATATAAAAAGATATGAACCTATAATCTTGAAAACTAGCCTATAATCACATACTCCTGCTTGGAAATAAATTCTGAGAAAGAACAGAGAAACAAGATATTAAACAAAAGGAATAAATATATTTTTAGCCTCCCCTTCTGTCTGGATTTCTTGGGTATCAGAGGGAAAATGATAAGTGGCTTGGCTCCAGTGAATGATTAAATTACCTGCATCAGTCTCAGACAATACCGTGGAAATGTGCTTGATGCACAGCACTTTTGGAGCTTTTAATCTAGTAGAAATGTAGATTTTTAAAACAATGTTTACATATCCAAATTCCTTTGTCCATAAATACCATGTATTTATACATGCCAAAATATTAAACAAAGGTCCCAAAGTCCCTTTTCTCTTTTCCTCTTCCACTCAAAATTTGAACTATATGAAAACACTGAACTCTAGAATGCAACAAGAATATAAGATCACTCAGGAGTATAAGAGAGGTTTTTGTAGTTACGTTGTTTGGTGCTGTCGAGTTGTCTCTGACTCATAGCAACCCTATGCGCAGCAGAACGAAACACTACCCGAGAGAGGTTTTGAATAGTTTAAAATGGGTAGGAAGTATAAGGGGCGATTACTTAAAAACTAAAGCTAGCATTCTAATTGGCCTTCCCCTCAGCTTTGCACACACAATTATCAAAATTTTGGACTAAAAAAATTGTTAAAAATGAAACAACACTTCTAAGATTGGATTAATATGGTAAACTAATTGCACCTGCCCCCATTTTTCTAAATATCTATGAAATGGCACAATTATACATATATTTAGAAAAATGGGGGCAGGTGCAATTAGTTTACCATATTAATCCAATCTTAGAAGTGTTCTAAATATCTATGAA
>NW_006921855.1:756633-766487 GCF_000298275.1 Orycteropus afer afer
TATATATATATATATATATAATACATTTTATTGAAATATAATTTATGTACAGTGAAATACACAAAACTAAAGGCACAATTATATTTTAAAACAGTGGTTCTCTACTCATCAGGAGTATCAGGACCAGCTGGGAGCTTATTTGAAATACATATTTCAAATACCTTTCATCAAAAAATATAAATGGCCACTATACATGGGAATCTCACCAGATGGAATATACAGGAATCAAATCAACTACATCTTGAAAAGAGGTGATGGAAAAGCTGAATATCATCAGTCAGGGCAAGGAAAGGAGCTGACTGTGACACAGACCATCAATTGCTCATATGCAACTTCAAGTTGAAGCTGAAGAAAATCAAAACAAGTCCATGAGAGCCAGAATACAATATTGTGTATATCTCACCTGAATTTACAGACTGTCTGAAGGATAGATTTGATGCATTGAACACCAATGACCAAAGACCAGAAGAGTTGTGGTATATCAAGAACATCATACAGGAAGAAAGCAAACAGTCATTACAAAGACAGAAAAGAAAGAAAAGACTAAAACAGAGGCTAGAAAAGATGCTGAAACTTGCTCTTGAATGAAGAGTAGCTAAAGTGAATGGAAGAAATGATGAAATAAAAGAGCTGAACAGAAAATTTCAAAGGGCAGCTCAAGAAGACAAAGTAAAGTATTATAATGAAATGTGTAAATACCTGTAAATAGAAAACCAAGGGAAGAACACACTAGGCATTTCTCAAGCTTAAAGAACTAAAAAAAAAAAAAAAAAAAAAAAATTCAAGTCTCAAGTTGCAATATTCATGGATTCCGTGGGCAAAACACTGAACTATTCAGAGAACACAAAAGAAAATGGAAGGGGTTGCGCAGTAGTGCTAGCTGCTTCCTCTTGCGTTCTCCAACCCGGCAGCCAGCCCTCATGCTGAGTCGCTACGAAACGCCTGTCACCAAGCTCATAGTAGATTGAAACCCAGGTCATCATCTCTCTAACAATCACCCCAGGAGGAAAAATGGTTGAAGCCGATTGTCCAGGACAGCTCTTCATTGGTGGGCTCAATACTGAAACCAATGAGAAAGCCCTTGAAGCAGTGTTTGGCAAATATGGACAAATTGTGGAAGTGCTCTTGATGAAAGACCATGAAACAAACAAATCTAGAGGATTTGCTTTTGTCACCTTTGAAAGCCTGGCAGATCCCAAAGATGCAGCAAGAGATATGAATGGAAAGTCCTTAGATGGAAAAGCCATCAAGGTGGAAAAAGCCACTAAACCAAGATTTGAAAGTGGTAGATGTGGACCCCCTCCACCTCCAAGAAGCAGAGGCCCTCCAAAGGGTCTTAGAGGTGGAAGAGGAGGAAGTGGAAGAACCAGGGGACCCACTTCGCATGGGGGACACATGGATGATGGTGGCTATTCCATGAATTTTAACATGAGTTCTTTGAAGGGACCACTTCCAGTAAAAAGAGGACCACCACCAAGAAGTGGATCAGGCCCTTCAGAACCAGTTTGTAGCAGCAGTAGAATGGGAAGTCAACCTCCTGTAGCACGTGGAAAAGGTAGTTATGGAGCCCCACCACGAAGGGAACTCTTGCCCTCTCATAGGGATGTATATTTGTCCCCAAGAGATGATGGATATTCTACTAAAGACAACTATTCAAGCAGAGATTACCTGAGTTATCATGACATGAGAGATTATGCACCACCACCAAGAGATTATACATATCGTGACTATGGTCATTCCAGTTCACATGATGACTGTCCTTCCAGAGGCTATAGTGATACAGATGGCTATGGTTGTGATCGTGACTATTCAGACCATCCTAGTCGGGGCTCCTACAGAGACTCCTGTGAGAGCTATGATAACTCACATAGTGCTCCACCCACACAAAGACCCCCGCCATCTTATGGTGGAAGCAGTCGCCATGATGATTACAGAAGCTCACATGACAGATATGGTGGAAGTCAAGACAGTTACTCAAGCAGCCAAAGTGATCTCTACTCAAGTGGTCATGACTGGGTTGGCAGACAAGAAAGAGGACTTCCCCTTTCTATGGAAAGGGGATACCCTCCTCCACGTGATTCCAACAGCAATTCAAGCCATGGAGGACCAAGAGGTGGTGGCCATGGAGGAAGCTGATCTGATAGAGGGGGAGGCAGAAGCAGATAATAAACATAACAACAACAAAAAAAAAACTTTGGACCAAAATCCCCGTTCAAAGAAACAAACAAAAACTGGAACCTATTCTGTCATAACTACACCCAAGGACTATTAAAAGGAAAAATTGTGTTACTTTTTAAAATTTTCCTGTTAAATTCTCTTCCATAATTTTTCTGTTCTTGTGAGGAAAAAGTAAAACATGTTTAATTTTATTTGATTTTATGACATTGCTATCAACAAGCAAATGTTAAGTGTGTAAGACTTGACTTATGTACTAGTGTTATAATCCTTTAAGTGTCCCTGAAGGCCATTTCCTAATTGATACTGCCCAGTAAATGAGGCAAGCAATACTAAGATCTTCCACAAACATCAAGCCATCTAACATGGAGAGATGACTCATTCTGCCTTTATAAACAAGCTAGATATTAGAAGGTGGTTGGATTTGCTACTCTTAGGATTTCAGGGTGTCTTCAAATTGAAAGCTCAGTGTTCTCAGTGTGAAAAACCTGAGATCAGATGCTTACGAAAGGAAAGTGCTATTCACCCAGTTAAATGCAAAAAAGCAAATGGATAATGCTGGCCATATTTTGCCTTTCTGACATTTCCTTGGGAATCTGCAAGAGCCTCCCCTTTCCCCTCCCCCAATAAGACCATTTATCGAGTGTTAAACAACTGCAGAATACTAAATTAAAAGTTGGGCCAAAACCAACCATGAGAAAAAAGAAAAAGAAAAGAAAATTGAAGGAATACACAGAATCACCAAAAAGAATTAGTCAATGTTCAGTCATTTCAGGAGGTAGCATATGATCAAGAAACAATGGTATTGAAGGAAGAAGTCCAATCTGCACTGAAGGAATTGGCTCCAGAAATTGATGAAATAACCACTGAGATATTTGAACAAATGGATGCAGCACTGGAGACACTCATTTATGCTAAGAAATTTGGAAGACATCTTACCTGGCCAACCAACTGAGAGAGATCTGTATTTATGCCCATTCTAAAGAAAGATAATACAACAGAATGTGGAAATTTTCAAACCATATAATTAACACTACAAACAAGTAAAATTTCCCTGATGATAATTAAAAAATTGTTGCAGCAGTATATTGACAGAGAACAGCCAGAATTCAAACCAGATTCAGAAGAGGAAAGGGAATGAGAGATATTACTGCTGATGTCAGATGGATAATGATTGAAAGAAAAGAATACTAGAGAGATATTACTTGTGTCTTATTGACTATGGAAAGACATTCGACTGTATAGATCATAACAAATTATGGATAACATTGTGAAGAATGGAATTCCAGAACACTTAATTGTGCTCATGAGGAACCTGTACATCAACAAAGAATCAGTTATTCAAACAGAACAAGGGGCTACTGCATGGTATAAAATCAAGAAAGGTGTGTGTCAAGGTTGTAACTTTTTACCATACTAATTCAATCTGTATGCTGAGCAAATAATCTGCAAAGCTGGACTGTATGAAGAAGAATGTGGCATCAGGATTGAAGAAAGACTCACTAACAATCTGCAATATGCAGAAGACACAACCTTGCTTGCTGAAAAGAAAGGGAACTTGGAGCACTTACTGATGAAGATTAAAGACCACAACCTTCACTATGGATTACACTTGAAAGTAAAGAAAACAAAAATCCTCACAACTGGGCCAATCATCAACATCATGACTGTTTTGTTTACCTAGTGCTGCTCTGACAGAAATATACCACAAGTGGGATGGCTTGAACAAACAGGAATTTATGCTCTTACAGTTTTGGATTCTACAAGTCCAAGTTCAAAGTGCCAGGTTCTTTGAACTGGGTGAAAGCCCCTTGACCTTGGGCTTCAGCTCTGTCTCTTGCTCCCAGCCCACTAAAGCTGGAGGCTTTTCTTCACTCAGGCAACTGCTGGCTGCTGAGGCTGACAAGCCCAAGGTCAACAAATAAAATACCATAGTCCCGATATTACCAAAAAACATGGCAGGCCATTGATTCAATTCCATTAAAAGTCCTAAGACTGGCAAAGCATGGCAGACTGCTGAATGAAGACTCGGCTACATGGAGGCTTCAAGCATGCCAAAAAGCTAGAGATCTTCCTCAAAGCTGCTGCTTATATACTGGAAACAGCCCACATCCCTGAAGCAGCTACTTAGATGCTCCAGTAGATTCCACCATGGATTTAATTACCAATCTCACTATGGGGAATAACTACATCCAGCTGCCCAGCCACTCAACCAGGCCCAACTAAGTTGACACACAACCTTAGCTACCACAATGATAAATGGAAAAAAGATTGAAGTTGTCAAGGATTTCATTTTGCCTTGATTCACAATCAATACCCACAGAAGCAGCAGTCAAGAAAAACAAACCATGTATTACATTGGGCAAATGTGCTGCAAAAGATCTCTTTAAAGTGTTGAAAAACAAAGATATTACTTTGAGGTCTAAAGTGCACCTGACCCAAGCCATATTTTCCATCACCTCATCTACATGTGAGCTCTGGTAGCATGGTGCCTCAGACATTTGACTGCTAACCACAAGCCGGGCGGTTCAAATCCAACAGCCACTCCTCAGAAGCAAGATTGGACAATTTAATTCTGTAGTGTCTGCAGCTGTTTCTCTTTGATCTGAGTGGTGCCACATCAGCAAATGGAGGTCTTGAAAGCTTTACCTTATCCATATGAGTAAGGCTCGGTTTACTCGGATGATGCAGCTCTTTCCCAGTCCTATTTTGAGAGCCTTCTAACCAAACCGGACTATTCGTAAAGTTGTGTGGTAATGTATCAAACAGTGTTTCTTTGCTATTCATAAGGTTTTCTCCGGCCAATTCTTTGAGAAGTGGACAGCCTCTTTCTTCCTAGTCTGTCTCAGTCTGTAAGCTGGGCTGATACTTGTTCACCATGTGCATCCCACTGGGTTTGAAACACCAGTGGCTCAGCCCCAAAACTCACATCAACACGTTGTTATGGTAGGACAAACTGACAGACAAGTTTGTCTCCCTGTTGGAAACCTCTCCTACCACCCTTACCTGGGTCCCTGTGGCTGACTCTTCCTCTGTCCAGATTCCTGGGCCTTTTAATCCCCTTTCTCCTGCTCTCCCACCCTGCTGCTTTGGGCGTGTCTGGGTTCTTCTCTCCTCACCTGGACCCCTGCAGCTGACTGCAATCCTTGAGGATAGTCGGTAGCTAATGGCATGCTTGGACCCTTCATGTAGCTGTGTCGTTGTTCAGCAGCCTGCCATGCTCTGATGACCTTGGGACTTTCAATATACTTGAAGGAATGGCCTGCCATGTGGTTTGGTAACATCAGGACTGTGTCATTTTATTTGTTGATGCTTGAACAATTTCTCTCAGAAAGATCAGCACAAGGCCAGTCGCCATGAGGTGGAAGTTAAAGATGTCCCTAATGTCCAAACTACCATACCACTCCACCATTTCAGACATTAACTCCTCCTCCTCCCAGTAATTTCCCAGTCTTAGAGTTTTGTATTTCACTGTAATGCCTCACAGAACTCACAGACACCCAAGGGTTCATCTCATGTAGTAGTGGTGGAGGCTGGCAGGCTGGCGAGTCCCAAGTCAGTGAGTAGGTCTGGAGGATCCTCCCAATTCTCAGGGTTGGATGAACTTCAATCAGCAGATCAGATGACAGCTGCTGTCCCAAATCCAGGGGTGAGATGAGGATGAGCCAAGACACAAAACCAGAGCAAGAGGAGGGCGAATCTTCCCAGGAGATTCGTAGGTATACCCTCAAGGAAGCTAAGGGTGGTGATTTGAATTATACCCTCCATCAAGACAGGACTCAAGATACATTCCACCTGTGTTGCCCCAACAGAAATAACCTAAATCCCATCACAGAGTCAATTGCCAGTCACTATAGGGAATGATTACTACCAGCTTCCCAGCCAAGTTGATACCTGACCTTAACTACCACACCACCCCAAACAGGCATGGATAATGGGATTTACAAAACATCACAGAATGGAAGATAATGGCTAGAAGGGCCACATCAAGCAATTCACTGCAGTCAACCTTGGGCTTGTTAGCCTCAGCAGCCAGCAGCTACCTGAGTGAAGAGATGCCTCTAGCTTCAGTGGGCCAGGAGCTGGAGGCAGAGTTGAAGCCCAAGGTTCAGGAGCTTTCACACAGCCCCTAGAGCCTGGCACTTTGAACTGGGACTGAAAGACTCCAAATTGTAAGAATAAAGTCCTGTTTGTTAAGGCCATCCTATTTGTGGTACATTCCTGTCAGAGCAGCACTAGGTAACCAGAACAACCCTCAATGAGATGGACTGACATAGTGATTGCAATAATGAGCTCAAGCATAGCAACAATTCTGAGGATGGTTAAGACTGGGCAGTGTTTTGTCCTGTTGTACATAGGGTTTCTATGAGTTGAAACTAACTCGAAAGCACCTAACTACAACAAGGGATGCAATGGTTCAGTGCTCAGCTGCTAACTAAAAGGTTGGCATTTCCAACCTGCCTAGCAGCTCCACCAAAGAAAGACCTAGAAATCTGCTTCTGTAAAAATTATAACCTAAGAAATTCTATGGGGCAGTTATTCTTTGTCACATGGTTTCAACACAAGTTGACTCCACAGCACATAACTGACTAACTAGGTTATTTAGTTACAGGCTGATGTTTGAGAATCTCTGATTTGAGAGAATAAATTCTCAACAGCCCAGAAATGTGAGAAAGAGTAGCGTCAGCAGATCTAACATTTTGAGCTCTTTCTGAGAAATAGAAAGCAGATGGATATAGAGCTTCAAAATAACAATACAGGAGAAAACTATAATTCTTACTTACGTGCAGGAGAAAAATGTATACTAAGCAGAAGCAGTTCAGGAAAAAGTTTATTTTTGTAAACAAAATGAAACAAACAAAAGACATGTACACAGAAAGCCCTTGATGATTAATTAGGTGAATACGTTGGAGCAGGTGTGTTGTGTTACAGGTTGCCTCACCTCTTAGGCCCCTCTTTACCTACTTGTGCCAAATAGCAGGAGCTGAAGCCTTTACTCTTTATAAAAGGAGTTGTGAGGTAAAGCCAGCAAAGAAAGTTTGACCTCCAAGTGATTACTTACAGAAGAGATGAGTGGACTCATACAAAGGACATATTGCAGCCTCTCCCCACTATCACATTTCAACTCTCCTCAACAATCATTACTGACAGAACAAGTTGTTCTCTATAGGTAGGCAAACAGTAATTCTTAAATAAAGAGATGAACCAGGCAAACAAGAATTATGAATCATTTCAGGAAAACCAACACTATAAAAGAAGAGCATCACTCAATAAGCAGAAGATCTAAAACTATGAAAAGGAATTAATCAAGCAGATAGAAAAGAGCTTAATAATCTTTTGTATCAATCAAGGATTGTAAATGGCTGTGCATAATAGAAAATTCAACCTAAAGCGAACTGAACTGTTATGTAGAATATATACAAATATTTTACCTTAAATTTAGCCAGCCAGAAAGCTCCAATAAATCCCTCAAAACCAAACACATTTACTGCCTTCTGTTGAGCACAAAACAATGAAAGTAAAAATTAATATAACTATAGTAAAAAATGTGCAACAATTCTAATTAAAAAAAATTGAATAATTTCTGTATAAAGAAAGAATAAATGAGAATGAAGCAATATATATCAAAATATATATAAAAATAATGTATAGCCTGTATACAAATGTTAGGAGCTCTGGTAGCACAGTGCCTAAGGCACTTGGCTGCGAACCAGAAGGCTGGTGGTTCAAACCCACCAGCCACTCCTCGGAAGGAAGCTTGGGCAATCTACTTCCATAGTGATACTGACTCGGAAACCCAAGGAGGGGTCGCTATGAGTCAGGTCTGACTCTACGGCACATAACAACAACAACATACAAATGTTAGAAAGCCAAAGAGATTAAAAAGTATACACACACACACACGCACACACGAACCAGTTACCGTTAAATCAGTTCCAATTCATGGTGACTCCATGTGTGTCAGAGCAGAACTGTGCTCTCTAGGGTTGTCAATGGCTGATTTTTCACAAATAGATCACTAGGCATTCCTTCTGGGTGAACTTGAACCTCCAATCTTTCTGTTAGTAGTGGACTCCATTAAGCATTTGCACCACCCAGCGACTTTTACCTCAGATAGAGAGATTTTTCTCTTTAATACTAAGAGAAGATGAAATATAATTTTGCTTCAGTAAATCTAACAACCTAAATGACAAAGGTGATTTCTAAGGGAAAGAAATTGACTCAGAAAACAGACAAAAACTTTAATAACCATAACAATTTTTTAAAGGTAAACTAAATAATAACCTCTAAGAGGGCCAGCACACTACGACCAGTGTATTTTTTATGAGGATTATAAGTATGAACTAAAGGAGAACTTAAGAAAACAATCACTAAATGCGGAGCCAAATGACCCATGTTCTAGTCCAAGAACAAGCAAATCACTTACCCTTTGTGAACTGTGGTAAGATTTATCTTTAAAATTCCTTCCAACCTAAAAATATTATGAAAAATAAGATTTCCGTTAGTGAGGAAAACTCTTTTATAATGCCTTTATCAAGGATTGACACAGTGGCTGTGGCAGTGAGCTCAAGTATAGAAAGAATCGTGGGGCTGGCACAGGACCAGGCAGTGCTTCGTTCTTCTGTACATGGGGTCATTATGAGTCAGAGATGACTCGACAGCACCTAACAACAACAACAATATCAAGAATCACATAGTTAAATGTCATAAACATATGTTGTTGTTGTTTTTGGTTGCAAGTATCTTCTTTATATTGAGATGTAATCCATATGCAGACTGTATTCTTGAAGCTTCATCAGTAAGTGTTTTAAGTCATCCTCACTATCAGCAAGCAAAATTGTATCCTCAGCATATCACAGGTTGATAATGATTCTTCCTTCAATCTTGATGTCATGTTTTTCTTCATAGAGTCCAGCTTCTTGGATCATTTGCTCAGCATATAGATTGAATAAGTATGGTGAAAGGATACAACCCTGACACACTTCCTTCTTGACTCTAAACCATGTAGTGTCCCCCTTGTTCTGTTTGAACAGCCTCCTGGTCTATGTACAGGTTCCTCATGAGTACAATCAGGTGGTCTAGAATTCCCATTCTTCTCAATGTTACCCACAATTTTTTGTGATCCACACAATCAAGTGCTTTTTCATAGTCAATAAAACAAAAGTAAACATCTTTCTGGTATTCTTTGATTTGAGCCAAGATCTATGTGACACCCTCAATGATATCCCTTATTCCATGTCCTCTTCTGAATCTGGCTTGCACCTCTGGATGTTCTCTGTCAATATACTGCTGCAACCATTTTTTAATTATCTTCAGTAAGATTTTACTTGTGTGCAATATTAATGATATTGTTCAATAATTTCCACACTCTGTGGGGCCACCTTTCTTTGAAATGGGTACAAATATGGATCTCTTCCAGTCATTTGGCCAGGTAACTGTCTTCCAAATCTCTTGCCATAACTAATTAATGAGTGCCTGCAGTGGGGCATCATTTTCTTGAAACATCTCAATGGGCATTAGGTCAATTCCTGGAGATTTGTTTTCAGCAATTCCTTCAGTGCAGCTTCAACTTCTTCCTTCAGTATCATTGGTTCTTGATCATATTCCACCACCTGAAATGGATGGAGATCTACCAGTTCTTTTTGGTACAGAGACTCTGTGTATTCCTTCCATCTTCT
>NW_006921855.1:766861-796874 GCF_000298275.1 Orycteropus afer afer
GTTCAGGAGGAATATATTCAAGGTCATATTTTGGCTCTAATGGACTTGTTTAATTTTCTTCAACTTCAAGTTGAACTTGCATATGAGCAGTTGATGATCTGTTCCACAATCAGCTCCTGGCCTTGTTTTGGCTGAAGATATTGAGCTTTTCCATCACCTCTTACCACAGATGTAGCCAATCTGATTCCTGTGTATTCCATCTGGCAAAGTCCACATGTATAGCCACCATTTGTGTTGTTGAAAAAAGGTATTTGCAATGAACAAGTCATTGGTCTTGCAAAATTCTATCATGTGATAGCCAGCATTATTTCTGGCACCAAGACCAAATTTTCCAACTACCAGTGATTCTTGTTTCCAACTTTTGCATTCCAGTCACCAGTGATAATTAACACGTCTTGATTGCACATTTGGCCAATTTCAGACTGCAGAAGTTAATAAAAATCTTCAATTTCCTCATCTTTTGCTTTTGTTGTTGGTACATAAATTTGAATTATAGTTGTATTAATTGGTCTTCCTTGTAGATGTATGCATATTATCTTATTACTGACAGCATTGTAATTCAGGACAGATCTTGAAATATCCTTTGTGATGATGAATGCCACTCCATTCCTCTTAATATTGTCATTCCAGCATAGTAGATCATATGGTTGTCTGATTCAAAATGGCAAAAACCACTTAAGCTCAGTCCACTTAAGCTCACTAATGACTAGGGTATCAATCTTTATGTGTTCCATTTCATTCTGACAACTTCCAATTTTCCTAGATTCATACTTCGTACATTCCATATTCCAATTATTAATGGATATTTGCAGCTTTTTCTCCTCAATTTTAGTTGTGTCATGTCAGGAAATGGAGGACTCAAAAGCTTTACTTTATCCATGTTAGTAAAGTTGTTTCTACTCTGATGATGCAGCACTTTCCCAGTCCTATTTTGAGAGCCTTCCAACCTAAATGGCTCATCCTCCTGCACTGTATCAGTGTTTTTGGGCTGCTCGTATAGTTGCCTAGTAATGTAACAAGCAGTGTTTCTCTGCTATTCATAAGGTTTTCCCTGGCCAATTCTTTGAGAATTGGATGGCCTCCTCTTTCTTCCTAGTCTGTCTCAGTTTACAAGCACGTCAAAACTTGTGCACCATGTGCAACCCCACTAGCATTTGAAACACCGGTGGCACAGCCTCAGGCCCCACAGCAACATGCCACCAGAGCACGACAAACCAACAGACAAGTTTGTCTCCCTTAGCTGTTTGAAACCTCTCTACCCTCCCCTTCCCTGGATCCCTGCCACTTGCTCACTCTGTCCTGGGTGCTCTGGCTTTCCTTTCCTTTCCCCTCCACTTTTCCTGCTGCTTGCATGTTGGGGCCTAGGTCCCTTCCCTTACATGGATGCCTCTGCCACAAACATATATTTATATAAAAATAACAGTGCCTCTGAGTCATATTTGTCAGGCCACTCTTCAACAATTTAACTAAACATCAACATTTCTGAGGATGAAAATAAAATAGTACTTGCAAAATGGTGATCACTTGAAGAGTTATAGAATGTAAGTAACACAGATGAACTTGTAAATTAGTGAGAGTTTGATTCCCAAGAATGAAGTTAATAGAAAGTCAAATGAATCTGAGAATCGTTGTTGTTATTAGGTGCTGTCAAGTGCGACTCATAGTGACCCCCTGTACAACAGAATGACACACTGCCCTGTCCTATGTTGTCTTCACAATCCTTGCTATGCTCGAGCCCATTATTGCAGCCTCTGTTGTCAGTCCATCTCATTAAGGGTCTTACTTTTTTTTTTTTTTTTCCGCTGACTCTCTACTTTACCCAGCATGATATTCTTCTTTAGAGACTGGTCCCTTCTGACAACATAAGCAGTGTATGAAAGACAACATCTGGCCATTCTTGCTTCTAAAGAACATTCTGGCTGTACTTCCTCCAAGATACATTTGTTGGTTCTTCTAGCAGTCAGTATTCTCCACCAATATCACAATTCAACTCTTCTACAGTCTTCCTTATTTACTGTCCAGCTCTCACATGTATATGAAGGTATTGTAGATACCATGGTTTGGGTCAGGTGCACCTTAGTCTTCAAAGTGACATCTTTGCTCTTAAACACTTTAAAGAGGTCTTTTGCAGCACATTTTCCCAGTGCAACATGAAATCTGATTTCTTTACTGCTGCTTTCTTGGTGTTGATTATAGATCCAAGTAATATGGAATCACTGACAGCCTCAAACTTTTCTCCATTTATCAAGATATTGCTTACCGGTACAGTTGTGAGGATATTTGTTTTCCTTATTTTGAGTTGTAATCCATACTGCAGACTGTAGTCTTTGATCTTCATCAGTAAGTGCTTCAAGTCATCTTCACTTTCAGCAAGACAATATTGTTTCATCTGCTTATCACCAGATGAGTCTTCTTCCAATCCTGATGCCATGCTCTTCTTCATATAGTTCAGCTTCTCAGATTATTTGCTCAGCACACAGATTGAATAAGTATGGTGAAAGGATACAATCCTGACACACACTTTTCCTGATTTTAAACCATGCAGTGTCCCCTTGTTCTACTTGAATGACTGCCTCTTGGTCTATGTACAGGCTCCTCGTGAGCACAATCAAGTGTTCTGGAATTCCCATTCTTCACAGTGGTATCCATAATTCGTTATGATCCACACAGTCGGATGCCTTTGCATAGTCAATAAAACACAAGTAAACATCTTTCTGGTATTCTTCGCTTTCAGCCAAGATCCATCTGAGATCAGCAATGATATCCTTTATTCCACATTTTCTTCTGAATCTAGCTTGAATTTCTGGAATATCTATGTCAATATACTGCTCCAATCATTTTTTAATTATCTTCACCAAAATTTTACTTGCATGTGATATTAATGACACGGTTCGATAACTTCCACATTCTTTTGGATCACCTTTCTTTGGAATGGGCCTAAATATGGATCTCTTCAATAGGTTGGCCACATAGCTGTCTTCCAAATTTCTTGTCATAAACAAGTAATCACCTCTAGTGCTGCATCTGTTCTGCCACCCATTAGGTCAAGCGATTTAGGTCAAAAACTGTATTTTCTAGGCACAGACAGAAATCCTTTTCTCTGACACCTGACTAATGCTTCCAAATTTTTCCTCCAAAGTTGACCTCTATGAGATGTCACTAATGAAGTATGCTTATACAGCTTTACAAAGCATCATAGTATCATGACATCCATCCTATGGACGGAATATATAATGGAATGAATAAAAATATATAGTTTACAAAGAATAAAAATATGAGAGAATGCCTATAAAACAATGTTAATTTTTTTAAAAGCAGGATGTAAAATTGTAAACACAATATGACCACTTATTAAACATATACATATATGTTATATATACACATAATATATATAAGTTTTGGGTCCTCAACACCTACAGTCATTTGGATTCACTCTTTCCTTCTAAGTCAATTGCTAGGGAGGACAAGAGACTTACATTCTTCTTACATAAACCTTTTTTTAGCCTTTTCTTCTGCACAGTGCTCTTTTCTTCTGGTACCACTTTTTTTAAGGGTGGACGCCACTAATTGCACTATTCCTGATAGTACCACTAACACAAGGCTGTTGGATGTACCAAAAAAATAAACCTCACTGCCCTCAAGTCAATTTGACTCACAGCCACCCCTCCTTGGGTTTCCAAGGCAGTAGTAAATTGTCCAATCTTCCTTCCAAGGAGTGGCTGGTGGGTTTGAACTGCTAGCCTTTTGGTTAACAGTCAAATGCAGTTGTTTACTAAAAGTTTAGGTTTAATGAGGGGAATTCCTATAGAACACATAGGAAGTACTTAACACTAACTAGAATAAAGAGCTCTGGTGGTGTAGTGCCTACCACATTTGACTGCTAACCAGAAAGCAGATGGTTCAAACCCCCCAGCCACTCCTCGGAAGGATGATTGGGCAATCTACTTCCATAGAGATACTGCCTCAGAAACCTAAGGAGAGGTTACTATTTTTTAAAATGACTCAACTGCAATGAGTTTGGCTTTTTTTTTTTTAGAATAATGAGAGATTTTCCTATTACACATTAAGTCTATTGTAAAACTGCAGCAATTAAAGCCCTGTGGTACTGTATCCAGAAGAGTGGCTGGAATAAATACCATCCAAAAATTCAGTCCAGTACATATAGAATATAAGGAAAGAATTCCAAAAAAGTAAGGAAAGGCAAGCTCTTTAATAGTCAGCAAGACTACTGGCAAACTATTTTTTAATTCAGTTAGATTCCCATCTCATGTTGTATGCTAAAATAAATTTAAAGATTTGCATATACAAAATTAAAACATACAAAATGTTATGGATTAAATTGTATCCCCCCAAAATATATGCTAGAATCCTAATCCCTAAACCTGTGAAATAATCCTGTTTAGGAATAGAGTATTTTGATTTGTTAATTAGGCCATGTCAGTGTAGGGTGTGCCTTAAGCCTAATCACTTTTGATATATAAAAAGAGCAGATTAGACAAGGAGAAAAATAAGCAAGCAAGAACAAATGAGGGAAAGATAGGTGCCACGTAGAGATTGCCAAGAAATGCTGAGGCTGAAGAAGCTAAAATCAGGAATTTCTCCCAGAGCAGACAAAAGGAGAACTTCCCCCTAGAGTCAGTGTCCTGATTTTGAACTTCTGGACTCCTCAACTAGGAGCATATAAATTTCTGTTCTTTTAAACTACACATTTATGGTATTTGTGCTACAGAAGTACTAGACAACTAATGATAGACACAATGATAGGAATTTATGAGAGTGAGCATTGATGAAGTCTTAAAGGAAGGGAAGGAAAAAATTTCTGAAACATAAGACAAAAACTGGAAAACTGAGAACGGTGCTAGTAAGTACACTAGTACTTAAAGTGATCCAAAGGAAATCAACAAGAATACAAAGGTGTACTGAAAGTGATATTTGTGATAGTGTTATTTATAAAACACAAATATTTGGACTAATTTAAGGACCCATCGATAAGATTTAGAAATTTAAAATGATGTATGCTTATATTTATTGATATGGAAAAATACCTATAAAATATAAATGTGTAGGTGAGAAGTAGTTACAAATAGTATACAGATTTTTTAAAAAATTTTCAAACATACAAGTAAAATTACATTAGTTCCCTCATCACAAAGCTTCCTATGGTTTTCTAAAACCTACAGAACAGTTGTGCTTTTTAGTGTGATGCTCAAAGCTGTCTACATCTAACACTTTCTTTTCCTCACTCCAGAGAACATGCTTTATTCACACAACTATATTATCACATTTCACATTCCCCAAAGGACTGTGAGCCATCATATTTTCATGGTACTTGTGCTGCCCTCTCAATCAGGAACGTGAAATCTTCTTCCTTTGCTTCTTAAAATGTTCTTCATCCTTCAAGGCTTTCCTCAAGTGTCACGTTTTGCTTGAAGCCTTTACTAAGCCCATTCTGACTCGACTCCTTCCCTACATTCTCACAGCAGGATATTTATACATCTTTATAAAGTTTTTTACAATATACCTACTGTTTTGGTTAACTCTTGGGCAGCTCTAACAGACATATACCATAAATGGAATGGCTGTAACAAAAAGGAGTTTATTCTCTTACAGGTTTGGAAGCTAGAAGTTTGAGTTCAAAGTGCCAGGTGCTAGTGGCTAGGTGAAAGACCCTCAACCCTGGGCTTCTTGCTCCCAGTCCACTGAAGCTGGAGGCTTTTTTCACTTAGGCAGCTGCTGGCTGCTGAGGCTGACAAACGCAAGGTCTACAAGTAAAAAGGCATAGTCCTGATATTACCAAACCACGCAGCAGGCCATTGATTCAAGTCCATTAAAAGTCCCAGGATTGGCAAACAGCATGGCAAGCTGTAAAATAACGACTCGGCTACATAGAGCATTCAAGTGTGCCATAAGCTAGAGGTCTTCCTCAAAGTTGCATCTTATATACTAGAAACAGACCACATCCCTAAAGCAGTTACTCAGCTGCTCCAGTAGATTCTACCACGGAGCTGATTACCAATCTCACCATGGGGAATAACTACATCAAGCTGCCCAGCCACTCAAAACCAGGCCCAGCCAAGTTGACACATAGTCTTAACCACCTTACCTGAACACATAGTACTGAGTTTGTAAACATAGTAGATGCTGCAGTAAATGTTTGTTTAAATACAATTCTTACAAAGTTTAAATAATTTTTAGGGATATCAAACAAAATAAAAAATCAGATAAACCTATAATTTGCTGGCATTTCTATTATTTTTATTAATTAAAGAATAATTAGTAGAAATAGAAAATAGTAAGCAAAAGTGCCTCATAATCTCATTCCCCAAACAGCCTCTATTAAGAATTCAGTTTGTTACGGATTGAATTGTGCCCTTCTAAAATACGTGTTGTGCATCTTAAACCCTATACGTTGTTGTTGTTGTTGTTTGCCGTCGAGTCGGCCCCGACTCATAGCGACCCCTCCTTGGGTTTCCGAGGCAGTATCACTACGGAAGTAGGATTGCCCAACCTTCCTTCCGAGGAGTGGCTGGTGGATTTGAGCCTTCTGGTTAGCAGTCAAGTGCCTTAGGCACTATGCTACCAGAGCTCCTAAACCCTATACATGTGGATGTAATCCCATTTGTGGATACAGTTCTCTTTGTTATGTTAATGAGACCATGTCTATGTAGAATATGTTTTAAGCCAATCACTTTTAGATATAAAAAGAGTAGATGCGAGCAGAAGCAAAGAAGCTCAAATGGAGAAACAGATGTCAGCAGGAGATCACCAAGGAACCAAGGAAGAGAAGATGAAAGAGACAAGGATTTTCTCCCAGAACTGACACTGAGAGCCTTTCCCAGAATTTGGACTTCTAGCCTGCAAAATTGTGAGAAAATAAATTTCTGCTCATCCAAGCCACCCACTTGTGGTATTTCTGTTACATTGTTGCTAGATGCCCATAGAATCAGTTCAGACTCATAGCAACCCTATGTATAACAGAATGAAACACTACCCAGTCCCGTGCTATTTTCACAATCATTGCCAGGAGCCCATCATTACAGCCACTGTCAATCCATCTTCTTGAAGAGCTTCTCCTTTATTGGTGATTTTTTCCTTTACCAAGCATAATATCCTTCTCCAGATGGTAGTCCCTTCTTACAGCATGATAGAAGTATGAGAGATGACATTTGGCCATTCTCAATTCTAAGGAGCACTCTGACTATACTTCTTTCAGGACAGTTTTTTCCTCTAAGATAAATTCATTCTTCTAGCAGTCCACAATACCTTCAATATCCTTCTCCAACACCATAAGTCGAAAGCATCAACACTTTGGTCTTCCTTATTTATTGTCTAACTCTCATATGCATACGAAACTGCTGAAAATACCAAGACTTGGGTCAGGTGCACCTTTGTCTTCAAAGTTACATCTTTGCCCTTTAATACTTTAAGAGTATTTTGTGGCAGATTTACCCAATGCAATACGTTGTTTGATTTCTTGACTGCTGCTTCTATGGGTATTGATTGTGGATCCGAGCAAAATGAATTCCTTGACAACTTCAATATCGTCTCCATTTATCATGATGTTGTTTATTGGTCCAGTTATGAGGATTTTTGTTTTCTTTATGTTGCAGTGTAATCCATAATGCAAGCTATAGTCTTTGATCTCCATCAGTAAGTGCTTCAAGTCCTCTCAGCTTTCAGCAAGCAAGATTGTGTCCTCTGCATATCAGATTGCTGCCTTCTTCTTCATATAGTCCAGCTTCTTGGATTATTTGCTCTGTATACAGATTGAATAAGTATGGTGAAAGGATACAACCCTGACACATACCTTCCCTGATTTTAGACTATGCAGTATCCCCTTGTTCTGTTCAAATGACTGCCTCTTGAGCTATGTATTTCTGTTATAGCAGCATTAAAAAACTCAGACAAGTATATATGGTCCTTCACCTCTTTGAATGTGTGAGCAGGGCAGGAGTAATTTTCCTACTTTAAAAAAAAAAAAAAAAAGAAAAGCATCATATTAGCAAAATTTTCACCAGATTAGAAAGGTTTTTCTTCCTAACCATCTGGTCAGAAAAGTTTAAAATATTTTCTTCAAGTGATTCTCCTTCTTTCCCAGATTAGACCAGGTATTTGCTTTTAATTTGATTAGACCCCACCTATAAATTCTTGATTTATCAGGTGATTTCACAATAAGAAGTCAATAATTTACAGTGACTTGGCTGGTCTGTCCGGACCTGTCAGTCTGACTCATGCCTCTCAGTCCTAGAGCCTTGAGCTGACTTTGGGCTCTCTCATTACCGGACTTATGTGGTCCTAATTACATATTTGTGAGGTTCACCAAGAAATGATGCCCCCCCCCAAAAAAAAAAAAAACTCACTGCCCTCGAGTCGGATCTGACTCACAGCAACCCTTCCTTGGGTTTCCGAGGTGGTATCTCTACGGAAGTAGATTGCCCAATCTTCCTTCTGAGGAGTGGCTGGTGGGTTTGAGCTGCCAGTCCTCTGGTTAGCAGTCAAATGCCTTAGGCACTATGCTACCAGAGCTCCTTGAACTGTTTTTTAAGCATAAGCTTGAGAGGCTGTCAGGTTTTGTGAAAAGAGAACTATCATGATGATCAAATCTAGGGTCTCCTAAAACTCAGGTTACCCCAGTCTTTGTGACAGTAATGAACAATTGGGTTGACAACATCAGGCGTTATCAAATTATGTTCCAAATAGTGGTAGAAATCTTAATATATCTTCCAGAGGCTTCCAAGAGAAATGTCGTGAGAAATAGAATTATTTAATAATTAATTAATAGGAAATCACAAATAATCAGGCATCTCCTCTTCGGAATTACTAAAGATGACAACAACAAAAATATTGTAGACAGTGTTTCCCACCCTAGCAGAGTGCATGGCATGTAGTTGAAACAAAACATGTATTTGTTAAGGAATAAAACTTAGCTACAATCAAGCAGAGTCTCTAAATTGGCATTTTTAAACTTTAAAATACATCCTTTTGTTTTTGCTGATTCACTCCAATCTCTTGTAAAATTAAGTGCTCATACCATCTCAGCCTATGGTAATTATTTACTATCTCCAAGCTTCATGCAAATAATAAAATAGGAAGAGAACTGTCCAAACAGCTCATCCACTGCCTTTGAGTCATTTCCAACTTCATTAACAGCCAAGTGCTTTAACCACTGTTAAAGGGCACCTGAATCTGAGTCTCAGATCTGACACTAACTAGTTTTTGACCTTGAGTGGGTCACTTAACTCTAAAACTGTTCCTTCGTACAATCATTTATCAATTACTATTTGATCACTCACACTTGCTACAAAACCAAATGTTGGGAATACTTCAATCACTCTAATGGAGCAAAAAAAGAAAATAGAAGACAAATAATTATAAATAAGTGAAAATGAGTGGAAATGAAAGAACAAGGACAGCCTTGAGAGTATGACCAGAGGATTGCCAAGTCTCTTTCAAACTCTAAAATTATACAGCTCCATGAAGAAAAAGTGTCTAATTTCTTCATCAACTGAAATACTGTTCAGGTTTCCTCCTCAAAATGCTAAACAAATGGAGCTAGGACTTACAAGTATATAATGTAGGTTGACTAATACATTTCCCAAAATATCCCTCACAAGCTGGTCTGAAATTGTTTCCAGCAGTGAGACAATAGGGGCAGGGATGCCACTGCTTGTGTGTGGCACATGAAAGAGGTTGAATAAGTTATTAAAGCCTAACAGGCAGAACAGGAGCCAGAGCAGAGAGAACCTCCTGCCTGTTTTCTATTGGTATGGATTTGGCAAAGACTAAGACAACAACACAAGACATGGAAAATGTGACCTTGGGGATAAGAGTGAAGCACGAAAAGACACTCCATAGGACAAGAACATGCAAAGTTGCTCATTGTGTTATGCTTTCAAAGGTGATTTTCAAGCAAAATAGTAATGATGATAATGATGGTGATTCTGCAGGCTTAGCAATCATTGTCAGATCTCATAGAGTTATAGATAAATGTTTCGGCCTATAACAAAGTAAAACGTTTCCAAACATGAAATATGTCCTTTCATTAAACAGGCATATCATAGACCTCTGATTCAACATATTTTTGAGAATCATTTACTAGTGTCTGTGAGTTTCAGGTATGTGCAGAAATGAGTGGTGACAGGTTTGGGTTTTTTTGTTTGTTTGTCTGTTTGGTTGGTTTTTTGAGGTATATATCACCTAGTTTTGCTTGTTCAGTGACATTCTGAGCTTCAGGTGTGGTATCTAAAAAGGAGAGTGTTTTGAAAGGGATGCAGCATACGGCAGCTGCTTCTGAACAGATTCAAAGCACAGCTGTTTGGCTCAAAGAGCAGCAGATAGGAAGAACACTTCTGCCTGGTACTGAAGTCAGCTGGGATATCTGCTATTCTTGCAAATTGGTCTATATTAAATACGTAATTCAGAGACTAAAATTAAAACTAAAATGAACTCACAATTTCTGGAACAGTCTTCAAGCATTCCAGTCATACCAGCACTTCTTTTAATACAACCAACCTTCTTCCTAGGCTAAAAAGAAATTTCCTCTAAGCAGAAAAGTCTGAAGAGAGCTCTTAAAAGATCCTTGAAGGAAACTTTTCTGATAATAGGGAAGGAAACTTCAAGATGACTCAAAGACTAGAAGGAGCTCTGAAGGTTGGCAGTTCAAACCCACTAGCCACTCAGCAGAAGAAAGAAGGGGTAATGTACTTTCATAAAGATTTACCACCTTGGAAACCTAATGGGGGTCACTATGAGTCAGAATCAACTCAACGGCAGTGGGTTTGGTTTGGTTTTGTAGCCATCATCTGTATGGAGAAACACTTTAGGCTGTCAAGATGTGAGGAGATCATCCTAAAAAAAATATATGAAAATAGAGTGTCCAGTTAGAAACTCGCTCAAAACATAAAGAGTGAGAGTATTGCTAAGACACAACCTTGTAAAACAATGACTCAAGAACACATATGCATACACAAGGCATACCTAAACTCTTCCTGGCCTAGCAAGGAGAGTTCATAACCTTTCAAAAACGGATAGGTGACTTTCTGAAGGTATTCTCTAGGACTCCATATTTATTCATGGTGAAGCAGAAGGAAGACAGGCTGCTAATCCCAACTTACTTATGAAAGAGGAAAAATCAATAATCATCTTCCCAAATCTCCACCCCTAAATTCTGAATTAAAGTACTGAATCAACATTCTCCGTGGAGCTACTGAAAGTTACTATGAGCTTTTGTTCATGCTGCCAGGCCCCTAGATAGAGCAGACCACAATATGAATTTGATTAATTTAGTGAAGACCTACTGTTTCTGTAGGTCTTGGCCAGAATCCTGCTAATAGGTAAAATATTTTTCTCTTCAGATTAAAAACCAAAACCAAACTCACTACCATTGACTTGATTCCAACTCACAGCCACCCCCATTACCAACCCAGTAAATCTTTACAGAAGTAGATCACCCACTCTTCCTTCCACGGAGCGGCTGGTGGGTTTGAACCACCAATCTTCTGGTTAGCAGTCAAATGCCTTAGGGGTCACCGGAGCTCCTCTTCCTCAGATTGGGTTAGTCTATATTGTCTCTGATAATATAATTAATACAAGTTCTTGAGAGCTGTAATTAGCCAATAAGGCACAAGAAGACTTGGAGCCCTCAAAGGCGGGAAGATTGAACCAACATTGAAAACTTTGTGCACTCTCCTTTCCCTAGGCCCACTGGACTGGGCCAAGCCCTACTTGAGGCTGCAAGATTCTGGAAAGAACCAAAAAGTGGAACGTCCCCTCCTGTGCAAGGGATAGAATTTGCCCAGGAAGGAGATGAGAAGTGGATGTGAACTGAAGATAGAACATGGTCAAGGATTGGGGAAAGCCCTTAGGACTGTATCAGTTAGGGTCCTAAAAATAAACAAACAGCATACTCATAACAGGAAAATTCAAGGAAAGTTTCAAACAGGACCTGTTTATAAAGGTGTGGGTGGAATATACAGAAACCACAAAGGATTAGTGTAATGCCTGGGGCTGAGAGAGCAGGTGTTAACACTCTGGGCCCAAAGTGAGGAAGAGAAGAAATGGTTATCAGAACTCAGAAAGAGAAAGTTCTGTATGGAGAGAACAAGATGACAGGAGCTTGACACTTGTGGTGGCAGGAATCAGCTAGTGGAAAGTCATGTGACAGGAGGGAGCTGGCTGGATAAGTACCCTGACCTCACTCCTCCTCCTTCTTCCAGTTCCTTGCTAATGCATCTCTTGGCATCAGAGAATAAGGAAACCATTGGTGCAAACCAAGGTCATCCTTCTGGGATGCAGAACAGAGTTTAAAAAAAAAAAAAAAACTCAACTCACTGCTATCGAGTCAATTGGACTCATAGCAATCCATCCTTGGGTTTCTGAAGCAGTATCTCTGCAGTATCTTCAGCAGGCTGAAATTGATTGAATGTGTAATCAAGATGTGTTAATTATCACTGGTGACTGGAATGCAAAAGTTGGAAACAAAGAAGAATCACTGGTAGTTGGAAACTTTGGCCTTGGAGATAGAAATAATGCTACAGCTTGCATGATAGAATTCTGCAAGACCAACTACTTACTCATCACAAATACCTTTTTTCAACAACACAAACAGCAGCTGTATACAAGGACTTCACTGATGGAGTATACAGGAATCAGATTGACTACATCTGCGGCAAGAGGAGATGGAAAAGCTCAATATCTTTGGCCAAAACAAGGCCAGGAGCTGATTGTGGAACAGACCATGAACTGTTCATATGCAAGTTTAACTTGAAGCTGAAAACAATTAAAACAAGTCCACAAGTGCCAAAATATGACCTTGAATATATGCCTCCTGAATTTGGAGACCATCTAAAGAATAGATTCGATGCATTGAACACCAGTGACCAAAAACCAGAAGAATTATGGGATGACATCAAGAATATCATCCATGAAGAAAGCAAGAGGTCACTAAAAAGTTAAGAAAAGAAGAAAATACTAAAGTGGATGTCAGAAAAGACTCTGAAACTTGCCTTTGAGCAGAGAGTAGCTAAAGCAAATAGAAGAAATAACAAGATAAAAGAGCTGAACAGAAGATTTCAAAGAGCAGCTCGAGCAGACAAAGACAATTACTATAATGAAATGTGCAAAGACCTGGAGTTAGAAAATGAAAAGGGAAGAACACACATGGCATTCCTCAAGCTGAAAGAACTGAGAAAAAAATTAAGCCTCGAGTTGCAATATTGAAAGATTCTATGGGCAAAATATTGAAAGATGCAGGAAGCATCAAAAGAAGATGGAAAGAATACACAGAGTCACTGTACCAAAAAGAACTGGTCAAGCTTCATCCATTTCAGGAAGTGGCATATGATCAAGACCAATGATATTGAAGGAAGAAGTTGAAGCTGTACTGAAGGAATTGGCAAAGAACAAGGCTCCAGGAATTGGAGGAATACTCATTGAGATGTTTCCACAAACAGATGCTGTATTGGAAGCACTCACTCCATTATGCCAAGAGATTTGGAAGACAGCTATCTGGCCAACTGACTGGAGGAGATCCATATTTGTGCCCATTACAAAGAAAAGTGATCCACAGAATGTGGAAATTATCGAACAATATCATTAATATCACACACAAGTAAAATCTTACTGAAGACAATTCAAAAAGGGTTGCAGCAGTATATTGACAGAGAACTTCCAGAGGTGCAAGCTGGATTCAGAAGAGAACATGGAACAAGGGATATCATTGTTGATGTCACATGGATCTTGGCTCAAGGCAAAGAATACCAGAAAGATGTTTACTCGTGTTTTATTGACTATGCAAAAGCACTTGATTGTGTGGATCACAACAAATTGTGGTAACATTGAGAAGAATGGGAATTCCAGAACACTTAATTGTACTCATGAGGAACCTGTACATAGACCAGGAGGCTGCTGTTCAAACAGAACAAGGGGACACTGTATGGTTTGAAATCAAGAAGGGAGTGTGTCAGGGTTGTATCCTTTCACCATACTTATTTAATTTATACACTGAGCAAATAATCCAAGAAGCTGGACTATATGAAGAAGAAGGTGGCATCAAGATTGGAGGAAGACTCACTAACATCCTGTGATACACTGATGACACAACTTTGCTTGCTGAAGTGAGGATGACTTGAAGCACTTACTGATGAAGATTGACGAATACAGTCTGCAGTATGGATTACATCTCAATATAAGGAAAACAAAAATCCTTACAATTGGACAGATTAGTAACATTATGATAAATGGAGAAAAGATTGAAGTTGTCAAAGACTTTACATTACAATTGACGGCAATGGAAGCAGCAGTCAGGACATCAGACATATAGCACTGGGCAAGTCTGCTGGAAAGGACCTCTTTCAAGTGCTGAGGAGCAAAAATGTCTCCTCAAGGACTAAGGTGTGCTGATACATTGATATTTTCAGTCTCCTCACATGCATGTGAAAGCTGAACAATGAATAAGGAAGACCAAAGGAGAATTGATGCTTTTGAGTTGTGGTGCTGGTGAAGAATGCTGAAAGTAACATGGACTGCTAAAAGAACTAACAAATCTGTCCTGGAGGATGTGCAGCCGTAATGATCCTTGGAAGCGAGAATGACCAGACTTTGTCTCACCTATTTTGGTCATGTTATAAGAAGGGACCATTCACTGGAGAAAGATGTCATGCTTGGTAAGGTGGAGGCTCAACAAAAGAGGGGAAGCCCCTCAACGAGATGGATTGACAGTGGCTGCGGTGATGGGCTCAAGTATAGAAAGGATCGCGACACTGGAGCTGGGCCAGGCGGTGTTTTGTTCTGCTGTGCATAGGGTCACTATGAGTCGGAGCTGACTCAACAGCACCTCACAACAACAACAACAACAACAAAACATTTCTGTGGAAGCAGATTGCCCAATCTTCCTTCTGAGGATTGGCTGGTGGGTTTGAAGCACCAGCTTCTGGTTAGCAGTCAAATGTCTTAGGCACTATGACACCAGAGCTCCCACAGAGCAGAATAGAGGAGTGTAAAGAGGGTATCTGGATTTAAACCCAAGTTGTCTAGCATATGAATGCTCACATTGTAAGAGCTTGTGTATTGTGACCATCTCCTTTAAACATATAAAGAAAATCCCAAGCTGCTTAGAACTTGAAACTTGGCAGTGGTTAAAAACATTGGTGAGACCACCTAGTTTAAAATCCTAGCTCCTCCATTAATTAGTAGTATCCCCTGGAGTAAAATGCTTTACCTTCTCCAAAAGCCTTGGTTTACTCACCTATAAAATAGGCATGATAATCATACATACTTGTACAGTATTAAAATTCACTAAATCACCTAGCATAGTGAATGGTACATAGTAAGTGCTCAATAAATTAAAATATTACTTTTCTTGTCATCACTTGAAAAAAATGAAAGTCCTTACAACTGAACCAATAAACATCAAGATAAATGAAGAATTAAAGTTGTCAAAATTTCATTCTTCTTGGATCAACATCAATGCCCATGGAAAGTAGCAGACAAGAAATCAAATAATGTATTGCATTGGACAAATCTGCTACAGAAGGCCTCTTGAAAAATTAAAGCACAAAGCTGTCACTCTGATGACTAAGGTGAGGCTGACCCAAGCCATGGTGTTTGAAATTGCTTCATATGCATGCAAAAGCTGGACATGAAAAAGGAAGATCAAAGAATTAAGATATTCCAATTGAGATACTGATGAAGAATATTGAATATGCCATGGACTGCCGGAAAAACTAATAAATCTATCTTGGAGGAAATACAGACAGAATGCTTCCTAGAAGTGAGTATGATGAGAATTTGTCTGGTTTACTTTGGGCATACATCAGGAGGGACCAATTGCTGGAGAATGACATCATGCTTGGTAAAACACAGAATCTGGGAAAATCCAACAAGATGGATTGACACAGTGGCTTCAACAATGGGCTCATTCAGAGCACAAATTGTGAGGATGACACAGGACAAGGCAATGTTTTGCTGTATTATACATAAGGTCACTCTGAGTTGGAGCCTAGTCAACAGCACCTAACAACAACATTACATATGCTATAGCATCTGATTTTCCAAAGGAAAAAGTAGTCTTCTGCATCCGATTCTCTCTAGCACCAGGAAAAAGGAGAGTTGAGTCACGACATGTGGAAGACACAGAGCCTATTGTGGCAGCCAAGAAACGCAAGATTCCAGAGACACCGGATTCCGGAGAGATTGCAAGTCAATCTTCCCAGCTATCCTTTGGTCACTACTTAAGTGCATTTGCAGAAATTGATGCCATTCAAATGTTCCCTATAGTTTGGAAGCATAGGATTTTCTCCTATGTTATGTTGTTGTTGTTATGTGCCATCGAATTGCCCCCGACTCATAGTGACCCCTCCTTGGGTTGCCAAGGCTGTATGACTATGGAAGTAGATTGTCCAACCTTTCTCCTATATATCCCATAATTAATATAAAACTTTCTTATTTAATGATCTGACATAGCTAAATTAAATCAGAATTAATACTGGCAACTTAATACTTTCTCTTTGATTTTATGGATCCATGAGTCATTTTGTTCAACATCAGATAAGAATGCAGAAGAAGGGTAAAGAAGAATACAATTTCTGCCAGAGGAACAAAGAAAGAACTAACACCAAGTATATATCTGATAAATTCCCAGGCCCTAAAATTATATTCTTTGGTTGTCTTACCTGTTTTGATTTAAGAAGTTTGAACAGACTTTGGTAGAGTGTGGACGGACTCCTCTGTTTTTTGTTTGTTTGTTTACTTTTTGCTATTATTATTATTTCTTAAATAATACTTTCATTGAGATATAATTCACATACCATACAATTCACCTGTTGTACAATTCAATGTGTTTATTGTAGTAAAAGTATTATAACAAAACATTTGCCATGTCAACATTTTTGTGTCTATTTCAGTGACATTGATTACTTTCATCATGTTCTGCAAATTTCTTTTTTTTCATGGATGTGTTCAACTACTACCACAGCCAGTTTAGAACATTTTCATCACCTCAAAAAGAACCTCTGTACCCTTTAGCCATCACCCCTCTATCCCTCCATCCCATCTACCCCTATCCCTAAACAACTATTAATCTAATTTTTGTCTCTATGGATTTGCCTCTTCTGGAAATGGAATCACATACTATGAAATATTTTATGACTGGCTGTTTCACTTAGCATAAAGTTGTCAAGGTTCATCCATATTTTAGCATGTATCAGTGATTCATTCCTTTCTATATCCAAATAATATTGCATTGTCATTAATATAGTCATTGTAGGGGTATATCATATTTGTTTGTTTGTTTAATCTGATAAGTTGATAGACATTTTGTTGTTTCTACATTTGGCTAAGATGAATAATGTTTCTATAAACGATTGTGTACAAGTTTTTGTATGGACATCTGTTTTTATTTCCCTTGAGTAAATACCAAGGAGTGGAATGGCAAATCTATATTTAATTTTTCGAGGGACTTCCAGTCTTTTTCAACATGTTGCACCATTTTACATTCTCATGACTCTTTTGCTTTTTCTATTACCTTGGAACTGTTCCAGGGTAATCAATTCAACATCTAAGTGAAAGCACATTATATAGAGTTGGTCTCTACACCAGTTATAAAGATTCCTTCCCTGGAATAAAGATTCTGCTCTCACCTTCGCATCTATTCCTCAAAGTTTACTGAAGATCTATAACACATCATAGTGAAGCTTGTGAGGGGTTCAAATAAAAACTGCATAATCTTTTGTAATAGCTCTGTGAGATGTATTCATTTTATTTTATTCTCAAAAATAAAAGGAGATAGGCACAAAAAACATGATTATCTTCATGAAACAAATGGGGAAACTAAGATATAGGAAATTCTATAATTTGCTCTAGGACACTTCTTAGTGATGATGTCAGAGACAGTATTATATTTTCCTATTTCTACTTTCAAATAAGTAGAAATGATAAGAATCTCAGTAGGAATGATAAGTTAGATCTCAACATAAATAAAAACAATGCAAGATGCATGTGCTATGAGTCAAATGGATGATAAGAGCCTTTGAGTGTTTTTCAACTCATGGTAACCTCATGTGCAAAAATGTAGTAAAAAGTGAGAACAGATGGAGATAAGGATGCATTAGAGAGAAAGGAGGAAGAGACAAAGAAGGTTTTCTAGAGAAGAGTATGTGGCACTGGAGCTGAGCCTTGGAAGATGCATGGGAGTATGAGAGTTTGACAGGTCAAGATGAGAGCCTACAAATTTAAGACCAAAGGCTTGGAAAGTACAAGCAAAGCTAGGGAAGAGTCTGAATATTTTGTAATATTGTAATATTAGAATATTTTACAATTCCCTTATGTTTAGCTGAGTAGTAAGTTAGAATGGTTAAAAGATTTAGTTCGAAAGATAAATTAAGCCTGGTTATTTATGCTAGGGTTAAAGAATCTGATCTTCGTTCATTTAGACAGTAGAGAAAAGTCAACAGGAATTTTAACAAAAAGTTGTCATAATCATGTCATGTTTTAATGATGTCATTTTTGCCAGTACTGTGTGCAAAACATTAAAAGGTTATCTAATAGAATAGGAAACACTAGTAAAAGACTATCCCAATAACCCAAGTCCAAGATAAGAAATAGTTAAATCAGTTGTTTAAATCAGTGTTTCTCAACCAGTAGTTATTTTGACCCTCAGAGAACACTTGCAATGTCTGGAAATATTTTTGTTTGTCATTACTGGGGAAGTGCTTCTGGCATCCAGTAGGTAGAGACCAAAAATGAAGTTAAACATCCTACAATGCACAGAAGAGACTCCCTGCACCCCCAAGAAAGATCACCTGGCCCAAAAGGACAATACTGCCAAAGTTAAGAAAACCTGATCTAAATTAAGGTGGTGGCGATGGAAATAAAAGCAAATGGCAGAGATTAGAATTATGTCAATGAAGAAACGATAGGATTTGATCATTCATAGGCCCAGAACAATCTATAGGAACTGCTGGTTTATAATTTGCATGATTGAAAAATTATAAGAGCAAAACTAAATATGTAAAAGAAATTAGAGGAAAGAAGAGTAGTGATATATGTTTTATTGTGGTTTGTTTGTTCATTTTCTCAGTATCTCTTCCTTTGGAAACAACCTCTTCCCGAAATTTTAATAAGTCTGAACAGTCTGTGTGATTTGGGTGAGACAGACAATGCCCCAACTTCATCACAAGAGGTACTAAACTAGTGCTGGCCAATCAAAATCCACCATTCACCTGACTTTGGGTAGGCATGTGACCCAAGCCTGAATAACCAAAATTCTTACTGAAATTCTACAGAGCTATATAAAAAATATACCATTCTATGGAATTGCAAACTATATAAGGACAACATAGTCTTGCAGCTGCTAGCAGGCATCTTTACGCACACGAAACCAATCTGTTTGAGAACAAAGTTAAATGGAGGCAAGTACAACAGAGAAGAGAGAGGGGGAAGAAAATGAGAGAGGGGGAGAGAGAAAGAAAAAAAGAGACAGAGAATTTAAATGACATCATTTAAACTCCTATATCCAGCTATGTCTGAAATCCAACATTTAGATATCCAAGTTAGATTGTTGTGGTTATTACTTGCCATTGAGTGGATTAGAACTCATGATGACCCTATATATCACAGTAGAACTGTGCTCCATAGGATTTTCAAGGCTGTGACCTTTCAGAATCAGATCACCAGGCCTGTCATCCAAGGCAATTTTGGGAGTGTTTGAATCACAAACTTTCAGCTAGTAGTCAAGGGCTTGAGCATTTGTGCCACCCAGGGACTCCAATTATATTAAGCCAATACATTTAAAAACTTTACTTAAGTTCATTAGACTTGGATTTCTAGTACCTGAAAATATCCCCACTAATAGCAAAAAGAAAGATTAGTTTAGATATAATAGCTGAAAAATTCAGTGGATAGGTACAAGTAAGGAAGCGGATAGAAACTAGATTATGTTCAGTTAGGAGATATATTTTGGAAATTACTTGTTTAGGGGTGACAGGTACAGGAATAGTTGTGATCAAGGAAAGAGTCAACATGATGACATAAACAGCTGCACACTCTCATCCTCTCACAAAAAAAAAAACACAGCAAAAACAGCTGAATTAAAGATTGCAGAATTCTAGAGACTATTCAAAGAGTTACAGCATCTAAGTGACCACTGAATTAAAAAAAAAAGGCTGCTCAGAACAAAATGACCGCGATAAATTCATCCTTGTTGACAATTATACTGAATGTAAATGAATTAAATGCAACCAAGACATAGAGAGTTGCAAAATGAATAAGAAAACATGACCCATCAATTACTGTCTACAAGTGATACATCTTAGACACAAAAACATAAACAGATTAAAAATGAAAGGTTAGAAATATATATATATATATTTATATATCAAGCAAATGGCAATAAAAAGAAAAGAACAGGAATGGCAACATTAGTTTCTGATAAAATAGACTTTAAAACAAAAAACCACCACAAGAGACAAGGAAGGACATTATATAATGACTAAAGGGTAAATGGAACAAGAAGATATAGCCATAATAAATATCTATGCACTTAAGGAAAGAGCTCCAAAATACATAAATCAAACTTTAACAAAATTGAAAAGAGAAATATATAACTCCAAAAATAATAGTAGACTTTAATACAACCACTTTCTATGAAGAGTAGAACAACCAGAATGAAACTCATAAAAGACACAGAAGAACTAAATAATAAATCAACCAACTTGATTTTACAGACATATACAGAACACTTCACCCAACAACACAATACACATTCTTCCAGTGCACATGGAACATTCTCCAAAATAGACCATATGTTAGATCACAAAGTAAGCCTCAATAAATATAAAACCATCTAAATACCTCAAAGCATCTTCTCAGATCACAATGCTATAAACTTAGAAATCAATAATAGAAAGATCAAGGGAAAAAAAGCACACACATGGAAACTGAACAACACCGTTAAAAACTACTGAGGAATAGAAGAAACAAAAATGAAATTTAAAAATTCTTTAAATTATACAAAAATTAAAATACAACATACCAAAATCTTTGGGACACAGTAAAGGCAGTGCTTATAATAATAAATGCACACATGGAAAAAAATAAAAGAAAGAGCCAAAATCAACAGCTTAACCCAGCATTTCCAACAACTGGAAAAAGAACAGCAAAATAAGCATACAGTCACCCAAAGAAAAGAAATAATAAAGATTCGAGCAGAAATAAATGAAACAGAAAAGCAATAGAAGGAACCAAGACTAGAAGCTGGTTTTTTGAAAAGGTTAATAATATCAATAAACTCTGGCAAATCTAACAAGAGAAAATAAGGAGAAGATGCAAATAACATGAATAGGAAATGAAATGGGCCACCTCATAACAGAACCAACAGAAATAAAAAGGACAATATAAGCATATTATGAAGAACTGTACTCCAACAAATTTGAAAACATAGAAGAAATGGGAGAGTTTCTAGAAACACACAATGTACCTAAACTAACACAGACCGAAGTAGAAAATTTGAACAGACCCATAACAAAAGAAGAAATTGAATAGCTTATAAAAAAGAAAAAAGCTGCCAACAACAAAAAAAGTCCTGGCCCAGAAGGCTTCACTGGTGAATTCTAGCAAACATTCAGAGAACAGCTGAAACCAGTTTCACTCAAACTACTCTTGTTGTTGTTGCTGCTGCTTCTAGGTCCCATCGAGTCACCTCTGACTCATAGCAACCCTGTGTACAACAGAACAAAACACTGCTCAGTCATGCGCCATCCTCACAATCTTTGCTATACTTGAGCTCATCGTTGCAGGCACCGTGTCAATCCATCTTGTTGAGAGCCTTCCCCTCTTTCATTGACCCTCCACCTTACCAAGCATGGCATCCTTCTCCTGAGAATGGTCCTTTCTGACAACATGACCAAAGTAGGTAAGATGAAGTCTGGCCATTGTTGCTTGCAAGGAGCATTCTGGTTGCACTTCTTCCAGGACAGATTTGTTCATTCTTTTGGCAGTCTATGGTATTTTCAGCACTCTACATGAACACTATAATTCAAAAGCATCAACTCTTCTTCAGTCTTCCTTATTCTTTATCCAGCTTTCACATGCATATGAGATAATTGAAAACATGGCTTAGGGTAGGTGCACCACAGTCTTCAAAATAACATGACATCTTTACTTCTTAACACTTTAAAGAAGTCTTTTGAAACAGATTTGCCCAAGGCAATATGACATCTGATTTCCTGACTAACACTTCCATGTTGATTGTAGATCCAAGTAAAATGAAATTCCTAACAACTTCAACCTGTTCTCCATTTATCAGGATGTTGTCTATTGGTCCAGCTGTGAGGATTTTGGTTTTGTTTATGTTGAGGTGTAACACATACTGCATACTGTAGTCTTTGATCTTCATCACGAAGTGATTTAAGTCATCTTCACTTTCAACAAGCAAGGTTGTATCATCTGCATATTGCAGGTGGTTAATGAGTCTTCCTCCAATCCTGATGTTACATTCTTCTTCAGATAGTCCACATTCTCAGATTTTTTGCATAGAGATTGAATGTATGCAATGGTAACATATATTCATGGATGACACTGTTGGTATTTGAAATACCTGTGGGATAGCCTCCAGCCTCAGAGCAACACACCAGCCACCACAGTACAAAAGACTGACAGATGAGTGGTAGAAAACTATTCTAGAGTATAGAAAAGGAGGGAATACTCCTGAATTCAATTAATGGAGTGACCATAACCCATATACCAAAGCCATGCAGAGATACCATTGAAAAAGAAAATTATGGACCAATATCTCTTATGAACATAGACAGAAAAATTCTCAACAAAATCCTAGCCAAGACTGCAACAATATATCAAGAAAATAATACATAATGACCAAGGTATGCAAAGATGCTCCAACATTAGAAAATCTACCAATATAAATAAAACAGAGGAAAAGAACCACATGATCATATCAATTGATGCAGAAAAGGCATTTGACAAGATCCAACACTCATTCCTGATTAAAACCCTGAACAAAACAAGAATAGATGGAAAATTCCTCAATGTAATTAAGGCATATATATAAAACCAATGGCCAACATTATTCTCAATTGGGAGAAACTGAAAGCAATCTCTTTGTGAACAGGTACCAGACAATGATACCTTTTCTCACCACTCCTATTCAATACTGTATTGGAATTTAGCCAGAGCAATAATGCAACATAGAGAAATAAAAGGCATCCAAATTGGTAAAGAAGAAGTAAAACTATCTCTATTTCAAGATGATATAATCTTATACATAGAAAATTCTGAAGATTCAGTAAGAAAATTACTGGAACTAATAGAAAGTTTCAGCAAAGTTGCAAGGTAGAAGATTAAAATATAAAAATCAGTTGGATTCCTTTACTCTGAAAAGGAGGTCAGGAAAGCAAGGCCATTTACTTTGCCACTCAAAAGATGAAGTACTTATTAATAATAAATCTAACCAGAGACACAAAAGTCCTATACAAAGAAAACTACAAAACACCATCATGAGAAACCAAAAAAGATGCACATAAATGGAAGAATATACCATAGTCATGGACAGGAAGACTTAATATCATGAAAGTATCAGTACTGCCCAAAGCAATCTATAGCTGTAACGCAATCCTGATCCAGATTTCATCATATTTTTTTAGAGAAATGGAAAACTAATGACCAACTTTATATGGAAAGGAAAGAGACTCCAGAAAAGCAAAGAACTGCTAAACAAGAAGAACAAAATAGGAAGCCTCTTACTCCCTGATCTCAAAACTTACTACACAGCCACGGTAGTGGCTTTTGTCTTTGTACCAGTACCAGCTTTTGTCTTTGTATCTGGTACTGGTACAAAGACAAACACATAGACTGATGGAACAGAATTGAGAGCCCAGAAGTAAATCCAACATCTATGGATAACTGACCTTTGACAAAGGGCTGAAACTCATTAAATAAAGAAGAGACAGTCTTTTTAATAAATGGTGCTGGCAAAAATGGATATCCACTTGCAGAAAAGTGAAATAGAAATCATATTTCACACTATACACAAAAATGAACTCATATTGGGTCAAAAACCTAAACATAAAACCATCAAAGAAAAAAATAGGGACAAACTTAGGGACCCTAATTCATGGCATAAGTACACTATCAAGCATAACTGAAAATGCACAAATATCAGAAGACAAAATAGGTAAGTGGGACTTCCTAAAAAGTAGATACTATGTGCATCAAAAGATTTCATCAAAAGAATAAAAAGAGAACCCACAGATTGGGATAAAAATTTTGACAATGATATGTCAGATAAAGGGCTAATCTCTAAAATTTATAGAGGACATGAAGAGATACTTCACCAAAGAAGATATTCAGGCAGCTAACAAGCACATGAAGAAATGCCCATGATCATTACCCATTAGAGAGAAGCAAATCAAACAAAAATGAGGTGTCATCTCACACCAACATTAAAAACAAAGTTCAAATAAACAGAAAACAACAAATGCTGGTGAGGATATGGATAGACTGGAACCCTCATACACTGTTAGTAGGAACGTAAAATGGTGCGACCCTATAAAAAACACTATGGTGCTTCCTTAAGAAGCTGGAAATAGAAATACCAAATGATCCAGCAATTCTACTACTGGGTCTATATACTAGAGAAATAGGAGCTGTTATCTGAACAGATGCATGCATATTTGTTTCATTGCAGCACTATTTACAATAACAAAAAAAATGCAAACAACCTAATGCCTATCAACAGAGGAATGGATCAACAAACTATGGTACATACACATAATGGAATACTATGTAAAAGAACAATGATGAATCTGTGAAACATTTCATAACATGGATGCATTTAGAAGACATCAATCACAAAAGGACACATATTGTACAAGATTACTGTTGTAAAAAATCGAAAGGGTTTCATACAAAAACAAATGTTCTTTGATGTTTATCAGGGATGGCAGGGGACAGGAGGTTAAACCACTAACTAGAGGTAGACACATACTAACTTGGATGAAGGGAAAGGCAAAAAGAAAAAGCCTGCTCTCAAATGGTAGGAAAGCTACCAGAAAAAAGGAAATAATAAATATCAGAGTAGCTAGTTCAATATATAAACTCAGGTAAACACAAACGATGGCATTATTTGAGGAAATAAGGTACAAAGAGAGTATAAGGCATACACAAAACAAACAGCAAGATGGCAGAAGTCAGTCTTTCCTTATGGTAATTACCTTAAATGTAAAAGCATTAAAAATTCTGGATTAAAAAAAATATAACCAATCTATATGCTGTCTACATGACACAGACATGGAAAATTCTACCAAACATTTAAGGAAAATTGCACCAATTCTTCTTTAAAAATAGAAGAGGAGGAAACACTTCCAAACTCATTCTATGACTCAAGCCAGACTCAATATCAAAGCCAGACAAAGACATCACAAGAAAACTACAGACCAATATCCTTTATGAATGTTGTTATTGTTGTGTGATCACAAGTCAATTCCAGCTCAAGCAACCCTGCAGGACAGAGTAGAACTATCCCATAGGGTTTCTTAGGCTGTAATCTTTACAAGAGCAGATTGTCATGTCTTTCCTTTCCAAGAGCTGCCTGTGGGTTCAACTGTCAACCTCTCAGTTAGCAGCAGAGCAGTTAATCACTTCACCACCAAGGTTCCTTTTCCTTTATGGATATATATGCAAAAATTCTCCACAAAATACTAACAAACAAAATCTAACATCCTATCGAAGGAATTGTACATTAGCCAGTGATATTTAGTCCACTAATGCAAGAGTGGTTCAACATTGGAAATCAATCAGCATAACACACCATATTAATAGAAGAAAGGAAAAAAAAAATCTCATGATCATATCAATTGACACTATAAGAATATTTGACAAAATCCAATACCCTTTCATGATTGAAAAAAAGAAAGAAAGAACAAACACTCAACAAGCTAGGAATAGAAGAGAAATTCCTCAATAAGATAAAGGTCGTTTATGAGAAAACCACATCTAACATCATACTCAATAGAGAAAGACTGAGACCTTTCCTCTTAACATTAGGAATAAGACAAGGACATCTGCTCTCACCAGTGCTAGTCAATATTATACTAGAAGTCCTAGCAAGAGCAATTAGGCAGGAAACTATATTAAATAATCCAAATTGGGAATGAGGAAGTAAAATTATCCCTTCTTGCAGATGATGCTGTTATGTGCCGCAGAGTGCAGATGATATGATCCTATATATAGAAAATCCCAAATAATCCATAAGAAAGCTAATAGAGTTAATAAATTAATCCAGTAAATTAGCAGGGCACAATGTCAAAAAAAAAAAATCAATTGAGTTTCTATATGCCATCAGGAAAAATATGAAAAGAAAATTAATAAAATAATTCCCTTATAATAACATTAAAAATAATAAAATACCTAGGAATAAATTCAACCAGGGAGATCTAAGACATGTACACTGAAAACTATCAAACAATGCTGAAATAATTAAATAAGACTCGATAAATGGAAAAGCTAAGGGAGACCAGGAAGCAAGCTGGCAGCAGTTTAGAACAGCTAAGGGAGATCAACAAGTGAGTCAACGAGGTTTGGAACAACTAAGGGAGACTGGGAAGTGAGCTGAGCAATTTGGAATGGCTAAAGGAGCTCTGGTGACATAGTGCCTAAGGCATTTGACTGCAAACCAGAAGGTTGGCAGTTAAAACACACCAGCCACACCATGGAGGGAAGACTGGGCAATCTACTTGTGTAAATGTTTAGGAGCTCTGGTGGCATAGTGCCTAACGCATTTGACTGCTAACCAGAAAACTGGCAGTTCAAACCCACCAACCACTTCTCAGAAGGAAGATTGGGCAATCTACTTCCATGGAGAAACCACCTTGGAAACCCAAGGAGGGGTTGCTATGAGTCAGAATCGAGTTGACTGCAGTGAGTTTGTTTGTTTGTTTTGTTAAGGGAGATGAACTTGTCTGTCAGTTTGTCATCCTGGGCTGGTTTGCATGTTGCTGTGAGGCTGGAGGCTATGTCACCGCTGTTTCAAATGCCAGCAGGGTTACCTATGGAAGACAGGTTTCAGTGGAGCTTCCAGAATAAGACAGACTCAGAAGAAGGAAGAGGCCATCCACTTCTCAAAGAATTGGCCAGTGAAAACCTTATGAAGGGCAGTGAAATGCTGTCTGATATATTCTGGAAAACTTTATGAATAGCCCTGAAACATTGTCCGATACAGTGTCAGAAGATGAACCCCTCAGCTCGGAGGTCAGTCAAGGTATGACAGGGGAGAAGCTGCCTCCTCAGAGTAGAGCTGACCTTAATGATGTGCATAGAGTTAAGCTTTCAGGACCCCCATTTGCTGATGTGGCATGTCTCAATATGAGAAGAAATAGCTGCAAATATCCATCAATGATCAGAATATAGAATGTATGAAGTGTGAATCTATGGAAATTGGAAGTAGTCAAAAATGAAATGAAAAGCATAAAGATCAATATTCTAAGCATTAGTGAACTGAAGTGGACTAGTTTTGGCCATCTTGAATCAGACAACCATATGATCTAGTATACTGGGAATGACAAATTGAAGAGGAATTGTGTGGCATTCATCATCAAAAAGACTGGTTCAAGATCTGTTCTGAAGTACAACACTGTCAGTGATAGTATAAAATCCATATGCCTACAAGGAAGACCAGCTAATACTACTATTATGCAAATTTACACACCAACCACCAAAGAAAAAGATAAAGAAATTGAAGATTTTTACCAACTTCTGCAGTCTGAAATTGACTGAACATGCAATCAAGATGTGTTTATTATCACTGGTGATTGGAATGCAAAAGTTGGAAACAAAGAAGAATCACTGGTAGCTGTAAAATATGGACTTGGTGATAGAAATGTTGCTGGAGATTGCATAATACAATTTTGCAAGACCAATGACTTATTTATTGCAAATACCTTTTTTCAACAACACAAATGGCAGGTATACATGTGGACTTCCATAGATGGTGTACACAGGAACCAAATTGACTACATCTGTGGCAAGAGGTGATGGAGAAGCTCAATACCTTCAGCCAAACCAAGGCCAGGAGCTGACTGTGGAACAGACCATAAACTTCCCATATGTAAGTTAAACTTGAAGCTGAAGACAAAACAATTCCCTGAGAGCCAAAATATGACTTTGAATATATCCCTCCTGAATTTAGACACCATCAAAAGAATAGATTAGATGCATTGAATACCAATGACTGAAAACCAGACAAATTGTGGGATAACATTAAGAACATCATCCATGAAGAAAGCAAGAGGTCATTAGAAAGACAGGAAAAGAAGAAAAGACCTAAATGGATGTCAGAAGAGACTCCAAAACTTGCCCTTGAGCAGAGAGTAGCTAAAGCACATGGAAGAAATGACAAGACAAAAGAGCTAAATAGAAAATTTCAAAGAGCAGCTGGAGTAGACATAGTCAATTATTATAATGAAATGTGGAAAGACCTAGAGTTGGAAAACCAGAAGGGAAGAACACACTTGGCATTTCTCAAGCTGAAAGAACTGAGGAAAAAATTTAAGCCATGAATTGCAATATCGAAAGATTCCGTGGGCAATATGTTGAATGACACAGGAAACATCAAAAGACAAGGGAAGGAGGACCTCCGGCAACATGGCAGACTAGGCAGAAAGACTGCACAGACCCTCTTCAACAAAGAAAAGGGAAACCAATTAACACAGACACAGAAGATAATCCTGAACCCCTGAGCCTTGAAGGGAAGGATATGGAAGTGGACTAAACCCCAACTAGCAGAAGAATTTGGGTGAAAATACCAAAAAAGGAGACATACGGAGCTGCAGTCTGGCAGTGATCCTGAGCAATCCTGACAGCACAGACAGCTTGGAGATTCCCGAATGGTGGTAAGACCTAAGAATTAACCTAAAAATCAGCCCTGCTAGCCAGGGTCTGCACAGAGGACTGTGCACTGTGACTGGGAAATAAACAGAGAAGGTGAAGAGAAAGGTGGGCTGAGCTGTGAAAGGCACCACCATTTTGAATTTAAAGTGGCTTGACTATTTTGGATATTTAAAGAGACAGTGCTCTCACAGATTCCTGGGGCTTAAGAATATGTTCTGCTTTCCAGCAACCCCAAGGTCACTCCAGACCCGCAAGACTGAAAAGGTACGACATTCCTCTTGTTACTCTTATACTCCACACCCGCTTGGTGAACACAGGTGTGGCCATCCCCCATTGCCACTTACCTTCTGGGCCCACAGGAACTCCATCACAGTCTGTGTACTCAGACAGAGCCTGGGTGCCCTGCCCTGTCCTCCATTGATTCTTTTCTCTCTCTCTCTCTCTGTGTGTCTCTCTTTCTCTCTCTCTCTTTTTCCTTCTTAGCTTTCTTTTTCTGGGGATTAGTTTGCTTGTATTTGTCTGTTTCAAAACAACTATTATTATTAATACTTTTGTCCTTTTTATTATTATTCTTAATCTTCCCCTCCCAGGTCCTAGCTCTCAGCATTTTTTCTTTTCCCTCTTCCTGGTTGAATTTTTTTTTTTTTTTAATTTAAGGATTTTGGGGGTTTTTTCCCCCTTTTCTCTTGTGGGAAACGCTGTTCTTTGCTTTTCTTTTTGCATTTTTCCCATTTTATTCCCCTTAATTATTCTCCTCTACTTCTTTTCTCTTAGTGCCCTATCCCCAGATATTGTAGGTTTTCTTGTTTTTTCTTCTTCTTTTCTCTTTTTTCTTTTTTCTGGCTACTGTTCCTGTGTGATCGCATGGTGTATTTTTTGTCCATGTGCCTTTAGTTTTTTGATGGTTATTCAATTGTAATTTATATCTAACTCAGTGGGAGACAACAACAGTCCCCATAAGACACAACTACACCCACACCTACTGCAACTTCACTTACTGAGTGAGAACCACTACCACCTTCTCCAAAATGGGCCAATGATAAAAAACCACCAAGAAGAGCCTGAATCACCCTTGGCTGCTCTTCACAAACAGTTAATAGAGATCTAAATACAACAA
>NW_006921855.1:811803-816155 GCF_000298275.1 Orycteropus afer afer
CGGTCCCTCTCAGGAGGGTAACAAGGGAAAGTGTTCAGTGCAGATCAGTGAGTAAGCACAAGCCTGCCCGTGCTTACCTTGCTCCCGGAGACCCGGTCCCTCTCGGGAGGGTAACAAGGGAAAGTGTTCAGTGCAGATCAGTGGATTTGTGGTAAGATGGAGGAATAGACAGACAAGCAACACAGACCCTCTTCAACAAAGAAAAGAAAAATGAAAACAAAGAATAGAAAATTGCCAGTAAGCTCCTTAAATGTTGCTCACAGTCTTAGTCACTAGGAAAATGCAGATCAAAAGTACAAACCACAGTGACATACCACTTCATCTTCATTAGCAACAACAACAAAAAAAAAAACTGCCATTAAGTGGATTCTGACACATAGTGACCCAACAGAACAAAGAAGAACTGCCCTATAGAGTTTCCAAGGCTGTAAATATTTACAGAAGGATGTTGCTTCATATTCTCCCATGGAGTGGTTGGTGGGTTTGAACTTCAACCAGAGCACCCCCATCCTTTCATCCTCTCTAGGATGACTATTATCAGAAAACAGAAAATAATAAGTGTTAGCAAGGATGTGGAGAAATTTGAACCCTATCAATTTTTGGTGGAATTACAATGTGGTGCAGTAGTTATCACAAACAGTTCAGCAGTACTACAAAGAATGTCAATAGAATTACATATTATCCAGCAATTCCACTCCTAGGTGTATATAGAAAAGAATTGAATGCAGTGATTCACACAGGTCCTTGTATACCAGTGTTCATTGCAGCATTATCCACAATAGTCAAAATGTGGAAACAATTCAAGTATCCATCAACAGATAAATGTACAAATAAAATGTAACATACACATAGAAAGGAATAACATTCCATCATAAAGTGAAATGAAGTTTTAATACAGGCTACAACATGCATGAACCTTGAAAATATTATGCTAAGTAAAATAAATCATACACAAAAGGACAAGTATTGTATTATCCGCCTTGTATGAAATATCAAGAATTGGCAAATGTATAGAGACCAAAGTTTTTAGTGGTTACCAGAGGCAGGCAGGAAGGGAAAATGGGAAATATTGCTTAAAGGGTACAGTTTTTGTTAAGGGTAATGAAAAATTTGGAAATCGATAGTGGTAATTTTTGCACAACATGGTGAATCTGGTTAATGTGGTTGAATTGTACATGTTAAAATGGTTGAAATGGCTATGTTTTCTTTATTTCACCACAAAGAAAAATTCTAAAAATTAGAGTATATTTTAAAAAACAAACAAATAAGCAAAAATAGTTTCCATCATTTTTAAACAGGCTAAGAATTGAAATCAATACCTCATATTTATTTTATAACTTATAATAAAATGCAGATTATTATTTTTAAAATTTAAATTACTACATGTAATACTAATAGTAATTCTAGTAGCTATTGGAAACCAGTGCCCTATGAATTTTTGGTTTTTTTAATTTATTTATTTGTTTAAAATTTTATTGTGATTTGGGTGAAAGTATACAGAGCAAATTCATTTTCTGTACATCAGTTCATACATATTTTGTCTCGTGATATTGACTCCAATTCCCCACAATGTAATAGCTCTCTTTCCACTTCCTCCCCATAGATAGCTCTTCCCTGTGTCCTTTCCTCCCATGCACTCCCGCCCTCCCCACAAGCTGTCTCCCTGTGCAAACACTGCCTTTGTTCTCCCATGATTGATTTCTCCAAGAAGTGTATCTATCTGACGTAAATTGGCTGGAACCCACAAGAGTGAGTTCAACTGTAGATCTAAAGGGCAGTGAGGAGCACAAGGTCTCACCAGGCTCTATCAGACCAGCAAACCTGGTCTTTTTTTTTTTTTTTAATTACTTTGAGCTTTGCCCCCATGTTGTTCTCCCATTCTATCCAGGATCTCCTGCACCAATCCCCCTCCAAGTGGTTGATAGTGGTAGCCAGATACCTTCTAGTTCTTCTGGTTTCATGGTCCTATAGACTGAGGATCACATGGTCTCTCAGTTCCGTGGCCTAATTTTTTCCATGAGTCTTTCATTTCTTCATTCTTCTTTGCTCTGGAGAAGGAGAGAGCTCTTGTTCCATCTAGATGGCTGCTTGCAAGTTTTAAGACCCCAGTAGCTACCTGTGAGTTATTCTGAACACTTTGGGTTTTTGTTTCAATAGTAGCTTCAGATTTGTTCAATCCTAGTCCATCACTGAAGGAGCCATGGTGGTAGTGATTAAGGTTCTTGGCTGCTAACCAAAAGGTTAACAGTTCAAACCTACCAGCTACTCCACTGGAGAAAGATGTGACAGTCTGCTTCCATAAAGATTTACAGCCTCATAAATCCTATGAGAGCAATTCTACTTTGTTCTATAGGGTTGCTATGAGCTGGAATCAACTCAATGGCAGTGGGTAGGTTTAAAAAAAAAAAAAATATTGTGATTTGGGTGCATATTTACAAAACAGATTCATTTTACTCTCAGCAGTTCATACACATTTGGTTTTACAGCACCGATTACAATTCCAACAATGAACAGCTCTCCTCCCATCTCCTCCCTGTGACTACCCCTTCCCTGTGTCCTTCTTATCTATGCCTTCCTGTCTGTCCAGCTTTTCCCCTATGCAAATGCTGCCCTTCTGATCTCTCACAATTGATTGTTCTAAGGGGTGCATCTCCCTGAGGTGGTGGTTGTTGTTAAGTGCCGTCTAGTTGGCTCTGACTCAGAGTACCTTATGTACAACAGAATGAAACACTGCCCCATCCTGTGCCAGCCTCACAATCCCTGCTATACCTGAGTCCATCATTGCAGCCATCATATCAATCCATCTCATTGAGGGCCTTTCCTTTTTTCATTGACCCTGCATTTTATCAAGTATGAAATCTTTCGTCAGGGAATGGTCCCATCTGTCAACATGACCAAAGTAGATAAGACAAAGTCTAGCCATTCTCTCTTTCAAGGAGCATTCTGATTGCACTTCTTCCAGGACAGATTTGCTAGTTCTTTTGGCTGTCCATGGTACTTTCAGTATTCTTTGCCAGCACCACAATTCAAAAGCATCAATTCCTCTTCAGTCTTCCTATTCATTGCCCAGCTTTCACTGGATATAAGAAAATTGAAAATATCATGGTTTGGGTTAGACACACCTTACTCTTCAAGGAGACATCTTTGCTCTTCAGCACTTGAAAGAGATCTTTTGCAGCAGATTTGCCCAGTGCAATACACTGTCTGATTTCTTGACTGTTGCTGCCACTGGTGTTGATTGTGGAACGAAGTAATATGAAATCCTTGACAATTTCAATCTTTTCTCCATTTATCATTATGCTGCTTATTGGTCCAGTTGTGAGGATTTTCACTATGTTGAGGTATAATCCACATGGCAGAGTGTAGTCTTCAATCTTCATCAGTAAGTGCTTCAAGTGATCTTCACTTTTAGCAAGCAAAGTTGTGTCATCTGCATATCACAGGTTATTAATGAGTTTTCCTCCAATCCTGATGCCATACTCTTCTTCGTGTAGTCCAGCTTCTCTGATTATGTGCTCAGCATACAGATTGAATAAGTATTGTGAAAGGAAACACCCCTGACACTCCCTTCCTGATTTTAAACCATGCAGTGTCCTCTTATTCTATTTGAACGATTGCCTCCTGGTCTAGGTACAGGTTCCTTGTGAGTACAATTAAGTATTCTGGAATTCCTATTCTTTTCACTGTTATCCATAATTTGCTACGATACACACAATCAAATGTTTTTTGCATAGTCAATAAAACACAAGTAAACATCTTTCTGGTATTTTTTGCTTTCAGCCAAGATCCATTTGACATGAGCAATGATATCCCTCACTCCACATCCTCTTCTGAATCCAGCTTGCATTTCTGGAAGTTGTCTGTCAGTATATTGCTATAACCACTTTTGAAATATCTTCAGCAAGATTTTATTTGAGTGTAATATTAAAGATATTGTTTGATAATTTCTGTGTTCTGTGGTATCACCTTTCTTTTGAATGGGTTCTAATCTAGATCTCTTCCACTCGGTTGGCCAGGTAGCTGTCTTTCAAATTTCTGCCATAGATGGGTGAGTGCCTCTAGCGCAGCATCTGTTTGTTGAACATCTCAATGGATTTTCTGTCAGTTCCTGGAGCCTTGTTCTTAGCCAATTCCTTCAGTGCAGCTTTTACTTCTTCTTTCAATATCATTGGTTCTTGATTACATGCCACCTCCTAAAATGGATGAACATCAACCAATTCTTTTTGGTACAGTGACTCTATATTCCTTCCATCTTCTTTTGATGTTTCCTGCATCATTCAACAGAATCTTTCATTATTGTCAATCAAGGCTTGAATTTTTTCTTAAGTTTCACCTTGAGAAATTCCCATCCT
>NW_006921855.1:816745-823932 GCF_000298275.1 Orycteropus afer afer
AATGCTGCCCCTCTGATGTCTCATGGCTGATTGATCTAAGGGGTGCATCTCCCTAGAGTAGGTGGGTGCATCACCCTAGGGTACATGTTCTGCATGTAGATCTTTCTACTGTTGGGCTAAGAGCCAGTCCATGGAAGTGAGTCCATTTCCAGGCTCAAAGGGTAACCTGGGGCCATAGTCTCTATCTGACCAATAATTCTGGTCATTTTTGTGGTTTTGAATTTTCTTCCACATTTTTCCTCCCATTCTATCCAGGATCATGGATGATGTTTTTGATGTCATCCCACAGTTCATCTGGTTTTCAATCATTGGTGTTCAGTGTATCAAATCTATTCTCAGATGGTCTCTAAATTCAGGAGGGATATAATCAAGGTCATATTTTGGCAGCTTTAACTTTCAAGTTGAAGCTTATATATGAGTAGTTGATGGTCTGTTCCACAGTCAGCTCCTGTCTTTGTTATGTCTGAAAATATTGAGCTTCTCAATAGCTTCTTGCCACAGATGTAGTTGATCTAATTCTTGTCTACTATCTGGCAAAGTCCACATTTATAGCTATCGTTTAGGTTGCTGAAAAAGATATTTGCAATGAATAAGTCGTTGGTCTTAGAAAATTCTATCATGCAATCTCCAGCATCTTTTCTATCACTAAAGCCATATTTTCCAACTACCAGTAATTCTTTCTTTCCAACTTTTGCATTCCAATTGCTGGTAATAATCAACACATCTTGATTGCATGTTGGATCAATTTCAGATTGCAGAAGTTGGTAAAAATCTTCAATTTCCTCATCTTTTGCTTTGGTGCTTGGTGCATAAATTTGAATAATAGTAGTACTGGTCTTCCTTGTAGGCATATGTTTATTATCCTATCACTGACAGCACTGTACTTCAGGATGAGTCTTGAAACATTCTTTGTGGCAATGAATGCCACATCATTCCTCTTCAATCTGTCATTCCCGGCCTAGTAGATCATATGGTTATCTGATTCAAAATGGCCCAAACCAGTCCATTTTAGCTCACTAATGCCTAGGATATCGATTTCTATGCATTCCATTTCATTTTTTACAATTTCTAATTTTCTTCTATTCATATTTTGTACATTCCATGTTCTGATTATTAATGAAACGTGGAAAGTTGGTGAGGTAAGTGGGTGCTTATCAGTAGGGTAGGTGTTCTGCCTGTATACCTTTCTACTATTTGTCTGAGAGCAATCCATGGCTCAAAGGATAACCTGGGGCCATAGCCTCGGGGGTTTCACCAGTCTCTATCTGTCCAGTAATTCTGGCCATTTTTGTATTTTTGAATTTTGTTCCACATTTTTCTTCCCACTCTATTCAGGATCTCTAATTTTGACCCCTTTTGACCCCTTTCTGAATGATTGACATTGGTAGCTGGGTACCATCTAGTTCTGGTCTCATTGTCATGAAGGCTGAGTTTGAACCATTAGTTCAAACTAATTGTTTCCATATGACTTTGATTTTCTTCATTCTTCTTTGCACTAGTCAAGGGGAGACCAATAGTTCCATCGTAGATGGCTGCTAGAAAGCTTTTAAGACCTCAGTTGGTATTCACCAAAGTAGAATGTAGAATGAGATTTTTATGTACTATGTTGTGCCAATTGAGCTTCATCCCCTGCAAGACCATGGTCCCAAGCCCACAGGCCCAGTGACTCACTCCCTCAGGGTGCTTGGTTATTGCTGAGAAGTTACTCCATACTTGTCCTATTAGTTCTATAATGTATGGGGATATTTATGTAGCACAAATACACACGTAGGAATATCAGGACCAAATCTATCTATGGTCATGGGTATATTCCCATTCACCTACCCACACCTGATCTTTTCACCTGTCTATCCTGGTAGCATAGTGCCTAAGGCACTTGACTGCTAACCAGAAGGCTGGTGGTTCAAACCCACCAGCCACTCCTCAGAAGGAAGGTTGGGCAATCTACGTCCATTGTGATACCACCTCAGAAACCCAAGGAGTTTTTATGAGTCACTATGAGTCGGGTCAGACTCAACAGCACATAACAACAACAACAACAATGTATCTACCAGTAGACTGTTGTTTTGTTGTTATGTGCCGTAGAGTCAGCCCCGACTCATAGCAACCCCTCCTTGGGTTTTCGAGGCAGTATCACTACGGAAGTAGGATTGCCCAACCTTCCTTCCGAGGAGTGGCTGGTGGGTTTGAACCGCCAGCCTTCTGGTTAGCAGTCAAGTGCTTTAGCCACTATGCTACCAGAGCTCCCTACCAGTAGACTAGTGTTTGTTTACTGATAATACAGTATTGTGTATGTAATAGTATTTGCCTCTATTGCCTATACCTTCTGTCCACCTCTCTGTATCTTCCTTTTCCCTATTATTATTGTGCTGATCACACACTTTTGTTATATTGCCTTTCCCTTCACCCAAATCAACATCTGACTTAGTGGGTTTGGTTTTGGTTGGTCTATCATTGTGTTAATAATCATTTGCTTGTTTGTTCTTTGATCACTTTCCTCAAATTGCTTCCTTCTCTTTCCCCTGCTCTGCTCTGTATCATAGAAGGTTGATTCCTGCAAAACATATTTCTTTGCCAATTTTCTCTTGGTTAATTTGGCCATAAGAGTCATTGGCAGGAAATTTGAGTGTAGGAGGTGGTATGAAGCCAGGGTAGGCCTCTCCTTCTTTTTACTTTGACTAGTATTCCTGGCAGTAGCTGTGTCTCCTCCATTATCCCAGCTTTCCCATATGCAGCTCTGCCCTCAGTGATCCCAGCTTCTGCTGAGCAGCTCCAGTACCTAAACTCTGGTAAAACCATCTCTGCTCTAGTGGTGCTAGCAATCTTTTGCTATTCCTAATCTCTGACTTCATCATTCTGTTTTCCCTTTCAGCTCTTTAAAATTTTTGTAGCCAATTCCTCATAGTAAACTATCTAGTTTAAGTTCTTTTTTCCCAATTGTACTCTGATTAATTCATTTTGCTTAGTCTCCAATTCAAGCCAACAGAAGTGGAAGTATGATCAAAGAAACCAAAGACAGCCCATTGCCAATTACTAACTCCTCAATTCAATCGTCACAGTCACTGTGTATTTTGGTTACCTTTAGTGCCACTCTAACAGAAAATATGACAAATGGGATAGATTTAAACAAACAGGGATTTATTCTCTCACAGTTTTGGAACCTAGATATCCACATCCAGAGTGCCAAGCTCCAGGGCCTGGGTGAAAGCCCCTGGACCTTGGGCTCCAGCTCTGCCTCTAGCTCCTAGCCCACTGGAGCTAGAGGTGTCTCTTCTAGCTGCTGGCTGCTGAGGCTAATAAGCCCTAGGTCTACAAATAAAATAGCACAGTCCCAATATTACCAAGCACCATGACAGGACACTAATTCAAGTCTAGATACAGTACCAAGATTGGCAGGAAACATTGCAGGCTGCTAAATGAAGACTCAGTTACACACCAAAGTGAGATGAAGTTCGACCATTCTCGCATCAAGGAGCTTCTGGCTGTATGTCTTTCAAGACATATTTGTTCATTCTTCTGGCAGTCCATGGTATTTTCAGTATTCTTTGACAACATCACAATTCAAGTGCATCAATTCCTCTTAGGTCTTTCTTATTCATTGTCCAGCTTTCACATGCATATGAAACTATTGAAAAGACCATGGCTTGTGTAAGGTGCACCTTAGTCTTCAAAGTGACATCTTTGTTCTTTAACACTTTAAAGAGATTTTTCACAGCAGGTTTGCCCACTGCAATATGCTTCCTTGGCCATTGATTGTGGAGCCAAGTAAAATCCTTGACAATTTCAATCTTTTTTCTGTTTATCATTATGTTGTTTATTGGTCAAGTTGTGAGGACTTTTGTTTTCATTATGCTGAAGTGTAATCCATACTGAAGACTCTAGTCCTTGATCTTCATCAGTAAGTGCTTCAAGTCATCTTTACTTTTAGCAAGCAAGGTTGTGCTATCTGCTCATCACAAGTCATTAATGAGTCTTCCTCCAATCCTGATGCTGTGTTCTTCACATAGTCCAGCTTTGGAGATTGTTTGTTCAGGATACAGATTGAATAAGTATAGTGAAAGGATGCAGTCCTGACACACACTCTTCCTGAATTTAAACCATTCAGTATCCCCTTGTACTGTTTGAATGGCTGCTTCTTGCCTCACTTTTTCCATTCTCTTTAGCTACTCTCCATTCAAGAGCAAGTTTCAAGGTCTTTTCTGATGTCCATGTTGGTCTTTTCCTCTTTTCCTATCATTTTAATGACTTCTTGTTCTCTTCATGTATGATGTTCTTAATGTCATCTGACAACTCCTCTGGTCTTCAGTCAATTGTTGTTCAAATCTATTCTTCAGATAGTCTCTATGTACAGGTTCCTTATGAGTACAATTAAGTGTTTTGGAATTCTCATTCTTCACAAAGTTATCCATAATTTATTACCAATTACAGTGGAATGCCTTTGCATAGTCAATAAAACACATGTAAACAACTTTCTCATATTATTTGTTTTCACCATAATATCCTTCATTCCAGGCCCTGAATCCCACTTAAATTTCTGGCAGTTCCCTGTCAATATACTACTACAACCATTTTGGAATTATCTGATGCAAAATTGTACATGGGTGTGCTATCAATGATATTATTCAATAATTTCCATATTCAGTTGGATCACCTTCCTTTGAAATGTGCACAAATATGGATCTCTTCCAGTCAGTTGACCAAGTAGGTATCTTCCAAATCTCTTGGCATAAATAAGTAAATACCGCTAGTGCTGTATATCTGTTTATTGAAACATCTCAATGAGCATTCCAGCAATTACTGGTGCCTGGTTTTTTGCCACTTCCTTCAGTGCAGCTTGAACTTCTTCCTTCCATACCATCAGTTCTTGAACATAGGCTATCTCCTGAAATGGTTGAACGTTGATTAATTATTTTTGGTACAGTTAATCTGTATATTCCTTCCCCCTTCTTTTGATGCTTCATCCTTGGTTCAATATTTTGCCCATAGAATCCTTCACTATTGCATTTCTAGGCTTGAATATTTTTCTTCAGTTCTTTCAGCTTGAGAAATGCTGAATGTGTTCCTCCTTTTTGGTTGTCTAATTCCAGGTCTTTAAACATTTTATTTTAATACTTTACTTTCTCTTCTCCAGTTGCCCCCTTTGAAATCTTCTGTTCAGTTCTTTTTATCACTTTTTCCATTCACTTTACTCTCCATTGAAGAGCAAGCTTCAGGGCTTTTTCTGACATGCATTTTGGTTTTTTCCTCTTGTCATTTAAATGACTTTTTGCACTCTTCATGTATGATGTTCTTAATGTCATCTGACAATTCCCCTGGTCTTCAGTCAATTGCTGTTCAAATCTGCTCTTCACATAGTCTCTAAATTTAAGTGGGATAAAATCAAGGTTTTATTTTGGCTCTTGTGGATTTGTTTTTTCTTCAGTTTAATTTGAACTTGCATATGAGCAATTGATAGTCTATTCCACAGTCAGCTCCTGGCCTTGTTTTGACTGAAGATATTGAGCTTTTCCATTGCCTTTTTCCACAGATGTAGGTCTTTTTATTTCTTCATATCCCATCTGGCAAGCTCTAAATATATAGTTGCCATTTATGTAGTTGAGAAAAGGTATTTGCAATGAATAAGTCATTGGTCTCACAAAATTCCATCATGCATCATTGCTTTCACCAAGGCCATGTTTTCCAATTACCAACACTTCTTCTTTGATTCCAACTTTTCCATTCCAATCACCAATAATTATCACTAAGTCTTGATGGCATGTTTGGTCAATTTCAGACTGCAGAAGTTGGTAAAAATCTTCTATTTCTTGTCTTTGGTTTTAGTGGCTGGTATGTAAATTTGAATAGTGGTAGTATTAACTGGTCTTCCTTGTAAGCATATGGATATTATCCTATAACTGACAGATTGTACTTCAGGATAGATCTTGAAATATTCTTTTGACAATGAATGCGATGCCATTCCTTTTCAATTTTTCATTTCTGGCACAATAGACCATATGATTGTCTGATTCGGAATGGTTAGTATCAGTCCATTTCAGCTCACTAATATGATAGTGATATCAGTTCTGTGCTCCATTTCATTTTGACAACTTCCAATTTTCCTAGATTCATACTTTGTACATTCCATGTTTGAATTACTGAGGGACTTTCCAACTGTTTCTTCTCATTTTGAGTCATGCCACATCAGGAAATGAAAGTCCTGAAAGATTTACTCCATCCACTTCATTAGGGTCAACTCTACTTTGAGGAGACAGCTCTTCCCCAGTCATATTTTGAATGCCTTTCAACCTGAGGGGCTCATCTTCCTGCACTATACCAGACAATGTTTCACTGCTACTCATAATATTTTCCAGTAATAAATCAGGCAGTGTTTCACTGCATTCATAAGGTTTTCAGTGGTGATTTTTTTCAGAAGTGAATGGCCCCATCCTTCTTCCTAGTCAGTCTTAGTCTCAAAGCTCCACTGAAATCTGCCCAACATGGATGACTGTGCTGGCATTTGAAATACCAGAGGCATAGTTCCCAGCATCACAGCAACACACAAGCCACAATACAACAAACTGACAAACAAGTGGTGGATTCAATTAAATTAGAATGTATAAAACTAGTGTGTTGCTATATTTTATACAAAAGTACAAAATATAGCTTGTGCTCCTAAATAGAATATAATGTAAAGTCATATACAAAAAGTATATAAAAGTATAGACATACATTTGAGAGTCCAGAGGAAGGACAAATTGATGCTAATGGCAGGTGTCAAAAGAAGGCTTAATGGAGGATATCAAACCAGAGCTGAACTCTAAAGGGTGGAAACTCAAACAATGAAAAGCAGAATTATGTGGAACAAAGAGAGGAAGATTAGGTTTCTTTTTACCAATGCCCAAAAGATCCCAAAAAAAAAGTGAAAACAGAGAACCACTCCCTAAGAATGAAAATGGTTAATGAAAAATAGTTTTTAAAAAATGGTTACTGCGGTGACATCCATTTTGGTCTGTCTTCCTTTCCCATCTTCTAAATGACCTTTTCCTTTATTCATGTATGATGTTCTTGATGTCATCCCACAACTTATCTGATTTTTGATCATTAGTGTTCAATGCATCAAATCTGTTCTTCAGATGGTCTCTAAATTCAGGTGGGATATAATTAAGGTCATAGTTTGGTTCTCATGGACTTGTTTTAATTTTCTTCAG
>NW_006921855.1:824386-825303 GCF_000298275.1 Orycteropus afer afer
GCATAAATTTGAATAATAGTAGTATTAACTGGTCTTCCTTATAAGTATATGGATATTATCTTATCACTGACAGCATTGTACTTCAGGATAGATCATGAAACATTCTTTCCGATGATGAATGCTGCAATTTCTCACTTCCAGCATAGTAGACCATATGATCATCTGATTCAAAAGGGCCAATATCATCCATTTCAGCTCACTAATGCCTTAAAAGATATCAATATTTATTGTTCCATTTCATTTGTGACAACTTATTTTTCTAGATTCATACTTCATACATTCTCTGTTCCAATTATTAATGGATGTTTGCAGCTGTTTCTTCCCATTTTAAGTCTTACCCCATCAGCAAATGAAGGTTCTGAAAGCTTAACTCCAACCATGTCATTAAGGTCCACTCAACTTTGAGGAGGTAGGTCTTCCCCAGTGGTATTTTGAGTACCTTCAAAGCTGAGGGGCTCATCTTCTGGCACTATATCAGACAGTGTTTCATGACTATTTATAAAGTTTTCCAGTAATATACCAGACAGTGTTTCACAGCTATTAATAAAGCTTTCAGTAATATATCAAACAGTGTTTCAATGCTACTCATAAGGTTTTCATTGGCCCATTTCTTTCAGAAGTGCATGGTCCTGTCACTCTTCCCAGTGCATCTTAGTCTGGAAGCTCTGCTGAAACCTGTCCACCATGGGAGACCCTGCTGGTATTTGAAATACTTGTGGTATAGGCTCCTGCCTTACAGCAACACCCAAGCCACTACAGTACCACAAACTGACAGATGAGTGGTGGGCAGTTCTGAGGTTTAAAAGAATGTAGTGAAGAGAGGCGGGGCAAGATGGCGGACTAGGCAGAAGGATTGCACAGACCCTCTTCAACAAAGAAAAGGGAAACCAATTAACACAGACACAGAAGATAATCTT
>NW_006921855.1:833809-845402 GCF_000298275.1 Orycteropus afer afer
TTTAATCCCTACTCCCTGATCCACTTTACAATCTTAAAATCTTTAGTGTCTCAGTTACCTAATTTACAGATAACAATAAGCAAGATTCACTTTTTAAATGTTAAGATTTTTGCTTTTGTTTTCCAGATTACTAAGCATTTATTTAACCTGATCTTATGCTAAGGCTAAGAAGATATGGTTAGTTTTCTTTTTACCAATGCCCAATTTACTTCTTCATAATATAGAAGGTGACTCTAGGTGCATTAAGAGTAATGAGGAAGAAGGGTATTTTTTCCATGTTCTTAATTCTAGAACATGATGAATTGAGTGGTGACTCTGACTTTAAAATACAAGGAAGTGATTTGTTACAAAGGAAAATAAACTACTATTGACAAATAAATCTCAAAAGCACCTTTTACCTGGTAAAAATGCATTATACAATAGGAAAATCCTCTTAACACAGTATATATTAATTACTGTGAAAAATATATATGTGAAAGCATACATAAACCCACAAAAGAGCATGTCATTCAAATATGGTACATTTTTTGAGAATGAAAATGAAAAGAAACACTAATTCAAAGACTAAAATTATTTTAGAATTTATAAGTGGGTTAGCTTGACAGGAAGTTGATGGAATAAAGTTCTACATCCCATTTTATATTAAAGTGAATTTGTTTTGTCATATATATTATAATTCACATTAGAAAAGCTAGTAATCATTCTACTGTTACCTCCAATTTTATTGTAGAAAGAACCCAGAGAAGCAGTAGCTTCGCTCTTATACAGTGCCAGGAATGAATTGCAGTCAGAACAAACAAAAGACTAAATTATAGCCTTTAAATGAAAGCAGGAATAGAATACTTGGAACTGAAATTTTATTGAAGACAAATTAAAAAAAGAAAGAAGAGAAGAAAAAAAGTAAAGCTAACTGAAACTTTAGCACTAGGAAGAAAAGATCAAACTTAACTTCTACTCTTCTATAAATTGATACCGGTAAAAATTAGATTGGAATTTTGAATTTTTGACAGAGTTTTTGACTGATGTTGAGTTTTGTTAACTTCCCCAAAAATAGTATTTCAGGACTAATAATAAAAAGAATTACAGGAATCAGAGTCTATTCAACTTCATGAAATAAAGATGTGTATTCGACTTGAGCATGGTCTACAAAATGTATAATTTCATTTATGACTTAAGTGTGGCTAGAATTGGGAGTACATTTAATAGAAGACACATAAAAATAAAACTCTTAGCATAAGGTATGTCAAAACTTATCAGAGTCACATAATCATGTCATTTGGTGAAATGATCAGGCCAGGAAATGAGGAAACAATCGAAAGGGCGTTCTTAATTCTGAATAACAACATGGCGAGGCAAGTCAGCTTAATTGTTGCACTTCTGCATGATGATGATACTGAGCAGTCTCATGAGTGTAACAAGATTTTCAGCTAACCCTTAATTGTGAAGTCATTATAACAACTACTGATGTGTCATCCTGCTATAATTGCTTTAAGCTCTTTTCAGCACCTGTTTTGCATTTACTGTTAGTTTTAAGAGACTTAACACAAATGTAAAATGAGACTATTACTTCTGTCAACTGCACATATACATTTGCTATAAAGCATTAAAAACAACAACAAAAACCCAACACAATGGAAAGAACCTTCATCTCTTACTGCTGCACAGAGAGCTCTGGAGGTCAGAAGTACAAACAACTGAAACTCAGGCAATCAATCCAAGAACAATAAAAACATTGAAAGGAAAGGCAGTATTTTCCATATAGCCAGTTTTCTGTCCCCAGAACTCAGTTGTAGAATCAATTCTGATTCATGGTGACTCCATGAACAATAGAACTGTGCTCCATAGGATTTTCAGTTGCTGGCCTTTTGGAAGTAGGTCTCCAGACACTTCTGCAGAGGCACCCCTGGGTGAACTGAAACCTCCAACCTTTTGGCCACTACATCCTCCACTCCTCTTAAAAAAAAAAAAAAAAAAAACACCTGTTCCTCAACATGACTTAACCAAATCTGCTCTCAACTCTTGGCCCATAAAATGACGGGAGCGAAGAGTCTGAGAAGTCATGGGAAATGTTGTCACTGGAAGCAGAAGGGGAACCACTCACTGACTTGCCCTCATCTGTTCTTCCTCATCCCAACCCTCTATAATGGCAGGCAGCTGGTGAAAAGGATGTCATTGAAAATCACTTTTTCACATTCCTGTGCTTTCTGGAGTCTCTAAAAATAACATTGGTCCCTATCTGACTGGAGTGAAACTGAACTTATGCAGAGAATGTACATGAATATTTTGATCTCCATTGACTGAAGGTTTATGGGATCTAGCCATAGAGCCTTAGCTGCCAAAGCAAAAACATCCTTTGTGATGTTAGTGAAAAATATTTAACATACTGTGGACTTCCAGAAGAATGAACAAATCAGTCTTGAAAGAAATACAGCCAGAACGTTCCTTTGAATCAAGGATAGTAACACTTTGTCTCACTTACTTGGGATGTGTTATCAGGAGGGTCTAATTTGCTGGAGAAGGACATCATGCTTGGTAAAGGATCATCAAAAATGAGGAAAATCCTTACTGAGATAGACTGACACAATGGCTACAACAATGAGGTCAAACATATCTATGATGATGAGGATGGTGCCAGACCAGTCGACAGCAACAAAAAATAACAACAACTTGTTCTCATAGTATTAAAAATGTGTCAGGATGTAGCTGTGGAGCCAGTTACAATCAACTTCCAATTCTCTTCTCTCTTCTCTGTAGGGACAGGAAGACACCACCATTCTGAGCATTGGATCAGTGTACCCCAGACCAGCATGGATTGTGACAGCACTTCTTTTTTCTTTTTTTATTGTGATTTGGGTGAAAGTTTACAGAGCAAATTCGCTTTCCATACAGCCGTTCACATATACTTAGTCTCATGACACTGACCACAATTTACCCCAATGCAAGAGCTCCCCTCCCACTTCCTCCCAGTAGTCACCTCTTCCCTGTGTCCATCCCTCCATGCACTCCTGACCCTTGAACTGTCTCCCTGTGCATAAACAACCCTTCTTTCTCCCATGATTGTTCTCTCTAAGGAGTGTATCTACCTCAGATGCATGTTCAACTCTTATGTCTGTCTTTTGTTTGACTGGAAGCCACAGGTGTGGGTTCAATTTCAGACCTGAAGGGCAGCTAGGGACCATAGTCTCAATGGTTCAACCAGGCTCTATCAGACCAGCAAACCTGGTCCCCTTTTTTTTTTCCAAATGATTTTGAGCTTTGTTTCACATTGTTCTCCCTCTCTATCCAGGGTATCCTACATAGATCCCCCTCTGAGTGGTTGATGGTGGTAGCCGGGCACCATCTAGTTCTTCAGGTCTCATAGTCATATAGGCTGAGGATTGCATGATGTACCAGTCACAAGGATTAATTGTTTCTATGGATTTTGGTTTTCTTCATTTTTCTTTGCTCTGGATGAGGAGAGACCCATTGTTGCATCTAGATGGCTGCTTGCAAGCTCGTAAGATGCCAGTCACTACTCACCAAAGTAGGAGGTGGAACAATGTTTTGTGCAGTACGTTATGCCAATTGAGCTTGATGTCCCCTGCGACTATGGTCCTGAGCCCATAGGTTCAGCTACTTGATCCCTCTGTGTAGCTGGCTATGACCAAGAAGTGACTACAACCTTGCTTCTTGTCAGCTCTACCATACTCCTGGGAATTCTTACAGAACATACAAATACACTTGTAGAACCATTGTCTAACAACCCTATACATGGTCTTGGGTACACTCTTTACTGCATAGACATACCTAATAGTTCAGCCTATCCACCCATCTATCCATCCATATACCTGTGCTTGTCTTCACTGACAACGCAGTACTGACTGTATGTACAAAAGGGTTCATCTTTGTTATGTGACAGCACTTCAGTGAGACAAAGCTAAGTAATGCTTTAGACAGATTGACCTGTGGAGCCTGTAGGATTCCATCAGCCCCCCGTCATTGCTTCCTTCATATCTAGGCCCCAGTGTGGGTGTATAACTGATCACCCACAGAGGGAAGTTTTCCAAATCCTTTTGGTATCAAAGCAACCCAGCAGCTGGCCTCCCCAGCTCTAGAGCTGAAATTATCCTGTTTTAGAGCTGATGTCTCCATTTTTTATTTAACTTGAAGACTCAGGGGATCAATAAGAGTTTTGAAAAATCCGTACACAGAAAGATTTGTCAAGTACAGTCCACGTTATCATCACTTAGGAAGACTTTAGAAAGTATACCATCCAAAATGAACAATCTAGAAGAGAGTTAAAATAAATTGCTTAATAGAAGTATTACATTAAAGAAATGTATTAAGACCTGCTCTGATCATACAGGATCTTTTTTTATTATTATTGATGACAAAAATAATACGAAAAAAATGTCAGCTAAAATAGAAGCTACATGGGGACCGGACAATGAAGCCACAACACAGCTGACATCTGAAAGTAAATGAACTTGTGATACTTGAAGCAACAACAAAAGAAAAGACTTTAAAATTCTCATACCAAAAAAAACACTATGGTTTAGTGGTACAATTCTTGCCTTCCACAGGAGAGTCTCAGGTCCAATTCCCAGGCAACATACCTCAAGAGCAGCAACCACCTCTCTTTCAGTGGAGGCTTACATGCTGCTGTGATGCTGTGATGCTAAACAGCTTTCAGCATAGCTTGCAGACTAACATCGACTAGGAAGACACGCCTGGTGACCTATTTCCAAAAATTCAGTCAATGAAAACCCTCTGGATCACAATGGTCTGATCCCTTTATGTGTAGTGACAACATGAGTCAGGGCCGATTCAAAGGCTGCTAACAACAGCAATGAGTTCTTAAAGGTTTTTTTTGTGGTTTTTTTTTTTTGTATTCCTATTGCAGTTGGTAAAAGGCAATGCCTATTTTACAGAAAGAGAAGTCAGCTCACAGGACACCAAGAGAATAAGAATGCTGTCAAAGACTATACAACATAGCTGTTCTTGATTTCCAAACTCCAAACAGACCACTCTAACCACATTACTGTGCAGTTGCTTTAGACATTATTTTACACGAGAGCATGTTTTCTTTAATTGAACGAGGAAAGGAAGGGAGGAAGGGAGGAAAGGAGGAAGGGAGGAGGAAAGAGAAGAAAGAAAGAAAAAAATCCCACAAGATATATTGGAGCAGGTTTGAGTATTCAATGAGGAAAAATCACTTATTGTTTGTAGTAGTTGCCTTAATGCCCTATAGTCTCATTTTCCTAATGCTACAGTGCACTAAAATATATTACTTTGCACTGTCTTGGAAGCCAGTTGAAAGTCAGCAGACGGTTTCTTTCACAACAGCCTTGATAGACAGTTTTTCTGATCTCTAACTTTGTGATGGATGAGGCATAACTTTTAACACAATAATTTTATGGCAGATTGTGAGGAGAGAAGAAAGAAACAGGTGTTGGGTGATATAAAGACAGGTAAGATCAGGTTAGACTTGAAACACAATTTCTATTTATTCTGACTTGAAAGCCAAGAAAGGGGCTTACTCCCTACAGAGAGGAGATTTTTAAGGGGAAAACACAAAGTTGGGGATTTCAGACTAAAACTGTCTCTCCAACACAGAAAAATGCATGAGCTTCATGGCTTTGGGAGAAGATTAAGGGAGAGATGGGTCTTTGGGAAAGACCTGCTAAGAATATAAATTGTTAGTATATGATAGTGCAAGTGTGGCAAATTCTGCTCTTTGTGAACGGCATGGAAGGAGATATATAATTGTATCTGTGTACTTAAAGACATTCTAAAGATTTATGACTTAAAATGAAAGTAAAATATGACTCTAGGAATGTCTGCTTTTTTGCAGCTACTGTAGGGTTTGATTCGCAAATGCATTTGATTTGGGGAAATGGCACTTTGTAATTTATCCATTCACATAATAAATGATCAAGCATTCATTTGGTACTTTCACTATACTGCTAACAAATATGAGACATTTTGTAACCACCTTCTCCAGTTGCTCATTTTATATTACCCAGAGGCAACTGGAGAAGGCAGTTACAGAATGTCTCATATTAGTTTTTTTTCAGCTGAGTCCAGTAATACTTGAAGGTTGGCATTATCAGTATACATACATAACTATATTGCATTTCCCTTGGTTTTGCTCTCATCTTATTTAATATTCCTTCATAACTTTTTACTTAAAACACAGCATGGAGATGTAGAAAGAAATTCATATGGGTGCATAAATAATTCATGCACACCTGAAGGCATAAAAATCTTGCTAGACAAAAACAAGTAATAAGAAAGGTGAACAAGAAGTTAAATTTAAATGTTGTTAGAAAAAAAAAAAAAATAGCCCAGTGAAAATCTGAAGGAACCTGAAAACTAGTAAGAAGATTGACATTGCTGTTTCAGTGAGGATGTATATAACCTTACTTTTGGCCTGAATCACAGCAATTGAACTAAGTCATCAGGGATTGTTTTGGGCTTAGATGACTTTACCAAAAATAAAACAGGTTTCTTCCAAATCTATTTACATAGTATTCTTTTTTGCTTTCTATAACATTCTGAACTCTGCCAATGCTTCTTAGACACACTTGTCAACCCACCTACAGCCTTCAATGGTTAGTAGCATTAGGTCTCCAGACTTCAGAATATCAATAACTCTGGTGCTGAATAGGGAGCTCTGGTGGCATAGTGCCTGAGGCATTTGACTGCTAACCAGAAGGCTGGCGGTTCAAGTCCCTCAGCCACTCCTCAGAAGGAAGGTTGGGCAATCTACTTCCGTAGTAATACTGCCTCGGAAACCCAATGAGGGGTCACTATGGGTTGGATTCAACTCGATGACAGTGTGTTTGCTTTTTGGTTTGGTGGTTGTTGTTGTTATGTGCCGTCAAGTCAGACCTGACTCATAGCGACCCCTCCTTGGGTTTCCGAGGCAATACCACTACAGAAGTAGATTGCCCCATCTTCCTTCCGAGGACTGGCTGATGGGTTTGAACCGCCAGCCTTCTGGTTAGCAGTCAAGTGCCTTAGGCACTACGATACCAGAGAGTTAGTGCTGAATAAAAGATAGTGACTGTACTTTGTAATTATAGTGTATGTTTTAATGTTTTAAAAACATGTTTTTAAAAAGTTGAGCAATTAAAAAATAATAATAGCCTTAGGATGATACTTTGCAAAGCATTTAACCATTTTGCGTATACTTCTATAAGGTAGTATTGAATCATTTTTTTTCCTGTTAAGTATAAAAGCATATACAAAAATAGAAAAGGAAACACAGTAATCTAAAATTTCAAAAAAATTTCAAGTTTGCAAATGCAAAATACAGCTGAATTACCTTCTTAGTAGTGTTACACTTTTCTACGTATATATTTCTTTTTATCCTATATACTGAAAGATTAATGATAATAATACTGGCTAACATTCATTCAATACTTATCATGTGCCAGACAAAGAGCTCTGGTAGCACAGTGGTTAAGCACTTGGCAGCTAATCAAAAGGTCAGAGATTCGTTCTGCAGGAGAAAGATGCGACAGTGAGCTTCCTTAATGATTTATAGCCTTGGAAACCCTATGGGGCAATTCTACCCAGTCCTATATGGTGTCTGTGAGTCAGAATCAACTCCATAGCAATGTGTTTGTTTTCTGTTTGTTTTTTTAATTATCCCAAAAACCCTATGCATTATCCCCAATTTAAAAATGAGGAAACCTAGTATATATAGGTAAAAAACTTGTCCAAAGTCATAAAGCAGGTCAGTAATGGGACTGGATTTATATTCCAGCAGTCTGAATCCACAATATGTGCTCTTAAACATTAATATCTGGATTCATCAAAGAAGAAGACTATTGTTATAAAGCCAAATTTGGTACATGTTGAGCGTGTCTTAGATCCTCACCCAAATCTGCTGAACTCAAAGAATTTTATTTTTAAGGTAATTTTAAATATCAAACAGTGGTCTCAAAGCATGGATATCAATGATTATGAAATGACAATTTTCTGCACCAATACCTTTCAATCATAGTATCTAATCTTTTAATACAACAAGCATTTATTGATCACCTACTATGTACCTAGCTTTTTTAAAATAATAGGATTAGACAGGACATTTTATCTGGATAGTCATCTTTCTGCAAACTTTATGGATTATTTTATGTGCTCACTTTTATTTAACAAATAATGAAGGCTATTAATGAGAGAATTATCTGGAATACAGATCCTCAAAAAAATAACAAATTCACTGCCATCAAGTCAATTCCAACTCATAGCAATCCCCATTGGGTTCCTAAGGTGATAATCTTTTCAGAAGTAGATTGCCTTATCTTTACATCCATATTTAGAATAAACTTTCTGTGTCAGTTTAGGTTTATCTCTTAATCACCTTAAGTTTGGGGAAGGAAGAATCAAGGAGATAACAGCTGTAATCCCAAAATCATTTCAGTCTTCTCATAGGACTGGTGATTCAATGGAGCTCCAACTGCCCTGGACTAAAGGAAGTAAAGAGGAGAAAACAAGAATGGGCAAAGGCACATACAACAACGGTGAGGAATAACAACAGTGATGCTGCCTAGCTCTACAATTTCTTTATTGTGTTCACTGGCAAACACTTTATTTAATCTAGGGCTTCAAACTGGTTTGAATCAGTTCAGTAATGGTCAACAAAGTAAAAGAGAGATGGACCAGAACTTGCAAAGCATGGGTGCCTGGAATGATAACCAGAATGGGAAAAATCACAGGTCTAAGCCTTGGAATGAGAGACTCAGAAGAGGTGTAGGGAGCCCTGTCTGAAGCCTGATATGGGAAAGTGGACTATTGCCAGGACTGTGGAGAGTAACACATTCAAAATGGCAAGGTTGGCTGACATCTTTGAGCCAGGCACTGTGGTTTTCAACTATGCCTGGCAAGAGATTTGGTTGCTATGCAATGTGCATGCTGCCTTTGTTTTCTAAGAGAAAGATTAGGTTTCTAGCCTGGCAACTACCTATAATTTTCCTCATTCTGGTTATCATTAAGGCACCCATATTTTGCATATTCTGGTCCATCCCAGTTTCATCTTGTCAGCCATGACTGAACCAGAAAGAACGATTTGAAGCCCTGATTTAATCCTCATGTTTTCTGTCGAGGACAAAAATATTATTCTTATAGAATTCTTGATTTCTAAGAATAGTTTCTATTTTAAAGTATAATATGTAAGTACATTTATAAAAGAAATGGTGGGAAAAGTGAAAAGGATACATTTTCCCCTAAAAAGGAAAAAAAGTGGTAAAACACAAGAGGAAACCTAAAAATAAATACAGTGCTTTCTCTAACAAAAACTCATTAAAAATAACTTAAACCATTCTTCAAACTAGAACAATCTATACATTCTAAGATTTATTGTTAATTCATGTCTAATCACTTCTTTGGAAAGGATTGAGGAAAGTAATAAAATCTCTTTTGTTCTATTCCCAATCTTGCTAATGGTGGAGGCATTTCGATTTTCAGAACCCATTGCCATCAAGTTGATTCTGAGTAACAGTGACCCTGTAGAACTGTCCCCGTAGGGTTTCCAAGGCTGTAATTTTTACAGAAGGAGCACTATTGGCACAGTGGTTAAACATTCAGCTGCTATCTAAAAGGTCAGTGATTCTAACCCACCAGCTACTCCACAGGAGAAAGATGTGACAAGACAGTCTACTTCTGTAAAGATTACAGCCTTAGAAAACCTATGAAGCAGTTCCACTCTGTCCTATAGGGTTGCTATGAGTCACAATCAACTTAAAGGCAATGGGGTCTTTTTTGGTTTAATCTTTACAGAAGTAAATTGCTCCCACATCTTTCTCCTGTATACTAGCTGGTGGATTCGAACCATCAACCTTTCAGTTAGCATTTGAGCATTCACCAATGTGCCACCAGGACTCCTTTCAATTTGCAGAATGATTATATTTCTGACCAGGCCCTGGAAACTCCAAAATAATAGGGTGGTCTGCTAATAAAGATCTTTGTAAACTTTTTGGAGAACTATTCAGCCTTCTCTTTTAGAAGTTGACTCCTTATCCACATCCAGTTGGTCTAATAGACACATCCCTCCTGAGACAAGTCATGTGAGAAAAACCATATTTCAAACCACGTCTCCACATGCTTTTTACTCATCAAGACATTATATTCTTGAAGTTGGAAATAAAGTCAGACAGACATCATCAAAGCAGGAGACTCCTTTAAAACTCACTAAGTAGCAATCATTCATTATTTGCTAAACACCATCTGTAGTGGGAAATTTTATCTTCATGTGATAGTCCATTTCTTCTTTATGCTGAAATAAAGTCTATCTTCCTTCATAATTTCACATAGGTACTAGAGCAATCTCTTGCAGCATCAGAAATTTCTAATTTCTCTGCCACGTAACAGTCCTTTAATGTTTGAAGACAAGTATGTGCACATAAGCCCTTTCTGTTTTGCAGAGAAAAGAACATAGAATTTAAGATCAGTCCTTGATTCAAAACCAGGCTCTGCCATTTCCCACTTATGCAGATCGGGATACAATATTCAGTCGCTAAAACACAGTTTCCTTAATAAAAATGTAGAGAAAATAACACCAATCTCATAGAACTGTTATGTGGGTTAAATGAGTTATTGTACTCCAACTGCCTTAAATTGCAGGTGCTGAATTAATTGTGGCAAATATCATTATTGATCCTGTGGTTTCAAGTCTCCTCCCTCCACCCCACTTGTTATTCTCTGGACACAATAGAAAAGAGCTCCCCAGAGAGTTGCTAAGGTGTGCCAAAATATCATTTCTGCTGGGTGCAATGGACTTGAAGCATGTGTGAGAGAAAGCACTGTATTCATTTTTACTTTGTCTCTGTTCTACTGAAGATTTTTAATAAAGAACTCTGTGTGTGTCTCTCTCTTTTTTTCTCTCTTTCACAGAAATATTTTCATTGTAATTGTTACTGTTGTTAAGTATCATTGAGTCAATTTCAATTCTAGCAACCCCATCTGACAGAGTAGAACTGCCCCATAGGATGTTCTAGCCTGTAATCTTTATGGGTGCAGATCATCAAGTCTTTATCCTGTGGAGCCCTGGGTAGATTCAAAACAGAAACCTTTCAGTTATCAGCGGAGGGTTTTACCTTCATACTACTAGGACTCTTTATTCTTTTACTAACTGCATTTAAACAGCAACTTCTCTTAGAAATAAAGAATTATTAAGAGAAATACTTTTGTCCTTGACTGTGTTTTAGTCCTAAGTCCTAAGAATGGTCAACAAGTTCTTGTTTTTGTTTCTTTTATCCCTGGGTACCCTACAAATCAGAAACCTTCATAGCACAGTCATTAAGTGCTTGGCTGCTGACTTAAAAGTCAGTGGGGAAGAAAGATGCAGTCTACTTCTGTAAAGATTTACAGCTTTGGAAACCCTATGGGGTAATTCTATTCCATCCTACATAGTTGATGAGTTGTAATCAGATAAACAGAGACTAAGGTAATTTGTAAAACCAGACCAACCTTACAAGAGATGCTAAAGGGAGTCCTTTGAACAGAGAACCAAAAATAGCAAATAACAACCGACCATTAACACACAAGATGACATAACCCAGAAACCACAACTAGGGACATATCCAAAGTAAAATGAGCTTACAAGATT
>NW_006921855.1:847040-850625 GCF_000298275.1 Orycteropus afer afer
TTTACCTCAAGTAGATACACTCTTTGGAGAGAACAATCATGGGAGAAGGAAGGGCTGCTTATGCACAGGGAGACAGCTCTGGGGGCAGGGGTGCATGTAGGGATGGACACAGGGAAGAGGTAACTATGGGAAGGAAGTGGGAGGGGAGCTGTTGCATTGTGGTAAACTGCGGTCAATGTCATGAGACAAAATATATGTGAACTGCTGTATGGAAAGTGAATTTGCTCTGTAAACCTTCACCCAAATCACAATAAAGAAAGAAAGAAAACAAAACAAAACAAAACAAAACAAAAATATATTTATTTTAGGTTTGCTTATTATGTACACTATCCTAGGTACTGGGGAGCACAGCTTTGAAAAAGATGAACAATATTCCTTCACCTCATAAAATTAAAGCAAAATGAAATTTTAAATAAAGTCAATGATATTTATAGTATAATCTGAATTAAAAAGAATTAAATGAAAGAACTCTCAAGTTGCTGTCCTAGCTCATTTCTATTCAAGGAGGTAAATCTCAGAGCCCAAATGGAATAGGAACAAATTGCTTTAGAATATAAACTCCTAGTATTATTTTCTATTCATTTAATACAAATAAGTTCAAAGAAATGTAAATAGGTGGCCTCACATGCCTAGCATTCTTCCAGCTATTGTGCATAATATTATGTACCTCCTATTCCCTTACTTCCCTGGCCATGTCTATTTTCTTTTTTCTCTTCTTTTAATTTTTATTTTGATTTGGGTGAAAGTTTACAGAGCAAATTCATTTTCCATACAGCTGTTCACATACACTTTGTCTCATGACATTGACTACAATTTCCCACATTGCAACTCTTCCCATTTCCTCCCAATAGCCACCTCTTCCCCATGTCTTTCCCTCCCATGCACTCCTGCCCCCGAAGTGTCTCTCTGTGCATACACAGCCCCTCTCTTCTCCCATGATTGATCTCCAATTCTTTTGTTTGCCTGGAAGCCACAGGAGTGGATTCAATTCCAAACCTGAAGGGCAGCTAGGGGCCATAGTCTCAGGGGTTCCACCAGGCTCTATAAGAACAGCAAACTTGGCCTCTTTTTTTTTTTTCTTTATGATTTTAAGTTTTGTTCCACATTGTTCTCCCACTCTATCCAGGATCTCCTATATAGATCACCCTCTGAGTAGTTGACAGTGGTAGCCAGGGCACCATCTAGTTCTTCTGGTCTCATAGTCACATAGGCTGAGGATCGCATGGTTTACCAGTTTCTTGGATTAATTTTTTCCATGGGTCTTTGGTTTTCTTCATTCTTCTTCAATATGGATGAGGAGAGATCCATTGTTGCAACTGATGTCCACTTGCAAGCTTTTAAGATGCCAGTTCAGATCCCAAAGTAGAATGTAGAACAATGTTTCTGTGTAGTATGTTATTCCAATTGAGCTTGATGTCCCCTGTGACTATGATTCCAAGCCCACAGGTCCAGCTACTCACTCCCTTTGGGTAGCTGGCTGTGGCCAAGAATGACTACAACCTTGTCCCAGGTCAACTCTACTACATACTAGAAATTCTTACAGAACATACAAATACACTTGTAGAAACATTGCCTGCCAACCCTATACATGGTCATGGGCACACTCCCCTCTGCATAGACATACCTAATTGTTCAGCCTGTCCACCCATCTGTCCATGTGTATATCAATGTTTGCCAGCACTGACAACGCAGTACTCTATGTGGAAAAGGGTTCATCTTTGTTGTCCGCACCTCCCATGCACCTCTCTATGTCTTCCTCTTCCTCAGTGCCACCACGTTGATCATTCACATTTGGTACATTGCCCTTCCCTTTACTCAAATCACTACTTATCTCTCCTATTTACCAGTGTTCCCTGCCTTCCAATCCCACCCATGGTAACCAACAAAGAAAGTTTCATTCCACGTATAAACCTTTCTTTGACTTTTTACAATAACAGACTAATGCAGTATTTGTCCTTCTGTGATTGACTTATTTCACTCAGCATAATGTCTTCCAAGTTCATCCATGTTTTGTGGTGCTTTGCAGAGTCTACATTATTCTTTGGGGTTGCATAGCATTCCATTGTGTGTATGTACCATAGTTCGGTTATCTATCCTTTTGTGGATGGGCACCTAGGTTGTCTCCATCTTTTTGTTATTGCATATAGTGCTGCAATGAACATGGGTATGCATATATCTGTTCTTGTCCAGGCTCTCACTTCTTTAGGATATATACCTAGCAGTGGCATTGCTGGGTCAAATGGTATTTCTAATTCCAATTTTTTAAGGAATTGCCATAGTGCTTTCCACAGTGGTTGTATCATTTTACAGACCCACCAGCAGTGCACTAAAGTCTCAATCCCTGCACATCATTGCCAGCATTTGTTATTTTCTGTCTTGTGGAATTTTGTTACTAGTGCTGGGGCAAGATGGTATCTCATTGTTGTTTTGATTTGCACCTCTTTAATGGCTAATGATCGTGAACATTTCTTCATCTGTTTGTTGCCTGGTCATGTCATTATAATATTCAAATTAATTGCGGTAAGATGGCAGAATAGGCAGACAAGCTACACAGACCCTCTTCAATAAAGAAAAGAGAAAGCAATTGCCAGAGATACAGAAGATAATCCTGGAGCCCTGAGCTTTGTAAGGAAGTATACAGAAGTGAATTAGACACCAACTAGTGGAAAAACCTAAATGAAAATAGTGAATACAGAGATAGTCGGAGCAGCGGACTGTCAGCTACTCTGATGGGATCAACAGCCTGAATATTTCCATGTGGTGTTGGAATCTAAGAATTGACCTAAAGATCATCCCTGGTCACCAAGAGATGCAGGGACAATGGCAGTGGTGGCCTATGACTAGGAAGGGAAACAGCAAGGAGGGAGACAAAATGAGTTATGGAGTTTTGGCTATCTGGAGGGTGCAGCCATTTTGATCATTTACAAGTGGCAGCCATTTTGGATATTTAAAGTGACTGAGGGTGCAGCCATTTTGAATGTTTACAAGCGGTGACCATATTGGATTTCAAAGTGACAGCATTCTCATTCAGATTCCAGGGACCTAAGAATAGGCTCCATTTTCCAAGGACGGCAGGAACATACAGGAGGCTGACAACAGGAAAGGAGATAGGTGGTGAGTGTATGAGTGCTGCCAACTAGCAAACAGAGGAGCACAGTACCCTGCTTACATAGATAACATCCAAACAAAACAAAGAAAATGAAAATCATGGGCAAGACACTCCAACATACAATCACCAATTAAATATAAATGTAAAAACATCACAATGTCTCCGAGACAACAGAGCATCACAAAGGACCAGGATACAGATCCAAAACACGTCCCTAAGGAAGAAGCAGCATTGGAACTCCCTGATAAGGAATTTAAAAGAATTATATTTAGGTACTTTCAATGGATTGAGACACAGATCAAGGCAAATACTGACAAAATTGAGAAAAACACAAAGAACACACTAGAACAATTTCAAAAGACAATGTTGTTGTTGTTGTTATGTGCCGTCAAGTCAGCCCTGACTCATAGCGACCCCTCCTTGGGTTTCCGAGGCAGTATCACTACGGAAGTAGGATTGCCCAACCTTCCTTCCGA
>NW_006921855.1:850725-855034 GCF_000298275.1 Orycteropus afer afer
TGACTCATAGCGACCCCTCCTTGGGTTTCCGAGGCAGTATCACTACGGAAGTAGGATTGCCCAACCTTCCTTCCGAGGAGTAGCTGGTGGGTTTGAACCGCCAGCCATCTGGTTAGCAGGCAAGTGTCTTAGCCACTATGCTACCAGAGCTCCCTCAAAAGACAATACAAGACCAAAATTACAAAATAAATGAAAAATTAGCAATGATACCAAATCTACAGATAGAAATCCAGAAGATTAATACTAAATTTTCAGAAATAGATAACACATTGGACAGGCAAAGGAATAGAATTGAATCAATGGAAGACAGAATTAGTGAGACTGAAGATAAATACCTCAAAAATTCTTTGGAAAGGGATCAATAAGAAAAAAGATCAAAATAAAATGAAGAAAGTCTAAGGATGACCTTCCATCAAAAGGTATAAGTTACATGTAATCAGAATTCCAGACAAGAAGAGACAAATGAAACCACAGAGAAAATTGTCAAAGATTTGTTTGAAAAGAACTTCCCTGGTATGATAAAAGATGAGAGTATATCTGCCAAAGGGTTAGGGAGGTGCCATCTTCTGACCTCCTCTAACCCCATAAGAGGAAGACAGAATCACCATCAGTAGCCCAAGGCCTATTCTTGTGAGGCCAGACACGCTGCCCGCTTCCAGCCCTTTCACCAACCCTGACATCAACTATTCCCCCTGCAGCACCCACCACCCCTCTGCTGGGTTTGATAATTCTCTGCAGTGGCCAAACAGAACTCACAGATTATGGGGTTTATTAGGGAAGCAACAAGCTACAATTCAAATTCAGAAATGCAGTCAGTCTATCACAGTCCGCTATCTCTCAACAGACAGTCTCAGTCTCTCTCAGCAGTGCATGTCTCTCATTTCTCTCTCTCAGCAATGCATGTTCCTTGCATCTCTCAGCCAGCAGTGAGAGATTCCTTCTGTCTCTAGGTGGGCTCCTTTCGAGCCTGGTACAGTGGCCAAACTAACCAATCCCAACATCAGAATTCTATACACCTGAGAGAGAGCGTGAACTTCCCAGAAAATTACTTCATGCTGCTCCCAACAGAAATACCCCAGGTGGATAACTTTAACAATCAGGAGCTACTCAGTTGCTCACAGCAAATTCCAACACTGAGTTTACAAAGACTTATAGCTAGAAAAGCCATACTATGTAATTTCTACACCACAATATCCATTCAAGAAGTCCAACAAACTCCAAACAAGATAGACCCCAAAAGAAAATCACCAAGATATGCCATCATCAAACTCACCAAAACCAAAGACAAAGAAAGAATCCTGAAAGCAGCATGGGAAAAACAAAAAGTCACCTACAAGGGGCAACCAATAAGACTAAGCTTGGATTTCTTGGCAGAAACTGATCAGGCAAAAAGACAATGGGATGGTATACATAAAACCCTGAAAGAAAAAATTTTCCAACCAAGAATTATGTACTCAGCAAAACTGTCCCTCAAATATGATGGTGAAATTAGGACATTTCCAGATAAGCAGAAATTAAGGGAATTCATTAAAACCAGACAAGAGATGCTCAAGGGAGTCCTTTGGACAGAGAACCAACAACAGCAAACACAACCTACCGTTTACACACATGATGACATACCCAGAATCCAACCTAGTTATGGAAGTATCCAAAGTAAATAACCCTACAAGATTGTAAAAGGGAACTAAAGACATCAATTGACAAATGAGGGCAACTACAAACCAAAAAGAGGGAAAAAATTGTGTAGTTACAGAACTTCTAAATGATAGGGAAGTCAAGACAACTGCAAGATAGAATAGACTGTTTTAAACTTGGGAAGAAAATTATAAAACACAAGGTAACCTCAAAGAAAAATGATAGACCTTCACATCAAAATAAAAAAGAGGATCAGCACAAATATTTAGTGAATACTAAAACAACAGCAACAAAGGAAGTGATAACATGATTCATAAACAAAATGAGCTCAGCACAGAAAATTATATGGAACAAAGAAATCAGGAACACCACAAAAAAGCACATAACAAAATGACAGCAACAAATTCATACTTGTTGATAATTACATATCTGACAAGCAACTTATCACTAAAATTTATAGAAAACTCCAACACCTCAACAACAAATAGATTAACAATCTAATTTTTAAAGGAGCAGAAGACATGAATAGACACTTCACCAAAGAGGATTTTAAGGTGGCCAGCAAAAACATGAAGAAATGCTTAAGATCATTAGCCATCAGAGAGATGCAAATCAAAACAACAATGAGATACCATCTCACCCCAGCACTATAGCAAAATTCCACAAGACAGAAAATAGCAAATTCTGGTGAGGATGTAGAGAGACTGGGACTCTCATACACTGCTGATGGGACTATCAAATGACACAACTGCTGTGGAAAGCAGTATGGCAATTCCTTAAAAACCTAAAATTAGAAATATAATTTGACCCAGTAATCCCATTACTAGGTTGTGATAGTTAACGTTTGTGTGTCAACTTGGTTGGGCCTGGTTGAGTGGCTGGGCAGCTGGATGTGGTATTCCTCATGATGAAGCTGGTAATCAACTCCATGGTGGAATTTACTGTGAGCATCTGAGTAGCTGCCTTAGGGATATGGTCTGCTTCCTGAATATAAGGAGAAGGCTTGGGGAATGGTCTCTAACTCATGGCACACTTGAACCCTACATATAGGCATGTTGTTGTTCAGCAGCCTGCCATGATCTACCAACCTAGGGACTTTCAATGGACTTGAATTAATGGCCTGCCATGTCGTTTGGTAACATCTGGACTGTCCTTTTTACTTGTCAACCTCGGGCTTGTCAGTCTTGGCAACCAGCAGCTGTCTGAGTGAAGAAAAGCCTCTAGCTCCAGTGGGCCAGGAGCAGGAGGCAAAGCTGAAGGGTTGAGGGGCTTTCATACAACCCCTGGAGCCTAGCACTTTGAACTCAGACTTCTAGCTTCCCAAACCGTAAGAGAATAAACTCCTGTTTGTTCAAGCCATCCCATTTGTGGTATTTCTGTGAGAGCAGTATTAGGTAACCAGAACAAAGGTATATATTCTAAGGAAGGGAGAGCCAGGACAAGAACAGATAGATGCATACCCATGTTCATCACAGCACTATTTACAATAGCAAAAAGATGTAGACAACCTATGTGCCCATCAACAGAGCAGATAACCAAACTATGATACATACACACAATGGAATACTATGCAACCCCAAAGAATAACATAGACTCTGCAAAACACCGCATAACATGGATAAACTTGGAGGACGTTATGTTGAGGGAAATAAGTCAATCACAAAAAGATAAATATAGTATTAGTTCATTATTATAAAAAGTCAAGGAAAGGTTTATGTATGGAAGGAAACTTTCTTTGCTGATTATCAGGGGTGAGAGGGGAGGAGAAGGAACACTCCAAAAAAAAAAAAAATGTATTGACCCACATCACTTTAGTTTTGTGTATTTACCTGTACATAAATTATATTTCAATAAAATGTATTTTGAAAAAATATTCAAATTAATCAACATAATTTGAGATATCCTTCTCCTAGCAACTACTAGTAATTCTTTTGGTAAAACAAAACAGAATCAAGGCAGAAAATTTGTCTATTTCACTATTGTTGATATACAAAGATCAATTCTTACATACTTTTGTATATGATACTGTATTATGACAGAATAGGCTAAGCTATGTCACAGTGGCAAATTCTAAAATAGAAGTCACTTAAGGCCATAAATTTTACATATTTCTCACTTATGCTACATTTCTATTAAAGGTTGGAAGGAGAACTCTGCCTTTGATAATCACTCAGGGATCTAGGCAAGTGACTGCCATCTTGAATATTGTCAATCTTCAAGCCAGGAGAAAAACTGGATCTGGTGAAGGAGACATTGGTTCTTAAAGCTTTCACTTTTTTCCTAGCCAGAAAAATTACTTACTAAACCTAATCCCAAGGAACTCGGCTGGTGCAGTGTTAAAGCATTTGGCTGCTAATCTAAAGGTCAGTGGTTCTAACCCACTAGCTGTTCCATGGGCCAAGGATGAGGTAGTCTGCTTCCATGAAGATTTACAGCCCTGGGAACCCTGTGAGGTAGCTCTGCTCTGTCTTATAGGGTTGTTATGAGTCAGAGATGGCTCGAAGACAGTGGGTTTTTTGACACCTAATATCAAGTACACAGGGAAGTACAATCCTGAGCTGAGGAAGAGCCTTGAATGTTTTAGTCACTATAATAGTTATCTCAGAAGTACTATTTATTAGCACTATTTTCTCTCCTGGGGAGCTCTGGTAGCATAGTGCCTAAGGCACTTGAC
>NW_006921855.1:855704-864057 GCF_000298275.1 Orycteropus afer afer
GGGTTTGAACCTCCAGCCTTCTGGTTAGCAGTCAAGTGACTTAGGCACTATGCTACCAGAGCTCCTACCTTTGTAATAGAGTGATGTTAATATAAAATACTTAGATCTTTGAGAGATATGAATAAGTCTAGAATGAGGCATGCATCTCACCTTGGATTAGACTGTTCTCAACTGCTAAAAGGAAATTAACTGTTATAAATGATTATTAAGCAATCTTTGGAATTTTTCTAATATTCCCTAGGAAATCCTTCTCATCCATATTTTTATGCAAAAAAAAATGAGACTCTCATGGTTTTTCAATAAATTAGGTTTTAAGAATTTATCAATTGTGGATGATTTTGATTGGTCTGAATGGTGACAGTGGTAGAACATTTTTCTGAATTCTTGTCTTCAGTGTTGTATATGGTATTATTGTTGCTAGCTGCCTTTGAGTTAGTCCTGACTCATAATGACCCAATGCACAAGTCCTGGCCATTGTGATCAACAGGATTTTCACTGACTGATTTTTTGCAAGGAGATCACTAGCTTTTTCTTCCTAGTCTGTCTTAGTCTGAAAACTCCACTGAAACTGGGCTCAGCATCATAGCAACACAAAAGCTTCCACTGACAGATGGTACATTAGACAAAAATTGAACTCATGTCTCCCACATGTTGTTGTTGTTAGGTACCTTCAAGTTTGCTCTGACTCATAGTTACCCTAAGCACAACGGAACAAAATGCCACTAAGTCCTGCACAATCCTCACAATATGTTTGAGCCCATCATTGCAGCCACTGTGTCAATCTTTGTTTTTGAAGGTCTTCCCCTTTTTCACTGACCCTTTACTTTACCAAGCATGATATCCTTCTCCAGAGACTGGTCCCTTCTGACAACATGACCAAAGTAAGTGAGACAAAGTGTTGCCATTCTTGCTTCGAAAGAGCACTTAGGAGCATGTCCTCCAGCACAGATTTGTTCATTCTTCTGGCACTCCACGGTATTTTCAATATTCTTCACCAACACTACAATTCTAATGCATTGATTCTTCTTTGGTCTTTCTTATTCATTGTCCAACTTCCACATGCATATGAGGCAATTGAAAATATCATAGCTTGGATTATATCCACCATGGTCTTTGAAGTGACATCTTCCCAAAAAGCAAAGTGGCATATTTGCTCTTTAACACTTTAAAAAGTTCTTTGCAGCAGACTCTCCCAATGCAATATGACCGTTCTATCACTGTACCACTACTGTCCCTAGGTATGGGATTGCTGGGATCCTTTAAAAATTAACCACTGGCTAATAGTTTTTTCAGACTTCTTTCTTTTATGAAAATTCTATTATAAATAACTTTGTGTTTTCTTTATACATTTCACCTCTAAAGAACACGATTTTGATCTTCCTTCCTGGGTTTCCTACAGGCTTTCTAGCTTGTGTCTGGTTTGTTTGTGTTGATGCTCTGTTGCATGCACCTTTGATAGAAGGGAATGTTTTTCCCTTATTCTTTGTTTAATACAGAAGACTGCACTGTACACTCTCCTCTGTTACTTGAATGCATTTCAAACAGTCTTTCACAACTCCCACATGAGGACAACAATGAAAGTAGTCAGTAATTGCTGATGAAAGCTTCAAAACTTCTGCATCGTATAACAAAATTGCATTGTTAAGAGCAAAAGCTGGTCCTTTATCTTCCTTTATATTCTGAGAAGGCTTACAAAAAACTCAGGTATAGTCTGAGTATGCTATTTTTCCAATTTAGTAAAGGCAATAAAATGCATACAAACTGATGACGATTAACAATATAATTTGACAAATCTTTAGATTATAAGAAAATTGTCTCTTACATATAGTTTTGGTATTCTGTCTCTGAGATTATAGAGCATTCAGATATTTGAGCAATTTAGCTGGAGAGGAATTATCCATTTTTCATTCATTTCTGCCAAAAAACGTCTCCACAAATTATTCATTGTTTATTATAAAAGTTTTATAATTCTTGAAAGGCTCTAGCTCATTTGTTTATATCTTTGATATAACTTTTAAAATTCTACAGTATAAAAAGAAAACAATAACTGAGGAGATTCAGGATATAAGAAAAATATAAAGGAGAAAAATAAGGAGGAAGTAGAATCTCATACACACATACACGACATTCTTCTTGGAAGCAGATATCTGAACACCTGTAGTACTAAGTTTTATACCAAAATTTCAAAAATAATAAAGCTTGTTAAACCATATTGCTCTCACTAAAAATTATTGTTAGTAATATAACATTCAACAGAGAGCACAACTATGGGAGAGCTGTAACCATTAAGGGGATCTAAGTAAAGAAGCATGCTTGGCCCTAACAGAATGATCTGAGTTTGAACCCACCAGCTGCACTGTGGGAGAAAGATGTGAAAGTCTGCTTTGGTAAAGATTTATGGCCTTGGAAACCCTATGTGGCAGTTCTATTCCATCCTACAGGGTCACTATGAATCAGAATCGACTCAATGGCAATGGGTTTGGGTGGGTTTTTTTGAAGTAATGGAGGTGAGGCATGATTACAATAACATTCCAGGGACAACAAATTTGGTTTGGACTTGTCTCTGGTTTCTGAAAATAACCCTTGGAATTCCCCAGCAATCCAAGGTGTCTTCCTCTTTCTAAAACAGACTGGCAACAATAAACATGTGTGAAATAGTTGGGAGACTCCAGCTCATGACCAGGGCAACAGGCCTCAGAAAGGGAGGAAGAATGATAAGGCCTTGGAACAAACCACCACCATTTTTGAGGCCTCATATTTGTTAACAGGGTTAAAGAAATATCTTTCTGGGTTGGCGCCGACATATCTGACCTGTGGTGGCCAAGCAAGTGTGTCTAGTCCTGCAGACTTTCAGGTATAAAAATGGTTGGGGAGGGACCTCATCTATTATGCCAGGTGAAGGCACGCATGGAAGAGTTCTCTGTCTTCACCAGGACAGCGTCCAGAAGCCATGTGGCAGGGGTAGTGGAGTGTGTGTGGCTTGTCTTGTAACTATCCCTTTGAGTCCCTCATCTGCAGTGCACAGTGCAGCACTCAAAGAAGTTTTCTGTCTCAACCTGGACAGCTTTTGAGCCAGGGGGGATCTGCTGCCTGTTATAAGCTGTCTACTTCTTATTATAAGAAATAAACCCTACTTTTCATGAGCTAACACTCTGGGAGCATCCAATGTGTTAGGATCTCATTGAAAGAACATGATACTTATGGAGGAATCTTTATTAGCAATTGGTCGCCTGTTTCTAATGGTCTTCTGGCTATCTAAAAATCTGGGAAAACCTGTGAGTGTCTCACATTAGTTTTGCAGAAGATAAGCTGAGAGAGAACACCAGTGGGAGCCAATTACAATAGTCCAGTTGAGAAATGATAAGGATATACAATTGGGAAGAAATAAAAGAGGAGAGTGGGGGCAAGTTCAAGAGTTAGGCAGAAGGGAAAATTAGTGGTTTAATTAGATAATACAAATTATCTTAGTTTTGCATGTCTCATCTAGGCTTACTCCCCAATACTTACATGTCATACTTATTTCTAAAACTTTTTGTTGTGAAATATATCACACATTCAAAGGATTTATAACATGTATGTACAATTTAATGGATTACAATAAAATGGTATTTTTTTCTTCCCCACTACCGAACTTAACCAAACACCAAACCAAACCCACTGCCATGGAGCTGATTCTGACTCATAGTGACCCTATTGGACAGAGTAGAACTGCCCCCATAAGGTTTCCAAGGTTGTAAATCTTTATGGAAGCAGACTGCTTCATCTTTTTGAACCACCAACCTATGGCTAGCAACCAAATGCTTTAACCACTGCACCAGAGCTCCTTCCATCCAACTTAAGTAAGGTAATATTACCAGAAATGTGGAAGTCCTGTGTGGTCCTTACCAATCATAGCCTACTTACTATCTCCACATGTAACCACTAAGCTGAAACTTGTGTTAAACATTCTTTTGCTTATCCTTAGAGTTTAATAATGCCATACAAATTATTAAAAGTGGTGTTCCAACATAACGTATTGCTTAGTTTTGCCCACTTTTGAGCTTTATATCAGTGGACTGCATCCTTTGTATTATTGTAATGTTTCCTTTTGTTCTGTCTTACTTTGAGAATGATCCATATTGATAAATATGTTTGCATTTTTATTACTTAGTAATTTCCATTGCATAATTATATCACACTTTATTTATCCATTCTCTTGTTGATGGACATTTGGTCTTTTTCTAGTTTTCTGCTGTTAAGATTAATGCCCTATGAACATTCTTTAACACTTCTTGTAGACCATTTGTGCAAGATTAGTATACACTTCAATGTGAAATTAGTTGTTCATGGGTTATGTACATGTTTAACTTTACTTGTTGTTAGGTGCCGGCAAATTGGCCACGACTCATAGAGACCCTATGTACAATAGAACAAAACACTGCCCAGTCATGCATCATCCTCACAATCCTTGCTATACTTGAGCTCATCGTTGCAACCACTGTGTCAATCCATCTTGTTGAGGGTTTTTCCTGCTTTTCCCTGACACTCCACTTCACCAAGCATGATATCTTTCTCCAGGGAATGGTCCCTTCAGACAACATGACCAAAGTAGGTCAGATGAAGTCTGGCCACTCTCTCTTCCAAGGACAATTCCAGCTGCAGTTCTTCAAGACAGACTTGTTGATTCTTCCAGCAATCCATGGTACTTTCAGTATTCTTCACCAACACCACAACTCAAAAGCGTCAAGTCTTCTTTAGTCTTCCTTATTCATTCTCCGGCTTTCACATGCATATAGGCAATTGAAAATACCATGGCTTGGGTTAGGTGCACCTTAGTCTTCAAAGAGCCATCTTGGTTCTTCAGCACTTTAAAGAGGTCTTTTGCAGCAGATTTGCCCAGTGCAATATGTCATTTGATGTCTTGACTGCTGCTTCCTTGGGTGTTGATTGTGGAACCAAGTAATATGAAATCTTTGACAACTTCAATCTTTTCTCCATTTATTGTGATGCTGCTTATTGGTCCAGTTGTGAGGATTTTCATTTTCTTTATGTTGAGGTGTAATCCATACTGCAGACTGTAGACTTTAATCTTCATCAATAAGTGCTTCAAGTCATCTTCACTTTCAGCAAGCAAGGTTCAATTATCTGCATATCATAGGTTAATGAGTCTTCCTCCAATACTGAGGCCATATTCTTCTTCATATAGTCTGGTTTCTTGGATTATTTGCTCAGCATAAAGATTGAATATTTATGGTGAAATGATACAACTCTGATGCACTCCCTTCCTGATTTTAAACCATGCAGTATCCCCTTGTTGTGTTTGAATGACAGCCTCATGGTTTGTGTTACAGGTTCCTCATGAGCACAATCAAGTGTTCTGTAATTCCTATTCTTCTCAATGTTATCCATAATCAGTACAAACAGTTGGATGCTTTTGCATATCATAAAACACAAGTAAATATCTTTCTGGTATTCTTTGCTTTCAACCAAGATCTGGTATTCTTTGCTTTCAACCAAGATACCAGCAATGATATCCATCATTCCATATATCCTTCTGAATCCAGCTTGCATTTCTGGAAGTTCCCTGTCAATATACTGCAGCAACCATTTTTTAATTATCTTCAGCAAAATTTTACTTGTGTGTGATATTATTGATACTGTTCGATAATTTCCACATTCTCTTTGATCACCTTCCTTTGGAATGGGTTCAAATCTAGATCTCTTCCAGTCTGTTGGCCAGGTAGCTGTCTTCCAAATTACTTGTCATGGATGAGTAAGTGCCTCCAGAGCAGCATCTATTTCTTGAAACATCTCAATGGATATTCCATCAATTCCTGAAGCCTTGTATTTTGCCAGTTCCTTCAGTGCAGCTTCTATTTTTTCCTTCAGTATCATTGGTTCTTGATCATATGTCACTTCCTCAAATAGTTGAGCATCAATCAATTCTTTCTTGCACAGTGACTCTGTGTATTCCTTCCATCTTCCTTTGATGTTTCCTGCATCATTAATATTTTGCCCATAGAATCTTTCAATATTGCAACTCAATGGTTTAATTTTTTTTTCAGTTGTCTTAGCTCAATAAATGCTCAGCATGTTCTTCCCTTTTCATTTTCTAATTAGAGGTGTTTGGACATTTCATTATAATATTTTACTTTGTCTTCTCAAGCCACTTTTGAAATCTTCAATTCAGTTCTTTTATTTCATCATTTCTTCCATTTGCTTTAGCTCCTCTCCATTCAAGAACAAGTTTCAGAATCTCTTCTGACGTCCATTTTTGTCTTTTCTTCTTTTCCAGTCTTTTAAATGATGTATGAATATTACCCTATCACTGACAGTATTGGACTTCAGCATAGATCTTGAAACATTCTTTGTGATGATGAATGTGATGCCATTCCTCTTCAATTTGTCATCCCTGGCATAGATCATGTGACTGCCTGAATCAAAATGGCCAGTATCAGTGCATTTCAGCTCATTAATGCCTAGGATATTGGTCGTTATGCATTTCATTTCATTTTAACAATTTCTGATTTTCCTACATTCATACTTCATACATTCCAAGTTCCTATTATTAATGGATGTTTGCAGCTGTTTCTTCCCTTTGTGAGTCATGCCTGATCAGCAAATGGAGGTGCAAATGCTTTACTCCATCTACATCATTATGGTCAACTCTCCTTTGAGGAGGCAGCTGTTCCCCAGTCTTATTTTGAGTGCCTTTAAACCTAAGGGTCTCATCTTCTGGCACTATATCAGACAATGTTTCAGGGCTATTTGTGACGTTTTCCAGTAATATATCAAACAGTGTTTCACTGCTATTTATAAGGTTTTCACTGGCCAATTCTTTTAGCAGTGAATGGCTCTTTCCTACCTCCCAGCCTGTCTTAGTCTGGAAGCCCTGCTGAAACATCTCATGGATGACCCTGCTGGTATTTGAAATACCAATGGCATAGCCTCCAGCCTCACAGAAACATGCAAGCCACCACAGTACGACAAACTGACAGACAAGTGGTGGGCAACTTTACTAGGTAATGCAAAACTGCTTTCCAAAAGAATTTACAAGTACCAGTAATTATGAGAGTTCACACTGAGCTATAATCTCAATAATATTTAGTATTAGTTCTAATGAGTACATTATTATCTTAATTTGCACCTTTCTTATTACTGATTTGGCTGAGCATCTTTTTATATGTTTATGGCCATCTACATTTTTCCTCTTCTAAAATGCCTGTTCAGTCTTTTATCTAATTTTTTATTGGGTTACATATCCTTATAAGGATTCTTTATATCCTACATGCTAATCCTTTGCCAATCATATGTGTTACAAATGTCTTTTTTCCAGTTTTTATTCACACACTTTAAAATGTATTTTGATGAGATATCTATAATGTAGTCATCTTCTAATCTTTTCCTTTCTGATTTGCAAGTTTTCTGTTTCAAGGAAGAAATTCTTCTAATATCATAAAGATAACCTGCTTCATTCTAAAATTTTTTCAGTCCTGCCTTTCACATATAAGCTCTTGATTCTTTTTTTTTGTTACCAGTTGCCATTAAGTTGATTCCGACTCATGGCAACCTTGTGTGTGTCAAGGTGGAAGAACTGTACTCCATAGGGTTTTCAACGGCTGATTTTTCTGAAATAGATCACCAAGCCTTTCTTTCCAGGTGTCTCTAAATGGATTCAAACTGCCAGCCCTTCGGTTAGCAGCTGAGGGTGTTATTATTTGTACCACCCAGGGACTCCTTGATTCATCTGTGTTTTGTTTTTTTTTTTTAATGTTGTGAAGTAGAGACCCATTTTTATTTTCTACACATGGAAAATCAATTGTTCCAATACCACCTCAGTGATCATATCTCCAGATTTGTCACACACAGGTATCTCCTGCTTTTTGAAAGATTATTTAATGCCATTTCATTTTTATGAAAGACATGCATTAGTACCTGTTTTTGCTAACTGAAAGAAGTCCAGAGAGTTTTCACTTTTATGAAAAATGTAAAAAGTGACATTAGCATTTAGTGTTTTGCTTTGCATTACTCACCCTGAGCAGCAAGAGTGGTGTCAGCAAGCTCCTTCCTTGAGAACTACAGTCAACATCTCACCATCAAGCTGCCATATTTTTTAACTTTGTGAACACTGTATTGTTATTGTATGCTAGTATTATCTTGTATGATTTGGTCAGTTATTTTTTGAGTTTAGGAATGCTCAAAAAATTTTCCTATATACATTAATGGTAAATACTTCTTCACTTCGTGCCATTTAAGCTTACAATAGTTTTCATAAGAATGCTGTACTTTTCAGGGACTTCTGGTAAGATGGAGGAATAGGCAGACAAGTGACACAGACCATCTTCAGCAAAAAAAAAAAAAAAAAACCAATGGA
>NW_006921855.1:864157-879469 GCF_000298275.1 Orycteropus afer afer
AAAAAAAAAAAAAAACCAATGGACAGGGATACAGAAGATAATCCTAGAGCCCTGAGCTTTGAAAGGAACTATACAGAAGTAGATTAAGCACCACCTACTAGTAAAAAACTGAACAAAAACAGTGAGTACAGAGATGGTCAGAACTGAGGACTGTCATCTACTCTAATGGGACCAATAGCCTGAATATTTCCAAGTAGTGTTGGGACCTGAAAATTGACCTAAACATCAGCCCTGGTCTCCAAGGGCTGCAGTGATGACTGCACTGGTGGCCCATGACTAGGAAGAGAAATAGCAAGGAGGGTGACAACCTGAGCTGTTGACTTTCTGCTGTCTGAAGGGTACAGCCGTTTTGATTGTTTACACGTGGCAGCCATTTTGAATATTTAAAGTGACCGAGAGCACAGCCATTTTGAATGTTTACAAGCAGTGGCCATTTTGGGTATTTAAAGTGGCTGAGGGTGCAGCCATTTTGAATCTTTACAAGTGGCAACCATTTTGAATTTTAAAGTAATAGCATTCCCATTCAGATCCATGAACCTTAGAATAGCCTGTTTGCCAAGGTCAGCAGGGACATACGAAAGGAGACAGGTGAAGAGTATATAAGTGCTGTCAACTAGCGAATAGAGGAGCACAGTACCCTACTTGGGTAGATAACATATAAACAAAACAAAGAAAACGAAAATCATGGGCAAATCACTTCAACATACAGTCACCAATTAAATATAAACACAAAAAATGTCACAATGCCTCAGAGACAACAGAGCATCACAGTCCACACAAAGAAGCAAGATAAAGCAAGAGAAACAAGGGACCAGGATACAGACCCAAAACACATACCTGAGGAAGATGCAGCATTGGAACTCCCTGATAAGGAATTCAAAAGAATTATATTTAGGTATCTTCAATGAATTGAGAGACAGATCAAGGAAAACACAGACAAAACCTTAGAACAATTTCAAAAGACAATACAAGAACAAAATGACAAAATAAATGAAAAATTAAAATGATACAAAATCTACACACAGAAATCCAGAAGATTAATACTAAATTTTCAGAAGTAGGCAAGACATTGAATGGGCAAAGGAGCATAACTGAATCAATGGAAGACATAATTAAGGAGATTGAAGGCCAATACCTGAACACTTCTTTGGAAAGAGATAAATCAGAAAAGAGATAAAAACAACATGAAGAAAGCCTAAGGTTCATGTGGGATACCATCAAAAGGAATAACCTATGTGTAATTGGAATTCTAGAACAGGAAAAGACAAATAAAATCACAGAGAAAATTGACAAAGATTTGTTGGAAGAGAATTTTCCTGGTATGATGAAAGATGAGATATATCCATTCAGGATGTCCAATAAACCCCAAACAAGATAGACCCCAAAAGAAAATCACCAAGACATATCATCATCAAACTTACCAAAACCAAAGACAAAGAAAGAATCATGAGAGCAGCATGGGAAAAATGAAAAGTTACCTACAAGGGGCAACCAATAAGAAGCTTGGATTTCTTGACAGAAGCCATGCAGGTGAGAAGACAATGGGAGAAAAATCTCCTACCAAGAATCATGTACCCAGCAAAATTTTCCCTCAAATATGATGGTGAAATTAGGATATTTCCAGATAAGCAGAAATTAAGGGAATTTGTTAAAACCAGACCCACCTAACAAGAAATGTTAAAGGGGGTCCTTTGGACACAGAAGCAACAACAGCAAACAACAGCTGACAATTAACACGCATGATGATATAACCCAGAAACCAACCCAGCTATGGAAGTATCCAAAGTAAATAAGCCTACAAGACTGTAAACAGGGAGCCAGAGACACCAATTGACAAATGAAGACAACTACAAACCAGAAAGACAGAAAAAACTGTGTTGTTACAGAACTTCTGGATGGTAGGGAATTCAAGACAACTACAAGATAGAGCGGACTGTTCTAAACTTGGCAAGAAAACTATAAATCACAGGGTAACCTCAACAGAAAATGATAAACCTTCACATCAAAAAAGAGGACCAGCATAAATATTCAGCAAATACTAAAACAGTAGCTATGAAGGAAGTGATAACACGATTCATAAACAAAACGAGCTCAGCAAAGAAAATTATATGGAACAAAGAAATCGACACCACAAAAAAGCACATAACAAAAATGACAAGCAGCAAATTCATATTTGCCAATCATGACATATCTGGCAAGGGACTTATCTCTAAGATTTATAGCAGAACAGTGATGACCAAACTATGGTACATACACATAATGGAATGCTATGCAACACTAAAGAATAATGTAGAGTATGCAAAACACTGCATAATATGGATGAACTTGGAGGATATTATGCTGAGTGAAATAAGTCAATCACAGGACAAATACAGTATTAGTTCATTGTTGTGGAGAGTCAAAGAAAGATTTATATATGGAAGGAAACTTTCTTTGTTGGTTGCCAGTGGTGGGAGGGGAGAGGATGGAACACTGCAAAAAAAAAAAAAAAAAAAGATGCATTGCTAAATGATGGCAACTTCAAAACAAGAAAGTGGAATAAATGGTATAGTTACAGAACTTCTATATGGAGAAGAAGTCAAAGTGCTATAACAGACTGTTTTAAACTTAGGACGATGAAGGTAAATTTCAAAGTAACTACAAAAAAATTAATAAAACTACTCACAAAAAAAAGAAGAAAAAATTTTTAAAAACTTACATCCACTGCCCTTGAGTTGATTCCAACTCATACTGACCCTATGCACAACAGAAGGAAACATTGTCTGAACCTGCTCCATCCTCACAACTGTTGTTATACTTGAACCCATTGTTGCAGCCATAGCATCAATCCATCTAGTTGAGGGTCCTCCCCATTTTCTCTGACCCTCTGCCTTACCAAACTTGGTGTTCTTCTCCAGGAATTGGTCCCTCCTGATAACATGCCCAAAGTACTTGAGATGAAGTTTCACTATCCTCTCTTCTAAGAAGCATTCTGGCTGTACTTCTTCCAAGACAGATTTGTTCATTTATTTGGCAGTCAAATAACATCTTCAATATTCTTCACCAACATCATAATTCAAAGGCATCAATTCTTCTCAGGTTTTCTTATTCATTGTACACATGCATATGAAACAATTGAAAATACCATGGCTTGAGACAGGTGCACCTTAGTCTTCAAGGTAGTAACTCTGCTATTCAACTCTTTAGAGAAGTTTTGCAGTAGATTTTCCCAATGCAATATATCATTTGATTTCTTTTATTTTTAAATTTTTATTGTGATTTGGGTGAAAGTTTACAGAGCAAATCAGTTTTCCATTCAAAAATTCACACACATTTTGTTTCATGCCATTGATTGCAATCCTTCCAATGTAACTTCTCCCACTTCCTCCATGTTTTTCTCATTTCCATTCCTCCTTCTCTCCTCATTCTTCCTACCTTCTGAACTATGTCCTTAAGCAAATGCTGTTCTTATGATCTCAAATGGTTGACTGTTCTAAGGCATGTATACTTTCTTAGAGTTACTAATCACCTGTAGACCTGTTCATAGTGACTGAAAATTGAACTATAGGAGTGACTTCAGTTCTAGGTCCTAAGAGTGACCAAGGGCCATAGTCCCAGGAGTTCCTTTGGTCTCTATCTGACAAGTAAGTCTGGTCTTTTTCTATGATTTTTTAAATTTGTTCCACATTTTTCTCCCACTCTTTTGAGGACTTTCTAATGTGATCCCTTTCAGAGCAGTTGGTATTGTGGTAGCAAGGCAAGATCTAGTTCTTCTTGTCTCAGTGTCATGGAAGCTGAGGGTCACGTGGTCCATTAGTCCTTTGGACTAATTGTTTCCATGTGTCTTTGATTTTCTTCACTCTTCTTTTCTCTGTAAGAGGACAGACCAATAGTTGCAGCTTAGATGGGCACTCACAATCTTTTAAGACCCCAGTCACTACTCACCAAAGTAGGATGTTTATAGGACTTTGTCTTTGTGGACTATGTTGTTCCAATTGACCTTGATATCCCCTGGAACTATGGTTCTGAGTACCCAGGCCCATTGACTCACTCTCTTAGGGTTTTTGATAATAGTTAAGAAGTTTTCATAACTTGGCCCCCTGTACTCTCTACTATATTCATGGATATATTTACATCATGTGTAAATACATATGTAGAAATATCCTCTGACAACCCTGTATATATTTGTGAATATAGTCCCATTCTCCTTCCCACACCTATTCAGCCTGCATGTATATCTATGTATCCACTCTTAGATAATTGATTATTCTTATTACTGTTATTGTAGGATTATATATGAATTAATATTTACCTGTTGCCTTTAACTCTTTTATTCCTCAGTGTCTTTTCTTGATCACGTTGTGCTGACCTTCCCCTTATTGTATATTGTCTTTCTCTTTATCCAGGTTAATCAATATATATTTACTCTTTAACACACAAGAAGCAAATAAAATATATCTGCAGAAAGAGGTGATGGGGAAGCTCAATATAATCAGTCAGCACAAGGCCAAGAGCTGATTGTGTAACAAGCCATCAATTACTCATATGCAAGTTCATGTTGAAGCTGAGGAAAATTTTTAAAAGTCTATGAGAGCCAAGATACAATCTTGATTATATCCCACTTGAATTTTGAGACCATCTGAAGAATAGACTTGATGCATTGAACACCAATGACTGAAGACCAGATGATTTGTGGGATGATCAAGAACATCATCCATGAAGAAAGCAATCAAAAACAAAAACCAAACTCACTGCCATCCAGTCAGATCTGACTCATAGCGACCCTTCCTTGAGTTTCTGAGGCAGTATCACTATGGAAGTAGATTGCTCCATCTTCCTTCCGAGGAGTGGCTGGTAGATTTGAACTGCCAGCCTTCTGGTTAGCAGTCAAATGCCTTAGTAGGCACTACACCATGAGAGCTGTTGAAGAAAGCAAAAGGTCATTAAAAAGACAGGAAAAGAAGAAAAGACCAAAATGGATGTCAGAAGAGACTCTGAAACTTGCTCTTGAATGGAGAAAGCTAAAGCAAATGGAAGAAATGATGAAATAAAAGAGCTGAACTAAAGACTTCAAGGGTGGCTTGAGAAGACAAAGTAAAGTATTATCATGAAATGTGAAAACACCTGGAAATAGAAAATGAAAAGGGAAGGACGTGCTCAACATTTATCAACCCAAAAGAACTGAAGGAAAAATTTAACCCTCAAGTTGCAGTATTGAAGGATTTTATGGCTAAAATACTGAATGATGCATGAAGCATCAAAAGAAGATGGAAGAAATCACAGAGTCACTGTCCAAAAAAGAATTGGCCTACAATCATTTCAGGAGATAGCATATGATCAAGAACAGATGGTATGGAAAGAAGAAGTCCAAGCTGCACTGTAAAAACTGGTAAAAAAAAAAAAAAAAAAAACATGGCTCCAGGAATTGATGGAATACCCATCTGTTTCAACAAACAGATGCAGCAGTGGAGATGCTCACTTGTTTATACCAAGAAATTTGGAAGACCTGGCCAGCTAACTGGAAGAGATCCATAGTTGTGCCCATTTCAAAGAAAGGTGATCCAACAAAATGCAGAAATTATCAAACAATATTATTAATATTACATGTAAGAATAATTTTGCTGCAGATAATTCAAAAATAGTTGCAGCAGTATATTGACAGAGAAGTGCCATAAATTCAGGCAGGGTTCAGAAGAGGACATGGAATGAGGGATATTATTGCTGATGTGAGATGGATCTTGGCTGAAAGCAAAGAATATTAGGAAGACGTTTATCTGTGTTATATTGATGATGCAAAAGCATTCAACTGTGTGGCTCATAACATATTATGGATAACACTTCAAAGAATGGGAATTCAGAACATTTAATTGTGCTTATGAAGAACCTGTACATAGACCAAAGGCAGAATTTAGAACACAACAAGGAGATACTGAATGGTTTAAAATCAGGAAGGGTGGGCATCAGGGTTGCATCTTTCACCATACTTATTGAATCTGTATCCTGAGAAAACAATCTGAGAAGCTGGACTATTTGAAGAAGAATGCAGCATCAGAATTGGAGAAAGACACATGAACAACATGCAATATGCAGATGACAAATGCAATACAGTGAATTGCTTAATATGGCCCCTCTTGCTATTGTCCTCCATTTTGTGATGTATCACAAAACCTATTCTCTATGTCTATTTTGGATGGGATGTATCTTGATCCCTGCCTTGCTGGAGGGTGTGACTAAAGTCACCATCCTTAGTTCCCTTGAGGGTATATATAGAAATATTCTGAGAAAGTTCCCTCTCTTGTTCCAGTTCTGAGTTTGGTTCATCATCATCTCACCCTTAGACTTGAGACATGAGCTGTCATTTGATCCACTGATTTGGGTTCACCAGCCCCTGTGACCACGTGAGTTGGGAGAACCCTCCAGTTCTACCCACAGACCTAGAAATTGCCAGCCTGCCAGCTTCTACCACCACCACCACATGACCCATTCCCTTGGGAGTTTGTGTGTTCTGTGAGACTTTATAGAGAAATATGGAACGCCAAGACAAGAGGGAGATTACTGAGGGGATGGAGGAGGAGCTGATGTCAAAGATGATGGAGTGACATAGCAATTTGGAAAAGTTGGACATTTGGGATATGTTTAACCCTCTGCCTCATAGGGACTGGCCTTCTGCTGATCTTTCTAAAAGAAATTATTCAAGCAATAAAACTTTGCTTGCTGAAAGTGAAGATGACTTGAAGCACTTAAGATGGAGATCAAAGACTGCAGCCTTCAGTCTGGATTACACAACAACATAAAGAAAATAAAAATCCTCACAACTGAACCAATAAGCAACATAATGATAAATGGAGAAAAGATTGAAGTCGCCAAGGATTTCATTTTACTAGGATCCACAATCAACACCTATAGAAGTAGCAGTCAAAAAATCAGACAATGTATTGCACTTGACAAATCTGACACAAAAGACCTGTCTAAAGTGTTAAAAGAGTAAAGATGTCACTTTGAAGACTAAGGTGTCCCTAAAAAAAAAAAAAAAAAAAGACTAAGGTGTCCCTGACTCAAACCATGGTATTGTCTATAGTTTCATATACATGTGAAACCTGGGCAATGAATAAGTAAGACCAAAGAATTGATGCATTTGAATTGTGGTGTTGGCAAAGAATCCTGAGAATACTATGTACTGCCAGAAGGAACAAATCTATCTTGAAGAAGAACAGCTGGAATGCTCCTTAGAAGCAAGAATGACCAGACTTCGCCTCACCTACTTTCATCATGTCATCAGAAGGGACCAGTCCCTGGAGAACGATGTCATGCTTGATGAAGTAGAGGGTCAGTGAAAAAGGAATAGGCCCTCGATAAGATGGACTGACTGTGACTGCGACAATGGTCTCAAGCAAATATTGTGAGGATGGTGCAGGACCAGGCAGTGTTCTGTTCTGTGTAAATAGGATCACTATGAGTTGGAGCCAACACAACCGCACCTAATGACAACAACCCTCTAGTTTATGGTTTGCCCTTCCTTTTCCCCCCACTCCTGGTAACCTTCAAAGACTATTTCTTTTTGTGTGAAAACCTTTTCTTAACTTTTTACAATAGTGGTCTCATACAATATTTGTCCTTTTGTGATTGACTAGATTCATTCAGCATAATATCCTGTAAGTTCATCCTTGTTATGAGATGGTCTGCAAATTCATCATTATCTTTTCACATTGCGTAGTATTCTATTGTGTATATGTACCATAGATTGTTTATTTACTCATCTATTGATGGGCCTTCAGGTTATTTCCATCTTTCTGCTGTTGTGAATAGTGTTACAATTAACACAGATGTACATATATCTGTTCGTGTCATGGCTCTTATTTCTCTAGGATATATATATAGTAGTAGGATTGCTGAATCATATAGTATTTCTGTTTCCAACTTCTTAACAAAGCACCATACCATTATCCATGGTGGTTGCATTATTTTATAGTCTCACCAGCAGTGTATGAGGGTTCAAGTCTCTCCCCATCTTTACCAGTATTTGTTGTTGTTGTTGTTTTTTAACTTTGCTATCACAGGAGATGTTTTTATTTTCATCTCTCTAATGGCTAATGATCACAAGCATTTCCTCATGTGTTTGTTGACTGTCTGAATGTCTTCTTTGGTGAAGTAGTGTCCATCCTTTGATTTCCTTGTTGTTGTTCTTGTTGTTGTTATCTCTGAGAAGCTATTCCAACCCTGTCCCTGTTACTTCTGTAATGTATGTGGATAATTTTGCAGCACAAGTACATATGTACTTTTTTTCTGGGTTCTCAATTTTATTCCACCCTTTGCTTTCTTGAATGCTGCATCCATGGGTGTTGATTGTGGATCAAAGTAAAATGAAAACATGTTTATCATAATACTGTATGTAGAAAATTTCAGACACTTCACAAGAAAGTTACTGGAAATAATAAAAGGAATCAAGAAAGTGGCAAGGTAAAAGATTAACTGATCAAAAATCAGCTGGCTTTTTTTACGCTAATGATGAAAACTCTGAAAAGGAAATCAAGAGGGCAATACCCCTACAATAGCCCCAAAAGGATAACATTCCTAGGAATAAATCTAGCCAGGGATGTAAAAGACTTATACAAGAAAAACTATAAAACACTACTGCAAAAAATCTACATGAATGGGAAAATATTCCATGCTTATGGGATGGAAGACTTAAAATGTGAATATGTCAATACTACCCAAAGTGATCTATAGATAGATATAATGCTATCCTGATCCAAATTCCAACCACACTCTTTAATGAAATGGAAAAACTAATCTCCAGTGTTATATGGAAAAGAGAGAGTCTCCAAATAGCTGAAGTAATATTGAAGAAGAACCAAGTAGGAGGCCTCCCACTTCCTGATCTCAAAACTTACTATACAGCCACAGTAATCAATACAGTCTGGCACTGGTTCAATGACAGACATGTAGACCAATGGAACAAAATTGAGAACTCAGAAATAAATCCATCCATCTTTTGACAGCTAATCTTCAACAAAGTGTCAAAGCCCATTCAATAGGGAAGAAGAGTTATCTTTGCTGGTGTATGTTGCTGCTGTTGTGTGCCATCGAGTCGGACCTGACTCATAGCGACCCCTCCTTGGGTTTCCGAGGAAGTATCACTAAGGAAGTAGATTGCCCCATCTTCCTTCCAAGGAGTGGCTGGTGGGTTTGAATCACCAGCCTTCTGGTTAGCAGTCAAGTGCCTTAGGCACTACGCTACCAGAGCTCCCATTTTTGCTGGTAGGATTGTAAAATGGCACAACTCCTATGGAAAATGGATGGTGCTTCCCCAAAAAGCTAGAAATAGATAAGCCTTATGATCCAGCAATCTCATGTCTAGGGATATATCCTAGAGATGTAAGAGCAGTGATACAAGTAGACACATGCATATCTATGTTCATTGCAGCATTATTCACAATAGCAAAAAGATGAAAACAACCTAAGTAACCATCAACAAATGAATGGATAAACAAATTGTGGTGTATATGGACAATGGAATACTACACAACTGTAAAAAATAATGAGGAGTCCATGAAACATAACATAGATGAATCTGAAGGACATTATACTGAATGAAATAAGTCAATAATAAAAGAACATATACTGTATGGTCCCACTATTATAAAAAGTCAAGAATGTATATACACACAGAAAGCAACATTGTTTGATAGTTACCAAGGGTGTAAAGGAGAAGGAGGAGGAATCATTTTCTAGAAGTAAACTGTTTGGCTGAGTTGTTACTTTTGGTGATGGGGATCCAGTAATATATCAGACAGTATTTTACTGCTATTCATCACAGGAAAGGCAACACCAAATATAGGTGAAGTCAGCACAACTTGACTAAGGTAAATAAAAACACTAAGAAATACAGAAGAAAAAGGGACAGTTTTCAGTAAATGTTACAACAAATACAATTTTGCAACAATAGTAACAACAACCAAAAAATGTGTGAGTGATTATGTAGGTAGCTATGTAAGCATATATGTGTATAAGAAGGCATATGTGAGTAAATGCATGTGCATATATAGGTGTAGCTCCAGGAATATGTATATAAACATCTGTGTATGCTGCATATATATCCATATATTTAACAAAGTACATAGTGGGCACCATTTTGGAGGCTTCCGAGACATATCCAAACAACTCATGGGACTAGTTTACTGGGTTAAAAAGCTTAGGACCATAGTCTTAGGAGACAACTCAGTCAATTGGTATAACGTAGTTTTAAAGATAATCCTCTATATCCTAGTTTGGTGAGTATTATCTGGGCTCTACTCATATGGAGCAAAAGAGAATGAAGGAAATCAAAGGCTCAAAGAAGAACACAATCCACAGGACTAATACCCCAAACAAACCATGGCCTCTTCTAACTAGAGCATAGAAAAACTACATAGTGTTTGGCTACCACTATGACCATTCTGACCAGGGACACAATAGAAGACCCCAGGAAGAATGGGAGAAAAATGTACAACAAAATTTGAATTCCTAAAAACACCTAGACCTACTGGACCAATAGAGACTAGAGGAACCCCTGAGACTATTACCCTAAAATAACCTTTGAACTTGGAACTGAAGCTATTTCTGGAGGTCACTTGTCAGCCAAATAACAGACTGGCTATTTAAAAAAGCAACATCACCCCTGAGTAATGTGCTATCTTAAATAAGCAACTATATGAGATCAAATGGTCATCATTTACCCAAAAGCAAAGATGAGAAGGCAAGGAGGAGAAGGGAACATAGATCAATGGAAACAGAACAAATCTAGTGGAAATAATCAGAATCTGACACATTATGAAAATTGTAACAAATGTCACAGAATGATTTGTATAAAAATTGCTAAATAATGTACTATGTAACTTTCACCTAAAACACAATAAAGTATTATTTTTATAAAAATTATAGATACACACACACACAAACACATCAAACAAAAAACAAACTCACTACCATTGAGTCGGATCCAACTCATAATTTCCCTTCTTTGGATTTCTGAGGTGATATCACTGTAAACTAGATTGCCCAATCTTCCTTCTGAGGAGTGGCTGGTGGATTTGAACCACCAGCCTTCTGGTTAGCAGTCAAATGCTTAGGCACTATGCTACCAGACACGCACACACACACACACACACACATATTGCATTTCTTTAGTCAGATTAGGAGCTCTGGTGGCATAGCATGTTTGACTGGGTTCTCTAGAGAGGAAAAACCAGTAAAGTTCTAAAAAGAGAGAGAGAAAAAAAAAAATTATCTTAGGAAAATGGTTTACACATGTACAGAAGCTGGCAAGTCCCAAGTTCCTGGATCAAACATCAAACTGGAGGTTTTGACTCAATCAGCCACAGGGGCTAATGAACTCAAAATTGGCAGGCAGTATACCAGCTTTGACTCTGACAGATGACTAATCCAAGATCATCAGGTTGAATGGTGGATTGTTCACTCCTGGACAGTTGTAGGCAGCACAACAGGATCCAGATCCATAGAAGAGTCTCTCATTTTCCCAGGATGTCCATATATATATTGGAAGCAGGCCACACCCCTAGAGAAACTCCCTTTCAATAGATTGGCTGCTCAAAACATATACTTCTAATCTCATCATGGGAATAACCACATCATAACTGCTTAAACCACTCAGAATCATGGTCCAGCCATGTTGATACACAACCCCAACTATCACACATAGCAACTAAGGCATTTGACTGCTAACCAGAAGGCTCATAGTTCAAACCCACCAGCTGCTCCACAGAAGGAAGATGGGGCAATCTACTTCCATAAAGATTTACTGCCTCAGAAACCCAACAGGGGCTGCTATGAGTCAGAATCAATTCAATGGCAGTGAGTTTAGTTTTTCAGTTAGCTAGATTTATTTCTGGGAGCTCTGGTGGTGTAGTGCCTAAGACATTTGACTGCTAACCAGAAGGCTGATGGTGCACACCCACCAGCCACTCCACAGAAGGAAGGTTGGGCAATCTATTTCTGTAGTGATACTGCCTCGGATATCCAAGGAGGGGTCGCTATGAATTGGATTTGACTCAATGTCAGTGGGTTGAGTTAGATTTATTTCTAAAAATTTTCTGTTTTTCTTGCTTCTATAAGTTTTCTGACATTTTTAATTGTTGCTAGTGTATAAATATACAATTTGAATTTTAAGGCTTTTTATTATGGAAAATGTCAAATACATACAAGATTACTCAAGAGCTGCTCATTGCTGAAGCAGGGTGATGGTCAGTATTGTTTCTCTACCTCCCATGGAAAGAGGATTTGCTGTGAAGCAAATCACAGGTACCATATCAAGTTATTTGCAAATATTTTAAAGTATTATATGTCTAAAAGATAAGAACTCTTTAAAAATGGAAACCACCATCTACTATCAAAACCAAAAATACTAACAATGATTCCTCAATATTACCAAATACCCAGTTAGTTCTCAAATTTTCTCAGGTGTCTTGTAAATGTTGAATTTATATCTTGACTGTTCAAATCAGGATCAAAGTAAGGTCCATACCTTGCAATTGGTTGATAAGTCTTTTAAATGTCTTTTAATCTAAAAGTCTTTTCCTTCTCCCTTTCTTTTTTCTTACAGTTTATATTCTGATGAAATAAAAGCATTCGTCATACAATGTTGGCTTCAATCAACTGTACCCTCATAGTATTCTCTAATATGTCCTCTATATCCTAACAATTTCAATCTCTTGGCTAACCTTATAAGTGGTTGTATGTACTTCCATTAAGAGTACATGTATTGTATATTTTAAATAATTACAGTCATTATTCTGATTGAATCTCATCTTTGACCAGTGGTAGTCTCTTTTGACTTGAATCCAGTATAATCTGAAGTCCTCCCTGCTTCTAGTATGACAAGATGTTCAAGGTTCCTTTAGTACACTTTCTACCCTAGACTTCAAATCAGTCATTTCTCCAATAATCTACAGTTCCTTTTAATGAATAACCAAAGAAAACTATCTGGATACTAGGGGCTGATCATTATTTTTAGGCCTTTTCATCGAAGACATATATATATATGTAGAAAACATATATATATGCACACACAAATACACACATATATTTACATACATATAATTTTACCAAGATAAAACACATCATGATCTCATACTCATTCATACATGTCATCCAAATTCAGGAACCCAGGGTTTTTAATTAGCTTCTTATATTATTGTTGTTGTTATTGTTGTTATGTGCCATCAAGTTGGACCCGACTCATAGCGACCCCTCCTTGGGTTTCCGAGGCAGTATCACTACAGAAGTAGATTGCCCCATCTTCCTTCCAAGGAGTGGCTGGTGGGTTTGAACCACCAGCCTTCTGGTTAGCAGTCAAGTGCCTTAGGCACTATGCTACCAGAGCTCCCTGCTTCTTATATTTGTGCCTACTTTATCTCAAGTCAAAAATTCCAGTTCCCAATGACACCAACATAATTACTCATTTTCTTTATTATCATACAGTTTACAGACAACTGTCTCAGAATAACAATACCAACACTATCAGCAACAGATGATTGCTGAAAACAGTTTATAATCTTGTTCATAGTTCTTTTATATTCTTAGATATAACCAGGATGACTATACAATTTAGAATCTAAAACCAGAACATTTTTGAGAATGAAATGTGGTGTTATTAATACTTATGCCAGAACAGAAAAAATATGGAATTGTTCCAGGCAGGCAAACCTGGCCATATGGTCACCATAGGCATTATGCACAAGGCACATACAATCAAATTATTGTGTTTTAATATCACTTGAAATAGTTCCTCTTTGTATGGATATATCACCAATTTAATGCATTGAATATGTGTTTAATTTTGCTTTCAAAATTTAGAGATTGCAGCTTAAATTTTTAATTTGGGTTTTTAATTATGTAAAATAATCACATGATTATAAAATTAAATCTATAAAATTAAGTATACACAGAGAAATCAATCTTCTCTGTCCTCTCTACCTTTTCCCTTTTCTCCACCTAGAGGTTATATATATATATATATATATATATATATACATGCATTAAACATTTATATACACATCCTTTTTCTTTTTTAAGGAGTTCTGGTGGCACAGTGCCTAAGGCATTTGACTGCTAACCAGAAGGTTCATGGTTCAAGCCTACCAGTCACTCTTCGAAGGAAGATGGGCAATCTGTTTCCATAAAGATTTACTGCCTCAGAAACCCAATGGGAATTGCTATCAGTCAGAATTAACTTGACAGCAGTGAGTTTAGTTTGGTTTTGGTTTTCTTTTTCTAGATAAATGGCACCATATTACACACACTTTTCTCCAGTTTGTTTTCCTTTCACCTAACCACGTATTTTGGTGATTAATCCATAGCAGTGTACAAAGATATTAATCTTTGCTCACTATTCAGTTGCATTCAGTTGTGGGAACACATATATTATTCAACCAGTCCCCTACTGATTGGTATTTGGATTATGTCCAGTCTTTTGCTTTTACAAATAACACAGCAGAAGTCTTTGTATGTGCAATTGATTTATATATATTGATCTTATATCCAGCAACATTGTTTAAATTCTATTATTAATATGAATTACTTCTTTATAAATTCTTTTGAGTTTTCTATGTCAAATTTGATATCAGCTGCAAATAAAAAGTTCCTTCTTCCTTTTCAATCTTTACAACTTTTATGTCATTTTTTTATTTTTTAGTTTCACTGCCTAGGAAGGAGTCTTGGTGATGCAGTGGTTAAGAACTTGGCTTGACAAATCAGTGGTTCAAACCCACCAACCACTCCCCAGTAGTAAGATGTGGCAATCAGCTTTTGTAAAGATTACAAGCTTGGAAACCCTATGATGCAGTTCTACTCTGTCCTATGAACTTGCTATTAGTTGGAATCGATTCAAAAGCAATGGTTTTTTTTTTTTTTTTTTTTTTTTTTTTTTATACTATATAGGAAATTTAGTACAATGCTAAATAGAAGTTATGATTGTAGACATCCTTATTTTGTCCTTGATTTTAATTGAAAGGCTTTTAGTATTTCACCATTGAGTATGATTTTTGCTCTAAAGATTACATATAGGTGCTCTAGGCAGCAGTTCTAGCTGTGCACAGTCTTTGTGTCACTTCATCCCAGCACCAAACTCATGAGAGAAAATGCCTCCAGAAGCCTCCTCACCATTGGAATCATCACCAGCTTTGAAAATTTTAACAGCCCAGGCTCCAGAAATTATGGAGCAGAGGTAAGTCATCCTCCACTGAGCCCCACCTGAATTCATGACTCACAAAGCTCTGGTAGCATAGTGGCTAAGACACTTGCCTGCTAACCAGACGGCTGGCGGTTCAAACCCACCAG
>NW_006921855.1:892123-899436 GCF_000298275.1 Orycteropus afer afer
TCATGGGAGAAAGAAGGGCTGCTTATGCACAGGGAAACAGCTCAGGGGGCAGGAGAGTATGGAGGGATGGACACTGGGAAGAGGTAACTATGGGGAGGAAATGGGAGGGGAGCTGTTGCATTGTGGTAAACTGTGGTCAATACATGAGACAAAGTATATGTGAACTGCTGTGTGGAAAGTGAATTTGCTGTGTAAATCTTCACCCAAATCAAAATAAAATAAAATAATGTGTCTTCTCAGTTTTGGATTGATGATCTATAAATGTCATTAATTGTGTAGTTCAAATTGCATTAAGCTGGGCTCTCTAGAGAAGCAAAATGAGAAAAGCCTATATATACATATAGAGAAAGAGAAATTTATCTTAGGAAAATGGCTCACACTTATAGAAGCTGGCAAGTCCCAAGTTCTTGGATCAAACATCAAGCTGGAGGCTTTTCCTGACTCACGCAGCTGCAGAGGCTGACAAGCTCAAGGTTGGCAGGCAATATGCCAGCTGTTGACTCCAACAAATGATGAATCTAAGATGTCCAGGCCAAGTGGTGGATTGTTTGCCATAGAGAGTTGTGGCAGCACAACCGGATCTTGACCACAAAAGAGCATGTCTTTTCCAAGGATATCCATAAATATATTGGTAGCAGGCCACACCCCTAGGGAAACTCTCTTTCAATGGATTAGCTGCTCAAAATACATACATATGATCCCATCATGGGAGTAATCCACAACACAACTGCTTAAACCACATAGAATTGTGGTCCACCCAAGTTGACACACAGCTCCAGCTATCACAGTCCACCCCTTGTCAACTTCGAAGTTGTACACATCTTCTTAACCATATACAATCTCTAAATAAGGACAATTAAAAAGTCATATTTGTGCCTCACATGATATACTAACATACGTACAACCAAAATGCATTAACCTTGTTTACACTTCACAGCTCATAACAGAAGGAATAAAAAATATTTGATGCACGTATACAATGAAGAAATATAACAATCACAGTCCTCATTTCTGCAACTGGTAACGTGGTCGTAGCTAATATTCAGAACTACCTTCTTCTACAACTCATTTCGTATTTCCCTTGCCCTCAGCAAGCATCTCAGCTGGTCATGGTTCTTTGCCTGGTGGGGTGACCCAAACCTTCATTCCTGAAGGGTCTGGGCCATTAGTAGTCATATCAGAATTGTTGCTGTAATTTTCCATTGACTTTAATCACAGGACATGGTAGTACTAAAAGACATCCTAAAGAATCTCCTTTATTCCACACACTTTCTTCTTTACCTCCATTATGTAATGTCAATCCAATTTCTCCTTGGTAATCAGGATCTATCACACCAGACAGTACAGTAACACCCTTCATTATCTGTTGATCCAGAGGTGTGAGGAAGCCAAAAAGGCCAGGTGGCATTCTTAACTTCCAGTTCAATCCAATCAGTATTGCATCTTCAGGTTGGAGTGTTCCTCCCTTTGGGACTAAGATTTCCCACAGAGCATAGGGTAGCAGGAATAGGAAGCAAAAATTTTTGAGTAGGTCACTAGGGGTAATAGTGAGTGGAACCACTCACATTTCCACCCCTTGGTTCCTTGACCCATGAATCCTGGCTATTTGGGAAAAAGCACCATATATTGGACACTGGTTTAGAGCATATATAGCCTCCTGGGAACATTGCCCCAACCCTTCAAGGTATTGTCACCTAGCTGGCACCATAATTGTGTTTTCAGTAGGCCATTCCATCATTTTATCCAGCCAGCTGCTTCTGGATGAAGGGGAACATGGTAAGACCAGTGAATTCCATGAGCATAGGCCCATTGCCACACTTCATTTGCTATGAAATGAGTCCTTTGATCTGAAGCAATGCTGTGTGTGATACCATGACCGTGGATAAGATAGTCTGTAAGTCCACAGATGGTAGTTTTGGCAGAAACATTGTGCTCAGGGAAGGTGAAATCATACCCAGTATAAGTATCTATTCCAGTAAGAACAAAACATTGTCCTTTCCATGATGGAAGTGGTCCAGTGTAATCAACCTGCCATCAGATTGATGGCTGATCATCCCAAAGAATGGTTCCATATAACAAACTCAGTGTTGGTCTCTGCTGCTGGCAGATTGGACACTCAGCAGTGGTGGTAGCCAAATCAGCCTTGGTAAGCAGGAGTCCACGTTGCTGAGCCCATGCATAAACTCCATCACTGTCACTGCGCCACTTTGTTCATGAGCCCATTGAGCAATGACAGGAGTAGCTGGGGGAAAAGGATGGTTGGTTTCCACTGAACATGTCTTCCTATCCACCTGATTTTTAAAGTCCTCCTCTGCCGAGGTCACCTTTCGGTGAGCATTCACATGTGACACAAATTTTTACTCCTTTGGCTCATTCAGAGAGATCTATCCATACATCCTTGTCCCAAATTTCCAATCATGCTCCTTCTGAGTCCCAGACCATCCAGCCAAGCTATTAGCCACATCCCATGAATCTGTATACAATCATACATCTGGCCATTTCTCGTTCCAGGCAAAGTTAATAGCAAGATGCACAGCTCAACTCTCTACCCATTGGGAAGATTTCTCTTCACCACTGTCCTTCAAGGAAGTCCCAGAAAGGGGCTGCAGTGCTTCTGCTGTTCACTTTTGAGTGGTGCCTGCACATTGTGCAGAGCCATCTGTAAACCAGGCATGAGTTTTCTCTTCCTCAGTCAACTGATCCTAAGGAACTCCCCATGAGGCCATAAGGGAAGACTGGGAGAGAGAAGGTAACGTGACTGGAGTGGAGACTACAGGCATTTGGGCCACTTCTTCATGCAACTTTCTTGTGCTTTCAGGTTCTGCTCAAGCCCAATCACTGATATACCACTTCCATTTAATGATGGAGTGCTGCTGTGCACATCCAACTTTATGACTCTGTGGGTCAGACAACACCCAGTTCATGATGGGCAGTTCAGGCCTCATGGTGACTTGGTGGCCCATGGTTAGGCATTCAATCTCTACTAAAGCCCAGTAACAAGCCAAAAGCTATTTCTCAAAAGGAGAGTAGTTATCTCCAAAGGATGGCAGGGCATTGCTCCAAAATCCCAAGGGTTTGTGTTGCAATTCACTAATAGGGACCTGCCAAAGACCCAAACAGTATCTCTATCTGTGACAGACATTTCAAGCACCATTGGATCAGCTGGATCATATGGCCCAAGTGGCAGGGCAGCTTGCACAGCAGCCTGAACCTGTCGCAGAGCCTTCTGTTGTTCCAGGCCCAATTCAAACCTAGCAGCTTTCCAAGTCATTTGATAAATAGGCTGAAACAACACACCCAAATGAGATATATGTTGCCTGCAAAATCCAAAGAGGCCCACCAGACTTTGTGCCTCCTTTTTAGCTGTGGGGGAAGCCAGATACAATAATTTATCCTCCACTTTAGTAGGAATATTTTGACATGCCCCATACCATTGGACCCCTAGAAATTTCACTGAGGTGGAAGGTGCCTGAATTTTTGTTGGCTTAATTTCCCACCCTCTAGCATGCAGATGTCTCACCAATAGGTCTAGAGTCATCAATACTTCTTCCTTACTAGGTCCAATCAGCATAATGTCATCAATATAATGGACCAGTGTGATGTCTTGTGGAAGGAAAGGTGATCAAGATCCCTGTGGACTAAATTATGACATAGTGCTGGGGAGTTGATATACCCCTGAGGAAGCACTGGGAAAGTATAATGTCAGCCTTGCCAGCTCAAGGCAAACTGCTTCTGATGGTCCTTCAAAATTGGTATTGAGAAAAAGGCATTGGCCAGATCAATAATTGCGTACCAAGTACCAGAAGATGTACTAATTTGCTCAAACAATGAAACCACATCAGGAACAGCAGCTGCAATTGGAGTCGCCACCTGATTAAGTTTATGATAATCTACTGTCATTTTCCAATATCTATCTGTTTTTTGCACAGGTCAAATAGGCTAATTAAATGAGGATGTGGTGGGAATCACCACCCCTGCATCCTTCAATTCCTTGATGGTGGCAGTAATCTCTGCAACCCCTCCAGGGATGCAGTATTGCTTTTTGTTTATTATTTTTGTAGGTAGAGGCAGTTCTAATGGCTCCCACTTGGCTTTTCTTACCATAAAAGCCCTTACTCCACATGTCAGGGACACAATGTGGGAATTCTGCCAATTGTTCAGTATATCTATTCCAATTATGCATTCTGGGACTAAGAAAATCACTACAGGATGGGTTCAGGGACCCATTGGACCCACTGTGAGATGCACCTTAGCTAAGACTCCATCAATGAGTTGACCTCCATATGCCCCCATCTGACTGGTGGGCCACAATGATGTTTTGGGTCTCCTGGAATTAGTGTCAGTTCAGAGCCAGTGTGCAGTAATCCCCGAAAAGTCTGATTATTTCCTTTTCTCCAATGAACAGTCACTCTTGTAAAAGGTCTCAGATCCCTTTGTGGAAGGCTGGGAGAAAGATTGACATTATAAATTTTTGGCAGTGTAGTGGGGTCCTTCCTCAAGGGGACCCAGCCTCCCCTTAATTCAAGGGATTGTGGGTCTGTAAACTGACTCAAGGTGGGAATTGATTGAGAGGCCATGACTCTGTATTCTGGTGATTCAATCTAGGCTATTGTTCATATGACCTAGAATTCTTCTGTCTATACAGATCAAGTAAATATTTAGTAGGTTTGCCATGTATTTCACTGCTAGGAACACCATGCCTAAGTAACCAATGCCATAATTCCACATGAATCAGAGTATTCTGATTATTGTCATTGTCAATTAACTGCTGACACTTGGCCCCTACTACAACAGGGTCCAATCAGCCCCATATTAGTAAGTGTCTTAGTTCAATTAGGGCAGTTCCCACTGTCAAATCCAGATTACATAAAATAGCAATGACTGCAGTCTTCAAGGATGCTGGGGCTCCCTTCAAAATTTTTTTCCTCACTGCACTGGTGAAAGGCATGTCCTCTGTCTGGACTCTCTATTTCTGGCTCTAGGGGTCTAATCTGATACATCAATTCTAACAGGCCAATTTACCTAAGCCTCTGGATACTTTCTTCTACATTATACCAAGGCAGGTCTGGTACTTAAACTTGACTTAAGGTAGGCCACTGCATAATACATGCTTCAGTAAGCCAACCAAATAAACAATTAGATCCTTTCTTAACCTCTCAAGGTGAAACATTGAATGATGAATCCATACTTAGTAGGCCTGAATCAATAAACTCAGACTGATCCAATGTTACATTCCTTGCACCATTATCCCACACCCTCAGTAGACATTTCCATACATATTCTCTAGGTTTGTGTCTATACATGTTAGCAAAATTAAGTAGGTCTTTTTGGGTGTAGCATACAACCTCCTCAGTCACACTTTGTATTTCATCTTTTGGGGCTTGCTTGGACTTAACTTTAGTTATACATCTAGCAGTAACAATGGGTGGTTGGGGAAGTTCCTGAGAACATTCAGTAATGTCTTCCATGACATCTACCTCAGGCAATGACCCAGCAGGAACAATTGGGTTAATCCCATCAAACTGAGGTGGAAGGGATAATGGTTTTACAGTAATCCCTTCAGATGGGAGGATTCAACAGAATTTACAGTCTCCATATCCTCATCTTCCTGACTGTCTGCCCATATGCCCCCATTCCAGGTTTCAGGATCCCATTTTTTCCCAATCAATGTCCTCACTTTAACTTCAGACACCATTCTGTGTTGGCAATTTAATTGGTGTTGTAATTCAGCCACCCTTACAATAAGACTCTGGGTTTAGTTTTTGGCAATATTAGCTCTGTTACTAGAAGTAATAAGGCTTTCTTCGGGGCATAACTGGAAACATTGAGGTCTTTTATGTGGCGCTTGAGCTGTAACTCAGCAGCCCTGAACTCATCTCACTCTTTCACCCTTTGTCTAATGTAAGTAGGACCAACCAACTAGCTTCCTTATACTCCTCATGCTGACAAAATTTCAGAAAAGTATCAAATATGTGATCACCCAGAGCCTCACTTCTCAAAAATACTTGATTTATTGGTGGTGCTATTTTGCATATTAATGTTGACACCTCACTCCATGGATTAGCAGGCCCCTCTCTACTAATGGAGGCAGAGTCACCAGTGCCTTTATGATTAATCAAATTGGAGACCCAAAACAGAATAGGTAAGAACCAATTTATGAATTCCATCCTTATGATTTTGTCTCTCTAGAACCACTCCTGGTACCAATGTGTTAGGCTGGGTTCTCTAGTGAAGCAAAACCAGTAAACCTTATATATATGTATAGAAAAAGAGAAATTTTTCTTAGGAAAATGGCTCACACACTTATAGAAGCTGGCAAGTCCCAAGTTCTTGGATCAAATATCAAGCTGGAGGCTTTTCTTGACTCACGCAGTTGCAGGGGCTAATGAAAAGGTGGCAGGCAGTATACCAGCTGTTGACTCCAATGAATGACTGATCTGAGATCTCCAGGCTGAGTGGTGGATTGTTTGCTCATGGACAGTTGTAGGCAGCACAACAGGATCCTAATCCACAGAAGAGTGTCTCTTTTCCCAGGATGTCCATAAATATATTGGAAGCAGGCCACACCCCTAGGGAAACTCCCTTTCAACAGATTGGGTGCTCAAAACATACATCCAATTCCATCATGAGAATAACCCACATCACAACTGTTTAAACCACACAGAATTGTGGTCCAGCCAAGTTGACACACAGCTCCCAACTATCACACAAATCTTCTAATATCTCCTAAAATGTGTGTATGTGTGTGTCTCTGTGTTTGATATCAAATATTAAATACTGAGGGAAGTATGTTAAAATCAGTCAATGTGATGCAAATTTTTCAAATTCTACTTTAGTTGTATCAATTATTTCTTTATACATATTTTATAATATGTTATTGAGTATATAGGGAGCTCTGATAGTGTAGTGCCAAAGGCACTTGACTGCTAACCAGAAGGCTGGTGGTTCAAACCCACCAGCCACTGCTCGGAAGGAAGATGGGGCAATCTGCTTCTGTAGTGATACTGCCTCGGAACCCAAGGAGGGATCGTTGTGAGTTGGGTGCAACTCAACGGCACATAATAACAACAAGAACAATTGAGTATATGTAATTTTAGCATTACTATATATTGCTGATAATATATATCTTTTATCAATATGTAGTGATGCTTTTTACCTTGTTGTTGTTGTTGTTAAGTGCCGTCGAGTTGCTTCCGACTCATAGCGACCCCATGCATAGCAGAACGAAACACTGCCCGATCCTGCGCCAGCCCCACAATCCCTGCTATACTTGAGCTCATCATTGCAGCCACCTTATCAATCCATCTCGTTGA
>NW_006921855.1:899961-925980 GCF_000298275.1 Orycteropus afer afer
TTTTCACTTTATCCTTATTCCCTTGTTTATCTCTAGGAAATAGCATATAGTTGCATTTTGTTTTTAAATCCAATCTCTCTTTGACATTTAATGGGAAAGTTTAGGCCATATTCAATTATTGTGATTCCCAATATTTTTGGAACTATTTTTACCATCTCATTTTGTGCTTTCTATGCTTCTACTTTTTCTATTTCTTTTCTTGCCTTCTCTTAAGTTTTTTCTTTTTTCCTTATTCCAATTTTACCTCTAAAAGTATATATTCCAATTCTGTTTTTTCCTCTTGGATTTTTTTGTGTGTGTGTGTGTGTGTGTGTGTAAATTCTTTGAGCCCTATGTTTAGAACACATTTCTTTCACATAAATGATATGTATTTACTTTTGCCAGGGATCTGGATTTACTACCAAGGAAGAATTTTGCCAGCAGCAGGGAGTGGGGTGGGGCATTTTCAGTTCACACAATTAGAATGAATTAGAATGAATTCCAGCTGGTGACCCCTTATCCCACAAACATTCTAGATGAATGGGAGCTTGTGGTTAGGAATTCTCTAAGGAGACTTTTTCTTGTCAAGAAAAAAAGGCTGACATGAGTTAGTGCTGAAATAAGCGATTCTTTTTTTTTTTTTTTCTCATGCTCTTTTATATTTTACCCACTGAAGGAAGCAACCCTCTTCTGAGCTCTGTCCTTGTGTGAGTCTCCTATTAAAACTCCTTACCCTGACTGGACACCCATCTTGATATTCTGTCCCCAATGTGCACTAAAATTCAGGTACTTGTCTATGAAGAATTGATGATGAGCCAACCTTTGCTCCAGCCAATTTATGTCTATGGAATCATGCTTTCTCATTATTTCTGCTTTCCGATGGTTGGTTCTACTTTATTGGCAGGTCAATCATGTTTAAGATGATATTTTCTTTTTTCCATCTATCATTTCTAGGTGTTCTCTAGTAAGAAAGATTTTTTCTGCATAGCCAGTTTGCATAATGCCAGAAACATGTATCTATGTGTACTTTTAAATAAGGAGTGTGTTGCAGAATATTGTCCCCCTACCCCAAGTCAAGGCTGTCCTTCAACAACATCCATTTTACATAGGAAGTAAAAACCAAAATCAATTCCTTACATTTTACTTGGTGATGTTTCTATGTGCTCACTTGCATGAAAATACTGACTTTTTTTTTTTTTTTCTTAATCCAGTATGGAAAATAACCTTGGTATGTTAAAAAAAAAAAAAAAAAACTCCAAACCAAACTCACTGCCATGGTGTCAGTTCCAATTCATAGTGACCCCTCCTTGGGTTTCTGAGGCAGTATCTCTATAGGAAGTAGATTGCCCAGTCTTCCTTCCAAGGAGTGGCTGGTAGGTTTGAACTGCCAGCCTTCCGGTTAGCAGTCAAATGCCTTAGCCACTAAAAAGGGGGGAAAAAAGATATCTATCACCTTTACAATAGCCTTGACATACTCATTAATCATTACATAATTTCTCACAGAAAAATAACTGTGCATAATGTAATAGAAGGCTCTCTGATGTTAATGCAAAGATGTCATCACTAATTTTAGTGCTGGATCCTGGGTAAACTGATAATTGTATTAAAACTTAACCTCTTTTTTTTCCTCCTCAAAGATCACAATTTTCTCTTTCAAATATTATCATCATTATTGGCATTTTTGCCCCTCAAATATTTTCTACCTTAATGAATACCCTTTTTTTTTTTTTTCTTTTCTAGCTCCAAATTCCTCAAAACCAGATTTTAGATAGAGGAAATACTTAAACCATAGTTGTGTCGGTTAAGAACTATAGTCCTCACTTCATTTCCTCTTCTTTCATGTCTCCACTTAAATCCCCAAGAATCTTCTGTCCATCAGTATTCTACCTATGTTTGCTCAGCTCCTGTAGTCATTCTAGTTGTGGGGAAAGGAGTAGGACAGTGCAATTAGCATGGCAGGCAAGATTGAGACAGTATCAATGAAGCACAGAGAACAGTGATGGCTCAATCCTGGCAAATATACAGCCGCTTGGAACTACTACCTTAACCCATCACTTCGGATTTTTAGCTTAGATTTCTTGCAGGTAAGAAAGCTTCATTATTTTGACCTTCACTAACTCAGAGTTTGTTAGAATTCATACAGGTACTTTATTGAAATTTAATTTTCACCAAGTATAATGACAGAAATTACAGAGAATGTTAATAGTATAAAAGAAGATGATGATGGAATAAATTGTCTTTACGTGCTTCAAAAGCATTTGTTTGTTTAAAATATTATGCATAAAACATATGTTAAAGCCAGTCCATCCCTTAGGCATGTCTACTAAGCAATTATTATATTATTATACATTTCTAGAAATAAATTATATTTTTCAAACTCATTTGGAGTATCTTCACTCCAAGGGTCCCAATATCATGTTTTACAGTAGAGAGAAATACACTCCAATAATGTTTAATAAAATTAAAAGTAATGTTGTAGTTACACTTTAGATCACAAAGCTAATTGTTATTTTTTTTAATGTACTGTTGGCAACTACTCTTAACATGTTTTACCCATCAGAATTAATTTTGAGAATAATTAGAAGGAAACAGAAGTGTCAAAACTTGCCTAATCATCTAATTTAATAATAACTGACACAGATTGCTTTATTAATTTATCTTTATGCTATATATATTAATTAACTATTGTGTAACAAATTATCCAAAACTTAGCAAACTACTATTATCTCATACAGTTTCTGAGAGTTAGGAATTTGAGAATAGCTTAGCTAGGTAGTTCTGGCTCAGCTGTCATTTAGGGCTATAATTATCTGAAGGCTCAATTGGGAGAGAATTCATTTTCAAACTCACTCACGTGGTTGTTGGTGGGATTAACTTACTGTTGGTCAGAACTGAAGGTCTTCAGTTCCTTGATACTGGGCCTGTCCAGAGTCTGCTTGAGTGTCCTAACAACATGGCAACTTGCTTCCGTAGAATGAGTGATCTAAGAGAGGAAGAGTATGAGTGCTTAAGATAGAAACCACTGTCTTCATAACATAATAACATACCATGTGGCATACTATCACATCTAATAATATATTCTGCTGGTCACACAGATCAACTTGGTAAAAGAGAGATGGACGTACACAGCATCTAAATACTACAAGGTGGGGGATCATTGGCAGTCATTTTGGAGGCTTTGCTACCACACCACAGTATTTTCAAGAAAAAGAATATGAAAAGGAAAAAAGAAAGAAAGAAAATGGAAGAAAACACAATACAGGGAGCAGGAAATGTTCACTCAAATAGAAGGTCTAGAAACATATCGAAATACATATATATAAATATAGTATACGAAAGAGTGACATATATATACACTTGAACATATTTCTGGGCCTTCTATTCTGGCTTCATCACTATTCTGGTTTTTATTGCCACAGCATTATAATATATTGTAATATGTGGTAGAAAAACCAGCAGGAAAATTTAAATTTTGACAATAACAAAATTATAATTTTAAAAAATTGGATTTTTATTTCTATGTTGAAATAATTCATTCTATCCCCCCTCCTTGCCAGATTCATTTATTTCAGAGAGGCAGTTATCAACAATTTCTGAAAAAACAGAAAATAATTTTCTTAACAACTTATAAACAGAATGTAGGCTACCAAAGTTAAGTAATTAGAGAGAAAATGTGAGTAGGAAAATGAACAGTTGCATCCCAAGGACAAATCAATAGCTATATGTTTGGAGAAACAGAACACAAATATGCAAAACTTGTCTGAAGTAAAAAAAAAAAAAAAATGGATGATAGCAAGGCACTAAACTACATTTGAGCCTTAGTATATTGGTCTGTTAACTTTTTCTTTATGTCTGGCATTGATATCATATGTTTTTACTATTTCCATATTCATTTTAACACAAACTAATATGGCATTGTGGCAAATCATAAAGCAAAGATATTTGCTTTTTCATAATCTTCCCCACCATCTTCCTTTACCAACTGTATTATTCATAGAATATTAACTCCATGATAAACAACCCAAAACCTCAGGGGTGTGATGTAATATTTATTAATTTCCTGCTCAACTCATAGGCCAGTACAACTGTAGTGGGAAGAAGAGGGGAACAACTATAACACACACTCACTCAAAATGCCTCTTCTAGAAATTCTCTAGAACTCAGTCTTTCCCTGAATTTTGAGCATCTGAGGGGCAGACAAGAGAAAGGGCAGAACTTGGAGAACTGAGCATGTGGATTTTAGGCACTAGATCTACAAGTGGTGTACATCTTTTTCATTGGCCAGAACTAAGTGACCTGACTTCAACAAGGGTAGCTGGGAAATGTACTCAAGCCATGTGCCCAGGAAGAAAATGAGGTGAAGTTTAGTGAGCACAGTGGTCTCTACATATCACTCTGTATTCTGTTTCCTAGGGTTGTTGTTGTTGTTGTTTGAGTCAGACCCAACTCATAGCAACCCCTATCGCTACAGAAGTAGATTTCCCAACCTTCCTTCCGAGGAGTGGCTGGTTTGAACCACCAGCCTTCTAGTTAGCAGTCAAGGCCTTAGGCACTGCACTACCAGAGGTCCTTACAAATTTCCACAAATCAAGTGGCTTAAAACAGAAATTTATTCCTTCAAAATTCTGAAGGCCAAAAGTCTGAAATCAAGATGTAAGCAGAGTTATACTCCCTCCAAAGGCTCTAGGGAAGAATCCTTTCTTGTCTCTTCTAGCTTCTGGGGTCTCCAGCATTTCTTGGTTTGTGGCAGTGTCATGGATCGAATTGTGTCCCCCCAAAATATGTGTCAACTTGGCTGGGCCTTGATTCTCAGTGGTTTGGCAGTTGTGTAATGACATAATCATCCCCCCATGATGTGATCAGCCAATCAGATGTAAGGGGATTAGGTGGATGTAACATCCTTAATCAGATCACAGACATGATCCAATGTAAAGGAAGTTTCTCTGGGGCATGACTTGCATTACCTTTCATCTTACAAGAGATAAAAAGAGAGAGAGGCAAGCAGAGAAGAGTGATCTCCTACTACCAAGAAAGAAGATCTGGGAGTGGAGCACATCCTTTGGACCTGGGATTCCTATGCTGAGAAACTCCTAGACTCAGGGGAAGATTGATGGCAAGTACTTTCCCCCAGAGCCAACAGAAAGAGAGCCTTCCCCTGGAGCTGGCATCCTAAATTCGGACTTCTAGGCTCCTAAACTGTGAGAAAATAAATTTCTGTTCATTCTGTTCTGTTGTAGCAGCAGTAGATAACAAAAACAGGCAGCATAATTCCAATTCCTGCTTCTGTCTTCACAGGGACTTATTTTCTCTTATGTTTCTTTTTGTGCCATTGCCTTTTCTTATGAGGACACCAGATGTTGGGTTTAGGGTCCACTCTAATCCAGTGTGACCTTATCTTAAATTAATTACATCTGCAAAGATCCTATTTCCAAATAAGGTCACATTCTGAGGTTCCCAGTGGACATTAATTTGGTGTGTGTGTGGGGGGATATTTTTCAACCCACAACACACCTCATTAGTCTATTTAGGAATCTGGGCTCTAATGAAACTCCTCCCACAGAACTCTAGTAATCAGCCCTTAAGTTTTTAATTTTCTTGCATTTTATACTTTGAAACAGTCTTCCAAATGTATAAAAATGAGAAAGACTTTACTGAATCCCAGTTAAATCTACCCAGTAAGCTCTGAACTGAGTAGTAGACAATTGGCTCCCAATAAAGGGAAAGGACTACTGTGAGTTGAGCAAGGCTGTGGTATTACTAAAACCAGCTGTGCTCAAACTCTGGGTGATTAATAAATGCAAGTTCTTCTTTTAATTTACTTATACCAGAATATGAGGATAAATATTTAAAATGATGTACAGTTTTAAAAACTGTCTACATTCACAGGCAGGTGTGAATTCTTATTCACAGCACCTTCTATCTATGCAATCAACATTTCAAAAACCTATTAAGGAAAACAATCTGCACCTTAAAATTTGCATAGATAATATCATGAATTCAGGGAGATGTCACTTGAGGCTATTTTAAAAGGAAAAAAGAAATGTAATGAAAAATAGGGATTTCTAATGCTGAGATTTCAAATTTAAAGAAGAGAAATAAAATCTAAAACCTCAAAGTCAACATATTTGAACTGCTATTTCCCTCCCCCCATTGATTTATTTTTCTTATCAAGCATCAAATGGTTCATGAAATCAAACATCAGTTATTCTTTTGCAATCATTTATTTAATTGACCTATTTCTAATCATTTGATAGACTTAACATGGGCAATTGGTGGCTGAAATTTTACTTAACACTGAATTAAGAAATTGCAACAAATGATTTGTTCCTGATAACATATCCTTTTCAGGCTCTTCTCAATTCTTGGCTTATGTGATTGAGTTTATTTAGACTGCATGGACTTATTATTATCCTCCTATTTTCCCAAACTTGATTAAAAACAATGCTGATTTGATGTATAATTCTATCTGTACTTCACTAGCTCTCTTTTCTGTACTTCTAAATCACTATTCCCCAGAAAAATTTACTTTATTTTTCTTGTCTTATTCACATCATCTATAAAGAACTTCAGAGTTATTTACATTCATTAAGGTTTTTCTTTCCTCTTTCCCTCTTTCTTCCTCCCTTTCTTCTTTTTTCTTTCTTTCTTTTAAGCATAAAGAATTAACCAGAGGTAAATAAATCATGATGGTAAACTCCCTTGTTAAGTTCATGGTGTGAGTCAATATGGCTTAAAATATATGAAAGAAACCATAAAATAGTATTTCCACACAATTCTAATAGAATAAAAGGAATATTTGAAAAACTAAAATGTGATTTTATTTTTTATTTTTTTAATTAAAGATAGTAATAAGAAAGGGACTTCCGGTAGCGTAGTGTCTAAGGCACTTGACTGCTAACCAGAAGCCTGGCAGTTCAAACCCACCAGCCACTCCATAGAAAGAAGACTGGACAATCTACTTCCATAAAGTTTTACCACTTCAGAAATCCAATGGGGGTCACTATGAGTCAAAACCGATTCGATGGCAGTGGGTTTGGTTTTGATTTGGTAAAGAGAAAAATGGCTGAACAAAAGATATGCTTTCTGTAACTATTTATCATTCCATCCAGATTGTCCAGGCTGTAAGCTTGTTAAGGGCAGGACTCTATGTCTTAAGTCCAGCACAGTTAGTAACTCATTACTTGTTAAATGAATACATGAATGAAGTCAAATATGAATGGAGAGAGCTCTGACACCTTTGCATGTTTCCAATAAAATCAGAAAACTTTTACTGTTGAGATATGAAAATTGATGTGGAACATGAAAGAAGCTGACACCTTTGCATATTTCCAATAAAATCAGCAAACTTTTATTGTTGAGATATGAAAATTGGTGTGGAACATGAAAGAAGGGAGCTATACAAATCCTTTTAACACTATGAATAAACCAAAACAAAACAAATCAGTTACTGTCAAGTCAATTCCCATTCATGGCGACCCTTTGTGTATCAGATTAGAAGTGTGCTCCATAGGGTTTTCAATGACTGATTTTTCATAAGTAAATCACCAGGCCTTTCTTCTGAGGCATCTCTGCCTGGACTCGAACTGCCAAACTTTTGGTTAGCAGCCAAGTGTATTAACCATTTGTACCACCCAGTTACTCCTATACTATGAAGAAGTTCTTTAAATCTTTTAAAATAGGAAACGGACTGCACATTCTTATAAAATTTTCTAATGCCTAGTCCACTGGTTGATTTTCTTTTACTGGTGCTAATAGAAAACTCTAATCTCACTAACAATGTTTTTTTATGATTAAAGCAATTCACTTTAGGATGCAATTTGCCACCTGTTCCTTTTCTGATTACCAAAAGACTAGATCCCAAAACAGGAAATGGCTCATCACTTTCATAACTGTATTAGAAATCGTATTATATTTCGAAAATTTAAAACAGGAATGTGGCAAATTTCAACCATTTTATTCAAAACTGTCTCAATAGAAAAATGCAGGAAATACACTCCTCTAATTTTTGCAGTATGAGGGAGCAAATTAAACAGGTTACAAAGTTGCTCACATACATTTGTTAAACTCTTTAGTATATGTCATCATTCCAAAATGTATTTGCTCATGTATCTATAGAGCCCACTAATTTGTAAGCCTCTCAGAGACCAGGAACAATGTCCACCATCTCTATATGCTCAGTACAATACCTGACATATACTATGCACTCATTTTTAAACAAAAATTTATTTGCAATATAAAACTGAAATTATTTCTTTATTTTTAAATATAGCAGCTTCAAAAATCAACCCACCCACTGCCATTGAGTTGATTCTGACTCTTGTGACCCTTTCAGACAGAACAGAACTGCCCCACAGGGTTTCCAAAACTATAAATCTTTACGGAAGCAGATTGTCTTTCTACCATGGAACAGTAGGTGGGTTAGAACTGCCAGTGTTTTGGTTAGGAGTTCAATGTTTTAACCACTGCACCACCAGACCTCCTTTCAAAAACCAAAGTAAACTAAAAATTCTCTTATCCTTTGATGTAATCCTGAGATCAACTTAGTCATTTATTCATACATTAAACAATCTACTTACTACTTGTTTGTAAATACTATTCTATGCTTGAGTATAGATTTCCTCGTAATCTTTTTGGCCCAGTTGTTTTATTTTGCTTTGCCCTATATTCTCATCAGATTACTGCAAACAAGGCCCTCTACTTCAGTTAAATAATTATTGTTCTAAGAGTACGATAGGCAAGCAGGCACTCAATAAATATTTACTTGCTTACAGAATCTTCAGTAGTTCCTAATACATTGAGGGACATGCCTGTGAACACAGCAGATATGTCATAAACATATATTTAATAAACTGAGGACAATATGTAATAAGATAGTATGGTCTCTCTTTTCCCTTGTCTACTTTTATTGTTGTTAGTTACCAATGAATCCATTCCAATTGATAGCAACCCATGTGCGCAAAATAGAACTGCTCCACAGGGTTTCAAGGCTGTTTGATCTTTTGGAAACAGATCACCAGGCCTGTCTTACAGGTGTCTCTGGGTACGTTAGAACCACTAACCTTTTAGCTAGTAGTTGATGCTTCATCATTTGCACCACCCAGGGATTCCAGTCTACTTTTAGGAAAATCAATATGTGTATGTTTAACATTATCAGACAAGAGGAAGTAAGAGACTCTAATATGAATCAAGTATTTCTAGAGTGTTTGTTGTTGTTATGTGCCGTTGAGTCGGACCCCACTCATAGCTGGGGTGTTTAGTTAACGCTAATGGTCTCTTTGACTTTCCATCTATACCTATCGATGGATTGTTTCCTTCTCTCTGACTTTGTCATTGCTTCCTGTATCCCTTAGGCTTGCTCCTAAAATCCTTGCCTTATCTGTTACCCACCCTGGAACATTGACTCCAGTCATATGAATGTCTTTAACTTCCTCTACCTCATCTCAGGGATTCTGCACATTCTCCTTCCAGCCCCATCACCTTGATTAACACCTAGTCATCTGTCGGGTCTCCTTTTATATACCACTTCTATCAGGAGGTCTTTTGTGATTCACTACAATAGATTAGGTGCTGCTAGGTTTTTCCATGGTGTCCCTGAGTGGTGTGAATGGTTAACATGCTCGGCTGTCAATTGAAAGGTTGGAGGTTTGAGTCCATCCAGAGGTGCCTCAGAAGCAAAGCTTGATGGTTTATTTCTGAAAAATCAGCCATGGAAAACCGTATGGAGCATAGTTCTACTCTGACACACATGAGGTCACCATAAGTAGGGATCAAGTCAATGGCAACTGGTTAGGAGCTTTCATAACACCTTGTACTGGATCAAACCTTATCTCTTATCAGAGTACTCATTGTATGATACAATGTTTACTTTCTTTCTGTTCCATAAGTTTTGTGAAGGCAGAAAATTTTCTATCTTGTCCACCTCTCTATTTCTAGATCTTGTGCTCATTTTAAAACTATTTAACTATATTTAACAAACTAATCGTATCTCCAACTAGAACTAGGAGATTTAGTAAAGGTAACCCTAACTAGGAGTCTGTTTGACAAGCATAGTGTGCGCTCAAGCCAGTTACTTTAACTTCCTTCACCTCCTTCCCACCTAAGCAAGTTAAATAGACTAATCGAGCTTGTTGATACCACAGTCTATAAAATTAACAGAACTTGCACTATCATAAGTTGAGGAAAGATACTTTGGCACCTCTAAAGAAGATTACTGCCTATGTTATATGGCTGAAAAAAACCAACATTCAAACAATAGTCTTTTACACAGAGTCCTTGGGTGTGCACTTGGAATTGCTCACAGGTATAACAGGCCGGGTCTCCAGCCCTGCCCAGGGATTCCTCCAGCTAACTATCGAGGGCCAAGGGATACAACTGTTTGTTGTTTCCCCAGCAGTCCAGGAAGGACTATATTTCTATTATTTATGAACTCTAGCCATTACACCTCAGTGCCAAAACAACTGAAATGTACATTTGTGGATCTCTGTGATTCCTATTTAAAAACCTAATGAGGTCAGTCAAAACTGAGGCCAAATTCACCATCTATTATTTATAATTTAAATCAAACTTCAAAAAAGATTAGGTAGTTTAAGGTAATATACACATACAAGATGCTGTTTAAATCAAATATTAAAAAGGGAAAAGATCAGACACTGTTGAAGAGGAAAGGTGGTTTACTGGGATGTTTGATTACTGAAACTATCTCTCTGGTAGGAGTCAGAGATTCAGGCATGTGAGACATGGAGTAAATGGGGCATTTTCTATAGATCCATGATCCAGTGTTTCATTCCTCTATTTTTTTCTCCTCTTTCCCTTTACCCTAGGTGTTTATAAATATTTCTATTTAGAAATTAAAAGGGAAAGGAAAAAAGGAATTCATAGTTGTTTACTAATAGGATTGGTATTTCTTCCTAGGTTTCAATTATTCATTTCTTAGTTCAATATGATTAAAATCAAATGTTGAATCATATGAAGGAATAATTATAAATAATAGAAGCTCAGTCACATCTACTTTGTAATAATAACCAGTGATAATGGTGATCAGTGTTGAGGAAAGGGCTGATTCCAAAAGTCTGTGGCCACAATGAATGCTAATGCTCATCAATCAGCTGTGGTCTGGGATCCTCCAAGGACTTTGCAGATGGAGTTTATGTTGAAGATTTTATTTGCTTTCTTTTAAAAAAAGAGAAAAGTATGTAGGTTTCCTGCCTTAACTACCTAACCTAACATATTAAGTCATTTGGTCTAACAACTGCTTTTGTACGGATCTCAATTATTATTCTGCTGACTTCACTCTGACTTGCCCTGCTCCCACCCCTTTCTTAACTCTTGGCTTAAAAAAATGAGAGACTTAATCATAATAACCACAAAGCCAGAAATGACCTAGAAACCACATCCATACTTTTAGACAATACATAAATCATCCCAAACAGGTCTTTCCCCTAAAGATTTTCCCAGGCAGAGATTCTATAATTTCCTCTGTATTTTCTTAAGTATGTCAAAACCCAAAGCTTGCCTTCTATAGGTTTATCACTCAGAAAGAAATCTTCATCCAAAATGTAAAATATATGATCACTTAAACTTTGTTTAGGAGCTATGGCAACATAGTGCCTAAGGCACTTGACTGCTAAGCAGAAGGCTGGCGGTTCAAACCCACCAGCCACTCCTCAGAAGGAAGGTTGGGCAATCTACTTCTGTAGTGATACCACCTCGGAAACCCAAGGAGGGGTGGCTATGAGTCGGGGCCGACTAGGCGACACATAACAACAACAAGCTTTGTTTTATTGGTTACTTATGTTCTCTGGGAATAAGACTATGATTTCAAAATGGTAGAAACCTCTCTATTTTAATCATCTGAGCAAATATTCTCCCTACATTAACCAATGTCATCAATGTCATATCAGTGGACTTCCATTTAAAATGGGGTGGGGTGGGGGAGATAGAATACTGATTATAAAAAAGAAACTTGTTTTTTTAAGCACCTATTTTAAAGTTTTATACATACATACGCACACACACACACACACACATATGGCACCTATTCGAGTATTCATAAGGAGCCCTGGTGGCACAGTAATTAAGCAGTCATGTGCTAACCAAAAAAGCCTGTGGTTCAAACCCACCAGCCACTCCCAGGGAGAAAGATATGGCAGCCTGCTTTTGTAAAGATCACAACCTTGGAAATCCTATGTGGCAGTTCTACTCTGTCCTATAGCATTGTTATGTGTTAGAATTGACTCGACAGCAGTGGGTTTTGGTGGGTTTATATAGAAACATCAAGCATAAAACAAGACAGTCTGCCATCTAGGCAAAACATGTATTGTTCATGGTCTCCAAACAGAGAAGCTTGAACCTGAAAATTAAGTATATAAATAGTTATTCCCAAACTGTAGTAAACCTGGGAATAAACGAGATAGTTAAATAGAACACAAATATTTTTTTTAATTTTAGTAATCATTTATTTACTTTAATATTTGTGGGAAAATAACACAGCAATCCTGTGATTTGACTGGCATTATTGTTTAGTACAAACCTAAATTTAAATTCATGAAAAGAAAATATTAAAGCAATAGCGTATGTGTTACCCCAGTTATGACTGAAAATGGTAGAAAGAGTGCCAAAATGAATTTCAGGAAATTCTAATAGGTAATTTAGCAGTATTGGTATCACACCTACAAAATTATTGAAGCATTTTAAAACTGAAATCAAGGTAATTGTATAAAAAAACTGTGGCAATTTGGCACATCTGTTACCACATTTGTGATAGTATCACTAGGGAAATAACAATTCCTTAACATTTTGTTCTTAGGCTTTTTACATTTAATCACTCTATTCAATCGTATGTTGATTCAATCAGTGAGTATTTATGAAGCATCTCCTGTGCACAAGGCCCTCTGATATGTAATTTTAGAATATAGAAATCTTTCAAAATATTACCATTTTCTGTCTTTTAAATCTTTTTTGGTAATGTTTATTTTTTAAAGTAACAGTTTCATTATGTATAATTTAGGGAACACAGAAAAACATTGAGAAGAAAAGAAGACTGCCAACAATCCTACTATTCAGATATAGACCAAAATGTGAATGAATTATTTCCTTACAGCCTTTTTAAAATGAAAACATGTGATTTTTATTAATAGAGTTAGAACTAGAGTGCATTTAGTTTTAAATTTTTTCCCCACTTAACATTCTATTGTTTCCATTTCCCCATGTTATTAACATTAAAAAAAAATCATGATTTGAAGAACCAAACACACTGTTTAACAATTCATCTACTAATAGATATGTGTCTGAGTTCTCTGACCAATAAAATGTGGACAGAAGGGATGTTCACCCCCTCTAGCCCTAACCTTTAAAATACCTTCTAGTGATGCTGTATGTTTTCTTTTTTTCCTCAATTGCCAGATGGATGCAGAAGATTGAGGAGAGGACTTCAACTCCCCAGGGGATGATAGACCCACTTGATAGAAAGAGCCTGGGTTTCTAAAGGGCTACGTGGAGCAGCGTTTCTTCCCCCATCTTCAACCAACACACAGTGAGGAACGGATTGTGACATGATCAATTTTTATTGTATCAAGCCCCTGACATTTTGAGATTGGGCAATTAGCCTACCCTAATTCATTTATGTTTTTCCTCAAAGTTTAAAAAACTTCTAAACCTGTATTCCCTGGTTTTATAGTACTTTTTCTACGGATTTTATTTTTATTTTTTCATTTTACTTAATCTTAGATTAAGTCATATATCTAGTCAGCCAACTGATTGTGTAAATACACCCGATCTCTTGTATTACCATTTCTCAGATCTAATGCAGAAGAGGAGGAGGTTATTGTGCACAACTCCAATGACAATTTTCTATCACGGATTTATCTAACACGATCCTGCCGAATCTTCTCCTTCTCTACCATTCATTTGGTTTTCTAACACTCTGAATCAAAAAGTGCATGAAAACCTTAACTTGTCAGCATGTACTCCAACCAGAGCACTGCCACTGTGATTTAGGGTTTTATTTAAGGAGATTATACTTCCCTGGATGTGCAAATGATTAATTCACTTGACTGCTACTGAAAGGTTGGAGATTTAAGTTTACCCAGACATGCCTCAAAGAAAGACCTGACAATATACTTCCAAAAAATCAGTCATTGAAAACCCTATGGAGCACAGTTTCACTCTGATAGACAGGAGGTTGCCACTGAGTCAAAATTGACTCAGTAGCAACTGGTTTTCACTTGAACTGATATACTTCAGAGGATGCGATGATTTATCACTTTTAACAGTGATCCACTAAAGATTTTTAACCCTGGAGTAATATGATTCAACTTATATTTTAGAAAAATAATTCTAATTGCTTTAGGAAGAATAGCTGCAAAAGTCAAGAGGTTAAGAAGTGGGAATATGTTGAATGAAACCGTAAGAGACTCTGAACCATAGTAATGGGAATGATCCTTGACTTATTAATAATTAAATCTGGACAGATAAGATGGAAAAAACTGTGGAAGATGTCTTAGAAATTTCTTGTCTCAGTGTCAGTGGCTAAATTAGAAGCCCAGGAAGAATAGGAGATTTGGTGGGAAAATAATTAAATTCTGCTCTGGAAATGTTGACTTTGCAGTATCAGTAGAAATCCAAATAGGAAATCCTCTGTAGGTCTAATGCTTAGAAAGCAAACATGGACTAAAAGTTTAGTTTTGGGAATTATTACCATAATTGAAACCTCATGAATGGATTAATTCAGGAAAAGATTAAAGCCTAAGAAAAATAAAAAGAACTGGAACTAAGTTCTAAATGATGATTTCTTTCTAGGGATACTAGAAAAGGTAGTGAAAGAGGCTGAGAAGGAGTGGTCTAAAAGATAAAAAAGAACTAGGAGAGGCATAAAAGCCAAGGCATGAGAGAATTTCAATAATAACAATTCTAATACACTTTTTGGCCCATTCATCAACCTTAAAATTTTTAATTATTATATTTTTATTTCTAGAAATTCAGTCTTTTCTCAATTTTACTCATATTTTAGAGCTCTCTTTTTACTTGTTGAAATGTATTAAACATACTTATTTTATATTCCATGTCTGATGATTCCAACTACTAAATATTTTATGTATCACTTTTACAGTCCATTGTTTCCGCTGGCTCTCCCTCATGGGGCTTTGGGTGTTTAGTGATTTTCAACTGTGAGCTACTCATTTTCTTAGAGACTGTATGAAAAGAACATTTTTCAAAGACTGAAGTGAAGAAGGTTCTTGCAGAAACTATCTGCATTTGCTTGCTAGATGCTTGGTGGCATTATTGGTCTGGGATCATTTTTACCAAATGATTGGTTTGAGATTTGTCTAGTCATCCAGGTAGTGTGAATTCAGGCTGCAGATCACCAAATAGGCCAGTTTATGATTACTAATTTCTTGGATGGTGTGGGTATGGGTAGATTTCCCTTCAGGGAGTAAAGGGAATGGGTTAACTTCAGTTCTATTTCTTCTGGAGGGTCCTTATTTCTGAGGTTTTCCATTTTGGGGTAGGTCCTGAATTCCTTTTCTGTCTCTAAAACCATGAACTCAGGCATACAACTCAAACATATACTCAGGTACCTTAGGTGTGGTCAAACCAAAATACAATAAAACAAACCCATTGACATCAAGTTGATTCTGACTCATAGTAACCCTATGAGTGAGAATAAACTTGATGACTGTGGGTGTGGTCAAAGCCCTTTAAACAACAGCTAGCTTTGGCACTAAGCTTACCTCCTTTACCCAATCTCTGATTTTAATATACTTCATTTTCTTGTTAACCCATAATGCATTTTAAAAGATTTTAAAATAATTTTCAAATTATTTTCATCAGATCAGTTGATCCTAGCATCTAAATTGTGTTGTTGCTTGAGAAATTTTATTTCCAAATATAGGTTGTTACATTTTAAAATATACTGTATATATAAAAAGCTAAACAAGTTAAATAAATTGCTGAGTAATTGCTTACACAGTTTCTTTAAATAATGTGTGTTGCCAGAGCATTTAAGGAGTTTGTTTTATAGGTTATTAATTTAACTATTTAAAGAGTGCCTGGAAGCAAAGCAACAAACTAAATTATTTTGAACCATTATAGCTGAAGAATAATCAAAATATATCCAGATTCTGACCTAACCATTTCCATTGTTATAACCTGTGGTGCAGTGATTACTTAATATGGCTCTTCTAGCCATGGTGTAGGAGCTCTGGTAGCGTAGTGGCTAAAGCACTTGACTGCTAACCAGAAGGCTGGCGGTTCAAACCCACCAGCCACTCGTCGGAAGGAAGTTTGGGCAATCCTACTTCCGTAGTGATACTGCCTCGGAAACCCAAGGAGGGGTCTCTATGAGTCGGGGCCGACTCGACAACACATAACAACAGCCATGGTGTTTGTAACGCTCACCAGATGACTAGGTGGAACTATGTGAATATGAGGTCCTTTGTGACCCACCAAGGGAGTCGGGGCTGACTCGATGGCACATAGCAACAACAACAACAAGGGAACTGGATAGCTTATGGGGGTGGGCCCGTGCAAATGTAAGTTTATGGAACCCTAATATGTGGATTGGTCAGGATTGCCATTCTGCTAGGTTTAAAATGAGCCATCCCAGAGGCAGAGAAAAGGGGATCTTATTAGCATCAAGAAAGAGCCGCAAGGAGTGGAGCATGTCCTTGGACCCAAGATCCCTGCGCTGGACCTCCTTGACCCAGGAGACAGACGGAGAGATCTGTAAGACTTTGCTGAGACAGCAGAGAGAAGGCAGAGAGACAACAGTATCAGAGGTAGCAGCGCTAAAAAACCAGCAGGAGACAGCATAGCAGGCTTGCTGGCCTACGGAGAGAGAAAGATCAGTGCCTTCAGCCAGGAGGCTTGCTGGCAGAGTGAGGTGCACCTATCAGCAGAGCTACAAGAGCTTTGTAACACTTGCCTGAGTAGGGCAGAGGCTAGGCTAAGAGGCCAAGAGCCAAAGAGAGGCATGCCTATGGGCATGGCCAAGGAGAGGCTGTCCTGATCCAAGAAGTGTATCATGAGTGCTCCTAAACCTGAATTGTAAGCTGTTGCTTCTCTAATAAACTCCATAGTCATGAGTATTGCCTGTTGAGTTCTGTGTAGCCATTGCAGCGAATTATCAAGCCCAGAAGAGAAGTTAGAAAGTGCTATGGGAGGAATGGTTGGTGTCAGAATTGTACAAAGATCAGAGGACAGCAGCATGTCTGACTTCTGCCTCACAGGAATAAGCATTGCCTGTTGATAGTGACATCAACGCTCTCTCCCCCTTGTGAAGTTAGAGGAGGTCAGCAGATGTTGCCACCATGTCTTTTTGCATAACCCTAGTCAATGCTACCGTGGTCTCCAGCCTGGATTATGTCCAACTGTTGTTGTTGTTAGGTACTGTCGAGTTGGCTCCAACTCATAGTAACCCTATGTACAATAGAACAAAACACTACATCATCCTCACAATCCTTGCTATAACTGAGCCCATCGTTGCAGCCACTGTGTCAATCCATCTTGCTGAGGATGGATTTTTCACTAACCCCTTTTTCACTAACCTCCACTTTAGCAAGCATGACATCTTTCTCCAGGGAATGGTCCCTTCTGACCACATGACCAAAGCTGTGGTTGTTGTTAGGTGCCATCGAGTTGGCTCCAACTCGCAGTGACCCTAGGTACAACAGAATGAAACATTGCCCAGGCCTTGTGCCAGCCTGACAATCCTTGCTATACCTGAGCCTATCGTTGTAGCCACTGTGTCAATCCATCTCATTGAGCGCCTTCCCTGTGTTCATTGACCCTCCACTTTACGAAGCACGATATACTTCTCCAGGGAATGGTCTCTTCTGACCACATGACAAAAGATGGTAAGATGAAGTCTGGCCATTCTTGCTTCCAAGGAGTATTCTGGTTGCACTTCTTTCAGGACAGATTTTTTTCATTCTTGTGGCAACCCATGGTGTTTTCAGTATTCTTCGCCAACACCACAATTCAAAAGCACCAACTCTTCTTCCGTCTTTCTTATTCATTGTCCAGCTTTCACAAGCACGTGAGGCAAATGAAAATGCCATAGCTTGGTTTAGGTGTACCTTAGTCTTCAAAGTGACATCTTTGCTTGTTAACACTTTAAAGAGGTCTTTTGCAGCAAATTTGCCCAGTGCAATATGAAGTCAGATTTCTTGATTGCTGCTTCCATGGGTGCTGATTGTGGAACCAATATGAAATCTTTGACAATTTCAATCTTTTCTCCATTTATCGTGATGCTGTGTATTGGTCCAATTGTGAGGATTTTTGTTTTCTTTATATTGAGGTGTAGTCCATAATGAAGACTGTAGTCTTTAATCTTTACTAGTAAGGGCTTCAAGTCATCTTCACTTTCAGCAAGCAAGGTTGTACCAACTCAAAACCAAAAAACCAATTCCAACTCATAGCAACCCCCAAGGCAGTAAATCTTTATGGAAGTAGACTGTCCCATCTTTCTTTATTCCGTGGAGTGGCTAGTGGGTTTGAACCTTCATGGTTAGCAGTAAAATGCCTTAGGTACTGAGCCACCAGAGGTCCTCGTCTTTGCTTTTATCTTTTCTCCTTTACAGACTATTCCAACTGGAAGCCAGAGTCTGTGATTCTATTAAGATGTAAGTTAGATCATGTCACTCCTCTGCTGTAAACCATGCAGTAGCTTTCCATCTCACTGTAATGCCACAGTTATTACTCTGGCCTAATGTTCTCCTCTTACTCATTCAGCTATAACTCTCCCTGCATCCTTGTTTTCCTTAAACCTGCAGGAACTATCTTGCACCAAGGCTTTTGTACTTGCTGATCCCTCTACTTGGAACCATTTCACCTCAAATATCCGTATAGCTTGTTCATTCATTTTCTTCAGGTCTTATCCAAATGTTACTTTTCAATAATAGACACTTAAATCAAAACCTCCCCTCATCTTTACCCAGCACTCCGTATTCCACTTCCCTCCTTTCTCTTCATACCATTTATCTTCTAATATATTATCTAAATAAATAAGTTAATCCTTTTAAAGTCTTAGGATAATACTTGGCACATAAATGATATACCAGTTCACTCAATAACAGCATATATTACATTATTTATCTTGTTTATTGTCTGTCTCCATGAGGGCAGAAATTTCTGCTCTTTAGATTACCATTATGTCTTCAGAATCTAGAACAGTGGCTAGCACATGATGCATGCTCAAAACTATGCTGAATGCACAGAAATATGTATTTAAATACAATAAAAGATCATAGAAAATGGTTCTTTATTAAAGATCATTTTATATAGTTTTAAAATAGAAGCTATCCCATAAGACCAGGTCTTGAAAGACCACTCTCAAAATTAAAAAAAATAATAATAATTAAAATTAAAATTTCAAAACTCTTTGCAATAGATCAAAAGATTTACCTAAACTACAATATTTTGAGTTCTCTAAATATCAGCACTCTTGGCTCACAGTTTCCTGGTATGGTTCTCCAAATAGTCACTTAATATACAGCCACATGTGAAAATAAGAAGAAAATGTACTTGTTCAGTTGTTATAAAATAATTGAAGATGAAATTTCCAGGCATCAGCAAGTTACAGTATGGTATATTTGGAAATTAAATGGCTTGGAATGAATAGATACCTGTTGTTAGCTGTTATTGAATAGGCCCCTGACTCATGATAAATCCATGCACAAAGAAAGATAATGATGCCAACCCTGCATTATCTCCCTACCTGTTGGGGATAGGACTGTTGTGATCCATAGGGTTTCCACTGGCTAATATTCAGAAATAGATCACCAGGGCTTTCTTCCCAATGCATATTAGTCTGGAAACATAGAACTGTTGTTGTGTGCTGTCAAATATATTCCAACTCATAACAACCCTATAGGACAGAGTAGTACTGTCCTATAGGGTTTCCTAGGCTATAATCTTTACGGGAAGCAGAACAGATTGCCAGGTCTTTTCTTCTGCACAGTGGCTGGTGGGTTCAAATCACCAACCTTTTGGTTAGCAGTAAATCACTTAACTGTTGTGCCACCTAAAACCAAAAACAAAAAGGAGCTCTGGTGGCACAGTGCCTAAGGCATTTGATAACTAACCCGAAGGCTGGCGATTCAAACACACCAGCCTTTCCTTCGTCGGAAGGAAGATTGGGCAATCTACTTCCATAGAGATGCCACCTTGGACATTTAATTACTAGATCATTTCAAATAATCTCTGCATAACTCTCCGTAGTCTGTATAAAGTTTCTTCATGTGCAACTCTGCTTATCTCCCCTGAAATGTCTATTTAAAAAAAACCTCAGCTGGTGGGTTTGAACCGCCAGCTTTCTAGTTAACAGTCAAATGCCTTAGGCACTACGCCACCAGAGCTCCCTGAAATGTCCATGTTGTTGTTGTTGTTAAGTGCCGTCGAGTCGTTTCCGACTCATAGCGACCCCATGCACAGCAGAACGAAACACTGCCCGATCCCGCACCAGCCCCACAATCCCTGCTATACTCGAGCCCATCATCGCAGCCACTGTATCAATCCATCTCGTTGAAGGCCTCCCCCTCTTTCGTCGACCCTCCACCCTACCAAGCATGACATCCTTCTCCAGGGAATGGTCCCTTCTTACAACATGACCAAAATAGGTGAGACGAAGTCTGGCCATTCTTGCTTCCAAGGAGCATTCTGGCTGCACTTCCTCCAGGACAGATCTGTTAGTTCTTTTCGCAGTCCATGGTACTTTCAGCATTCTTCGCCAGCACCACAACTCAAAAGCATCAACTCTTCTTCGGTCTTCCCTATTCATTGTCCAGCTCTCACATGCATACAAGGTGATTGGAAATATCATGGCTTGTGTCAGGCGCACCTTAGTCCTCAAGGAGATATCCTTGCTCCTCAGCACTTGAAACAGTTCCTTGGCAGTTGACTTTCCCAATGCTACACGTCGTCTAATGTCCTGACTGCTGCTTCCGTTGGCATCGATTGTAGAACCAAGCAATGTGAATTCCTTGACAACCTCAATCTTCTCTCCATTTATTGTGATGCTGCTCATTGGTCCAGTTGTGAGAATTTTTGTTTTCTTTATGTTGAGATGTAATCCATACTGCAGACTGTATTCTTCAACCTTCATCAGTAGGTGCCTTAAGTCATCCTCACTTTCAGCAAGCAAAGTTGTATCGTCTGCATATCTCAGGTTGTTAATGATTCTTCCTCCAATCCTGATACCACGTTTTTCTTCATATAGTCCAGCTTCTCGGATTTTTTGCTCAGCATATAGATTGAATAAGTGTGGAGAAAGAATACAACCCTGACGCACTCCCTTCTTGATTTTAAACCATGTAGTGTCCCCTTGTTCTGTTCGAACGACAGCCTCCTGGTCAAGGTACAGATTCCTCATGAGTACAATCAAGTGCTCAGGGATTCCCATTCTTCTCAATGTTATCCATAATTTGTCATGATCCACACAATCAAATGCCTTTGCATAGTCAATAAAACACAAGTAAACCTCTTTCTGATATTCTTTGCCTTGAGCCAAGATCCATCTGACAACAGCTATGATATCCCTTGTTCCACGTCCTCTTCTGAATCCGGCTTGAACCTCTGGAAGTTCTCTGTCAATATACTGCTGCAAACGTTTCTGAATTATCTTCAGTAATAAAATGTTACAATTATAGTCAATTACTAAAAATGACCCAATCTTTTATATTTGGAGTCCCTGGGTGGTGTAAGTGGTCAATGTGCTTGGCAACCAAATGAAAGACTCAATCCACTCAGAGATGCCACTGAAGAAAAGCCTGGCAATCAACTTCTGAAAATTCAGCCGTTGAAATCCTCTGGTATGCAGTTTTACTCCGTAAACATGGGGTCACCATGAGTCAGAGTTGACTCAATGACAAATGGCTTATTTATAATTTTAAAAAAAACAAATTCAGAAAATAATTGAAAGCACTTCCTTGTTGAGCCCATCAAGCTACCTTTCAGGCTAGACAGGCTGCCTTGGACATGCACAGGAATGTCCCTTGCTCCTTAGCGACTTTTCTACTGCTCTAATCCATCTCCCATCCAACTACTGCCTATTGTGGTCAAAGTGAGAGAGATTCAGCAACATTCATTGCCCAGCACCTCACATTCTTTCATGTGGGGACATGGCACCTTTTTCTTGATAATATTGATAATCTCTTAGAGCATTACTTGATGAAACAGGCACAGAATGGAAAGAAATTAAGTCTGTAAAAGGAATAGAGAAACTATCTTGCTTTATGTGAAATAAGGAGTTTGGCTAGACTCTTATTTCTAATTTCCCTTAGAAATTAAGTTCTAAGGGAATGCTAAAATTCCATGAACATTAAAGTATGAAATTCACTGAAGACAGACTCATGTTCTCAGCACAGTGTGGTTAAATGACACGAAAAAAGTCTTCATAACTGAAATTTGTCAAGGTATTACTATAAATCCTATTACATTTTGTGCATATAAATCTTCGCATGAGTTAACAGATAGGTGGTTTCAAATAGCTACTAGTTTATTATCAAGAAATTACATGACTCATTTTGTTCAGATAAAAATGTACACTAATGTACTCTTTTATCCCAATCCTCACATAAAGGCAAAGCCACCTATGTATAAAACACATGTGCAAAAAAAAAAAAAAAAGATATTAATGACTTTTAAGATCTGTTAATTATTATTATTAAATGACAGGGAAGAAAAAGTACCTCAGCTTCTATGCACACCATCAAGTTTTAAAAAGACTCTGAAATTCATAAAGATGATAAACTAAAGTAAAGATTTTAAAAGCTGAGAGTAGGAAATGTATAGCAAGGGAGATTCAGTTCCTTTTTTTTTTTTTTTCTGGTGACAGAACTACCTGGTACATACGTGCACTATTTCACCAATTGCACAATGCTTCTACACTCTGTGCTTAAAATAGGTAATATATGAAATATATTCTGACTCATTCACCCTTTCAAAGACTGAGCATCTCCCTTGTGTCAGGCATTCTGAAAATCTAGGGAAACAAACATGGTCTTTGCCCTTAAGAAATTTGGCCTAGTGAGAGTGACAGACCATTGAAAAAGCAATTACAAAATAGGGCGCTATATGCTATGACAGCACGAAGCAGGGGCTCCTAACCTCATAAGGATATGGGGACTGAAGAGAATCAGAGGCTTCTGAAGGAATTGACACACAATTTAAAATCTGGAGGATGATTAGGAGTTAGGTAGCAGGGTGTTAGTATAGAAACAATTAATAAAATATTCTAGACAAGGAAATGACACGCATGAAGGCCTAGAAGTGAGGCCTGATCCACAAATGGAGAGAAGGTCAATAGGGCCATTATTTTTAAATTGGAAGAAAGGAGCTGACTGAACATCTATGAGCCTATGGAGTTAAGAAGAGGCAATCTCACAAAGTCTTTGTAATAAATTGAGAAGTTTAGGCTTAATTTTAAGAGCAAGGGGAAGTTGATAAAGAGGTTTCAAACAAAAGTACTAAGATCGATTAAATCTGTTTCAATCACCTCTTAAATAAAAATCAGAAGAGTACTTCTGAGTTATGTTGTTGTTATGTGCCGTCGAGTTGGCCCTGACTCATAGCGACCTCTCCTTGGGTTTCCGAGGCAGTATCACTACGGAAGTAGGATTGCCCAACCTTCCTTCTGAGGAGTGGCTGGTGGGTTTGAACCGCCAGCCTTCTGGTTAGCAATCAAGTGCCTTAGACACTACGCTACCAGAGCTCCCAAACATTATTTTAGGGCAATGATATTGGGAGGGGGGGTTCATCCAGCCTCTATGACTCCAGCAAGTCTCGAGTCTATGAGAATCAGACATTCTATTCCACATTTTCCCCCTTTTAATCAGGATGCTTCTATAGAATCTTTAATGGAAATGTTCAGTAATGGCACCATCCAGTTCTTCTAGTCTCATAGCAAAGGGTGCATTTATTCATAGATGCGCTTAGCCACACATTCTATCATCTTTAACTATTTCTGACTCTTTTCTTCCTTCTGTTGCTGTAGGCAAATAGGAACTAATTGTTGTGCCTTGGATTGCCACTTGCAAGCTTTTAAGACCCCAAGCACTGTGCAATGAACTAGAAAGTAAAAAGGCACTAAACACATTATTATGCCAATTAACTGGGATGTCCCATGAAACTATGACCCTAAACTTCCAAATCAAAACTCCCGTGAGGTGTTTGGTTGTACATAAGCATCCTTAGTGGCTATTTTTTCATTGTTATTATTGTAAATGTATCTATCACCCAACTTTGGCCAATTCAACTTTTTATGAATTGTCAGTAAGTCATATTCAGGTATACAGCTTAACAGCAATTATATTAATCAGCTGTGAAACTATGTCCTTAATGCAATTTTTTCCATCATGGATACATTCTTGACTTCAAAATAATACCACTGGTGTTCTTCTTTGAAAACAGGTGATTAAATGGTTTACACAATAGGTAATAAGATACTTAACTTGTAATTCATAGGTCATTAATTCTAATTTAACCTGAATTCTTCTTGGCAACTTGTTGTCAAGGTGGCTCTGATGCATGGCACACCCATGTGTAACAGAAAGAAAGACTTCTTGTTCCTCCATCATTGTCATGATTATTGGTATGTTTGAGTCCACTGTTGTAGCCATTGTGCCAATAATCTTATTGAGAGTTACACTCACTTTCACTGGCCCTCCACTTTATCAAACATGATGTCCTTCTCCAGCGATCAGTCCCTCCTGATGACACATCCACAGTTAAGTGAGACAAATTCTCAGATAATATTCTGTAATTCACAGGTTTTTCACTTGCTGAATTTTTGAAGTAGACTGCCGTGTCTTTTTTACTATTCTATGTCAGTCTGGATGCTCCACTGAAATCTGTTGCCCATGCTGGTATTCGACCCTGCTGATATTTGAAATATCAGAGGCACAGCTTCCAGCATCATAGCAACATGTATGGCAAACTGACATACTGGTAGTATTCTTAGCAACGAGACATAGTTATAGTCCAAATTTCATTGCTGATATTAATTTCCCGTGGCTTCACATCTCAACTCAATTTTAAAAAAAAATTTCAATTGATACAAAAACCGAATTTAAGTGGAAAGTAAGTATCACTTTCTTAGTTCTAAGTGGCCTTAGTAAGATGCTGAATAAGGGGAAAACAATAGCCTGCTAGTTGATAATGATGATATATAAAATAATCACTTTTCTAATGAAATAAAACCTCCAAAGTTTTATCCCTGAAGGGAGAATGTCCAGACAAGGAGCAACAGCAGTTAAAGGAGCTATGACCCTTCTCCAAAGTTTCATTTTCCCTCTATAGTTCTCAATCCAATTTTTCATTCAGCATTCCATCAAAAAACATTTATTGAACCCTTTCTGCATGCCAGACACAGGGATATAATAATGAACTAGATAGACAAGGCTCCAGCCCTCACATACATCTTTTATCTGAGAGCTGAATAAAGAAAGTAACCAATGCCAATGTTGTTGTTGTTTCACCATCGAGTTAGACCCAACTCATAGTGATCCCTCCTTGGGTTTCCGAGGCAGTATCACTCCAGATGTAGATTGCCCAACCTTCCTTCTGAGGAGTGGCCAGTGGGTTTGAACTGCCAGCCTTCTGGTTAGCAGTCAAGTGCTTTAGGCACTATGCCACCAGAGCTCCAATGACAATGTAGTGATAATTATTAGGGTAGGAGAAGCAGAAGGTGCCAGGGAAGCACTTGGCAGGGCATCTAGCATAGTATGTTTTGAGGGAGAGGCACTGACAGGGGTGGGGTGGGGGGAGCATCTAGGAAAAGCTTCTATAACTGACATCTAAGGTGAACACTGAAGGATATGAGGGAGTCAGGCAATCTAAGGCCGGGGTTAAGGTGTTGGAAGGTATGTCGGGCAAAAAGAACTCCCAGTACAAAGGCCCATAGACAAGTGAGTTCAAGACACATTTGTTGTTGTTGTTGTTAGGTGCCATCGAGTCAGACCCGACTCATAGCGACCCTTCCTTGGGTTTCCGAGGCAGTATCACTACGGAAGTAGATTGCCCCATCTTCCTTCCGAGGAGTGGCTG
>NW_006921855.1:926080-938377 GCF_000298275.1 Orycteropus afer afer
GTGCCTTAGCCACTATGCTACCAGAGCTCCCCAAGAACACATTTAGAAACTCAGAAATTCAGCTTGGCTGCAGTGTAGAGGTGGGGAGAACGTACTATACTGTTAAACTGCAGCCAAGAACAGGCAAAAATCCTTTTGGTGGGTTCCCTTTAGGAGAGTGCCATGGGGAAGAATTTTAAAAACTAACAAATCTTTAGGCCCTGACCTTTTGCATCCTGTCTGAGAACATTTATTTATATTCCAGATCTAGAAGGCTAGTACATTTTGACAAGGATTATGTATATAGTGGGAACAGTTCTGAAGCCAGAAGAGTTACCTTGAATCTCAACCTGGGAACAACAGTAATACCAACCTCAGATCGTGTATAGATTAGATGAAATAGCAAATGTGAAGTATCCTGCACACAGGAAGTGCTCAAAACAAACAGACAGACAAAAAACCCTACAATTCTCTTACCTTCTGCTTACCTTGCTTCTGAGCTCCCTACTGGCCTCCTAGCTAAAGGCACCATGTCACCACATACCACAAGCAATATTTTAGACCGGCAGCGGGGAAATCCTTCTTTTGAACATCCCTTAAGCCCATCCCACTCAGCTCTAGTCTCTGCCCTTTTCCTTAGTGAACATTACCCTGGTCTCAGCTTAACAATCCATCATACAATAGTACCTGTGTTGTTGTTGTTGTTATGTGCTGTCGAGTCGGCCCTGACTCATAGCAACCCCTCCTTGGGTTGCTGAGGCAGTATCACTATGGAAGTGGATTGCCCAACCTTCCCTCTGAGGAGTAGCATTCATAAGTCAAGAATTGCACCTATATATATAATGGGAGACTTGTTCTATCACATGATTCGTACTTTATATTTGCATACGTACTTGACCTCTATTATTCCTCTTGATAATATTGTGAGGTATTTTTAGGTTAAATTATTTACCCTCACCTGAGCCCTGAATGCAGATCCTCAATTTCTAACCAGTGTGCTATCTAACCAGAAAGCAGAAAGCCTACCTCCCAGCAAACATTATTAAGGGCATATATTTTAGCTTCCTTTACATCTTGTTAAGGAGCTCTGGTGGTGTAGTGCCTAAGGCATTTGACTGCTAACCAGGAGGTTGGTGGTTCAAATCCACCAGCCACTCTGCAGAAGGAAGACTGGGCAATCTACTTCCGTAAAGATTTACTGCCTAAGAAACCCACTGGGGGTCACTATGAGTCAGAATCAACTCGATGGCAGTGAGTTTGGTTTGGGTTTGGCTTAAGCCTTGTTAGAAGGAGAACTGGTAGTGCAATGGTTAAGAGCTTAACTGTTAACTATAAGGTTGACGATTAAGAATACTAGAAAGATGTTTACTTATGTTCTATTGACTATGCTAAAGCATTCAATTGTGTGGCTCATAACAAATTATGGATAACATTGAGAAGAATGGGAATTCCAGAACACTTGACTGTACTCATGAGGAACTTGTACATAGACCAGGAGACTGTCATTTGAACAGTACAAGGGGATACTGCATGGTTTAAAGTCAAGAAGGGAGTGTGTCAGGGTTATATCCTTTCACCATACTTACTCAATTTGTATGCTGAGCAAATAATCCGAGAAGATGGATTATATGAAGAAGAATATGGCATCATGATTGGAGGAAGACTTATATGCAGATGACACAACTTTGCTTACTGAAAATGAGGATGATTCAAAGCACTTACTGATGAAGATTGAAGACTCCAGTCTGTAGTATGGATTATACCTCAATATAAAGAAAACAAAAATCTTCACAACTAGTCCAAGAGAGAGCTTCACGATGAATGGAGAAAATATTGAAGTTGTCAAAGACTTCGTATTACTTGGTTCTACAATCAACACCAATGGAAGCAGCAGTCAAGACATCAGACGACGTTCTGCATTGGGTAAATCTGCTGCCAAAGATCTCTTTCAAGTGCTGAAGAGCAAAGATGTCTCCTTGATGTTTAAGACGCATCTAACCCAAGCCATGGTATTTTCAATCACCTCTTATACATATGAGAGCTGGACAATGAATAAGGAAGACCGAAGAAGAGTTGATGCTTTTGACTTGTGGTGTTGGGGAAGAATGCTAAGAGTACCGTGGACTGCTAAAAGGACTAACGAATTTGTCCTGGAAGAAGTGCAGCCGAATGTTCCTTGGAAGTGAGAATGGCCAGACTTCGCCACACCTACTTTGGTCATGTTGTCAGAAGAGACCATTCCCTGGAGAAGGATATCATACTTAAGAAAGTGGAGGGTCAACCAGAAAAGGGAAGGCCCTCAACGAGATGGATTAACACAGTGGCTGCAACAATGGGCTCAGGTATAGCAAGGATTGTGAAGCTGGCATAGGACTGGGCAGTGTTTTGTTCTGCTGTGCATAGGGGGTTACTATGAGTCAGAGACGACTCCACGGCACCTAACAATAACAAAAGTGGCTCTATGGGAGAAAGACCTGGCAATCTGTTGCAGTAAATAAAGAAACAGCCTGGGAAACCCTGTGTGGCAGTTCTACTCCATTACATTGGGTTGTTATGGGTCAGAATAGACAACACCTAACAAGAAACATTGTTAAAATTCAGAGAAACATGGCCTTTTAGAACTATATGCTTCATTCATCAATTTCTAACTCTATGTCCTTTAATGTGTTTATGAAGTTCTCTATGTGCAAAACTGGACTTCACAATGCAGTGCCTAAGCACTCAGCTGCTAAGTGAAAAGACAGCAGTTCAATTCCACCATCAGAGAAAGATGTGGCAGTCTGCTTCTATAGATTAAATCTTTGGAAACCCTTTGGGCACTTCTACTGTCTTGTAAGGTATGAATCAGAATCAGATCGATAGCAACAGAGCCTTTTTGGTATGTTTTTATGTGCAAAACTAAAGGGGGTCAAGGGGTAACATCTTAAATTTCTGCCAAAGAACTATTCCAATCTCTCCTGACTCGTGGTACCTTCACATGTGTCATAAAACTGCATTTCATAGAGTTTTCAATGGAGCTCTGGTAGCATAGTGCCTAAGGCACTTGACTGCTAAGCAGAAGGCTGGCGGTTCAAACCCACCAGCTACTCCTTGGAAGGAAGGTTGGGCAATCTACTTCCGTAGTGATACTGCCTCGGAAACCCAAGGAGGGGTAGCTATGAGTTGAGTCCGACTCAACGGCACATAACAACAACAACATAATCATACAAAGGAGTCCCTGGATGGTTTCAAACAGTTACATACTCAACTAGTAGCCAAAAGTTTCTTGGTTCGAAACCACTCAGAAATGCTTCAGATGACAGACCTAGTGGTCTGCTTCCGAAAGGTTACGGCCTTGAAAACCCTATGGAACAGTTCTACTCTGCACACATGGGTCACAATGAGTAGAAATCAACTTGGTGGTAACTAAGGACAACAACAATCCTATGTAAGTAGATTGCCTTGTTTTTCTTCTGTGGTGTTGCTGGGTGGATTCGAACTGCCAACCTTTCTGCTAGTAGTTGAGGGAAACTTTAGTGATAGCACCACTTTCAATTTGCATTCCTGCCCAATTATGCTCATCATAGTAAAAATAAAGCTATTTTCTTAATAACGTGAAGCTGTCTCCTTTGTCTGTGAAAAACAAGAGTGAAAATAAAGGTTTAATTACTCCTGGAAGACTTCATTTTCTTTCAGTGTTTTTTACAAGGTGGTACACAGATTATCCAGATCAGAATCACTTGGGTATAAATAGCAGATTTCAAGGTCTCAACATTTACTTGAGTCTTTATCCAGGATTGTCAATGAAATGTTTCAGGGCCTTTTCACCAAAAAATGGTCTTGAGCTAATCGTCCCTTATCTTATGAAGCAACTGATTTTTAACTTAAGTGGTTAATAAAAATTCTGAGTAAGATAATGACTTGTGTTCAACACTTGAAATCCCTCCTCAAGGTTCTCTGTATATTGAGCTTTATACCGTGTACAATTGTTCAACCAGCCAAGAACACACATACCAAAAAAATCAAACTCAATGCCATGGAGTTGGATCCAACTTATAGTGACCCCTCCTGGGGTTTCCGAGGCAGTATCACTATGGAAGTAGATTGCCCAATCTTCCTTCCAAGGAATGACTGGTGGGTTTGAACCTTCTGGTTAGCAATTAAGTGACTTAGGCACTATGGTACCAGAGCTCCCAAGAATACACATAAGTCGTCATCAATTCTACACGTCCCTCTCTCATCCATGATATGACTTTAAATTTTGTAGAAATTATAAACTTTGGCATCTACAGATTTCCCTGATACACCAGGCATTGTAAACAAACAATGAACAAATGTAGTTAATTTTGTACATTTTTTTTTTTTACCTATCTTGATGCTTCAAATTCCCTATTTCATTCTAAAATTTTAAATATCTATGTTTTAATCGTTTTAAAGTACTTGTAGATGTACGTCTGGTGGTCTTTCAGTATTAGGGAAAAAATATAACTTCCACCATCCTAAAATGTTTAACTTAAATTAGGCAGTTTTTGGGTATGGTGCACTGATAATTGCATATCACTTCCTGCTATAATAAAGTGATTGTCATCTTTCTTGAAGAATAAAGGATGGGGCATTTTGCTAAACATTTGCCAGTATCTTTCCTTGTATAATTTTGATCTCACAGGCAGAAAACATTTTTGAAAAACAGAATTAAAGGAATCTTCATCCAAGAACAAAATTCAGATCTGAGGGAGGCAGAGTACTATTTAAAAAACGCCAAATATCCTAGATCCTCCCAATAGAAACCCACTAGTCCATGAATAGTGTTAATATTCCATTTATTAGCATAGTAGAAGAGGTTAAGACTGGCTTTCTTCTAATTAGCTCCAGAGAAAGTGATATACTGGTTTTCCACCTTAGCTTCTTCAGTCCAGTAATATTTGCATATCTCACCTGGGCCTTTCAGTTACAAATCCACCTCCTTAAGGAGCCGTGCGAAAAAGCAAGAACAATCAATAATAAAAAATCCTCCTGGCTATAAATCAGCCACGTGGAGCTGCTGCTGCTGCAGCTGCTGCTGCTGCTGCTGCTGTTGCCACTGCTGCTGCGGCAGCAGTTGCTTAGACTTCCTGGTTTGCTTCCTGCAAGCTTCAACGCGGGGGGCTCACTGGTTGTGAGGAAGGGAGTGCAGCCAGGAGCGAGTCCAACTCCGCCGGAGGGAGCGGCGGGCCAGGGGAGTCTGGAGGTCATAGGCGGTTAAGGACAGAGCTATAGTCCATATTACAATAAAAGTTTGGCAATCTGGCAGCTTTAAGGAGCTGAGCTGTGGGGCAAAGGCTAAGGACCAGACCAGGGAAAAGTGTAAGTTAGTTTATAAGGTAACAGTGAACACCACTGAGAGGGGGTTCGTGAGGACGGTGGTGAAACGAACAGGGGGGACTGCGGATCTGGAAAGAGAGCAGACTGGAGAGAAAGGAAGCTTGGCAGAGAGAGGCGCCCGGGTCGGTCGGCGCTCTGCGGAGGCCGCGTAGGGGAGGGGGCCGCGCGGCGGAGCGCGGTCCAAGCCTGCGGGCCGCAGGGAGGGGGCGGAGGGTAGAGCCCGGGGGAAGGTAGAGCCGAGGGGAGTTCCGGATCTGGAACTGCAAAGGGCAGGCAGCGGAGAGGGCGGCAGCCAAGGCGGTAGGGGTGGGGGAAGGAGGAGGAGGAGGAGGAGAAGAAGAGCCGGAGGAGGGAAAAGGAGGGAGGAGAGAGCTGTGGCGGCGGCGGCTGCGCCGGGGTGTGTGTCTCTCGCCGCCGGAGGAAGATGAGGCTGAAGATTGGGTTCATCTTACGCAGTTTGCTTGTGGTGGCAAGCTTCCTGGGGCTAGTGGTCCTGTGGTCTTCCCTCTCCCCTCGGCCGGACGACCCGAGCCCACTGAGCAGGATGAGGGTGAGTGACCCGCCCGACCCCCTCCGGCAGCGGGGACCTGCAACTTGTTTTGTTTGCGCGCGTGTGTGGCGGGAGTGGGGGGCGGCGAGGTCGGGGCGCAGCGTAGGCGCCGCAGCTCCGCAGGTGGTGCTGGCGCAGCGCGGGCCGATCGGGGGCGCCGAACCCCGCGCACCCCTTCCCTTCTCGCCACTGCCGGCCCGCCCCCTCGCCGCCCTTTCCTCCCGCGCTTCCCAGCCCCGGGCGCGGCTGCCGACACCTGCGCTGCGGCGGCTTGGCCAGCCGCGCTTCGCGCCCTGACTGCCCGGCAGAGCGAAAGAAAAGCCAGGTCGCGGGGACCGCGGCGGCTTAGCGCCCGCCTCCTTTGCGCCGGGACTGCCGCGGCTGCGGCCGGGAGACGCGGAGTTAGTCCAGGCTGCGGCCTGTGGCGCGTGCAGGCCTGAAGGAGACGAGATGCAGCGGGTCCGGTGGACCAGGCCCCTCAGTCCAGTCTTCCCTCCCGTCACCGCTGGCCCGGGGGTGCTGGCAGCCTGGGGCTCGCCCAGCCCCGCCCGCTGGGGAGTGGGAAGGCGACGGCGCCCCGCCTCCGGCTCTTACGAAGAGCACCGCCTCCCCCTCAACTCTAGAGACTATGGGACTGGGTGGGATGTGAAGCTGAGGCCTCACCCTGGACGGCCCTTCCTCTTGCTTCCCTGGACGAGGGGAGGGGCGATTGGTCCGAGAGGGCGCCCCCTCCCTGCTTGTTTCCTCTCAACCGCCTCCCTGCACTGGGGAAACCCTTTCTCCGACGGGGGGGAGGGGGAGCGATACACCTGGGCCCTAGACCTCGGGCTCGGGGCCGAGCTGATCCGGGGTCTCGGAGCCTATTCCTCTTCCCCGGCTGCGGCAGGGCCGCTCGGGCCGGAAAACTAACTTGAGCCGGCCCCCCGCTTCCCCGCTCTGGCTGCCTGCACGCTCAGCGCCTGGGCGCCACGGCGCGGAGCTCCTGGTGACTCCGCCGGGACACATTTGTCTGCCGCCCACAGCGCGAGGGTTAGCTTTGACATTCGTGCTTTTGAGGGTTTAGTCAGACGCCTCTGAACCTTAGTTACCGCGAGCTGCGCGGGCAAAGGGCCGAGGCTACTGCAGCTAAGCTGCTCCCGCAGGTTGGCTGCACGACCTCCGCGACTTAGCCGCCCGGGACTGGCCTCTCCCTGCAGCCCAACTCCCTTTCCCACCTGCGAGCCTGGGGTGCCCCCTAAGTAGTTGTCTGTGGGGGAGGAAAGGGTGTGAAGAATTCAGGGCCATTGACAGGCAGTGGGGATGAGTCGCGCTCTGTAGTAAAGTGACTTCTGCAAAGATTATCTGCATTGGATCTTTGTAATCTCCTTTTGAAACTTTCCTTCCGGAAAGTTAGCATCAGGCAGTTGGGTGAGAACGCTTGTGGTGTCGTCCTTATGAATCAGGATCCTTATGAGGAGATCCCTTGATCAGTTCTTGCCTATATCCTGAACTTAGACTGACACTCAACTTTTTGTTACTTGAAATCTTCACTGCAGTGGAATCCATTTATAATATTTCCTGTGAATGGAACATGAAGTCATGCAAGTTAATGATAAAAAGTACCAAATTTTCCCTTTCAAACTTTTGTTTGCTTCTGACCTTTCTTGGAGTAATAGCGACCCATTTATGATTTTTCTTTCATAATGATTTATTGATGAGGGATAACTATATTGCAATTGAGAATATCTGTTTAAAGTCATCAAATGGCCTTTATATTGAGCCATTAATGTTAGAACTCATTTTCTGGATGAGACATTGAGGAAAAACTGATAAAACTAACCAAGTTCAGAGTGTCCTTCAGTTCAGATGGAGAGTGGGAGAGTCTTTGAGGAAGTGGTGGCACATAGCCCCAATGCCCAACTCTTCTGAAATACCATTTAGGACTCTTGATATATAGCAAGTACTGAGCCATAGTACCCATTTAATACCTTAAAGGTGTTATCTTGATTTTTGATCCGTCTTGATGAAATTTTGTCATTTGCTCCATTGTAATTTCTATCATTAACAAAGACAGAAGCTAGCTTTTTAGGACTTTGAAACATAATTAACAAGAATGCCTATGAAACACTGGAGCTAAACCCTTTTATTAACTTTCCAGACAAATAGTAATCTAAGCAATTTAAGGTACAGCACTGGATAAGAACACAGTGATAAGAACATAAATAAGGGATTATTGCTGCTCTTTAATAAGAATTAGCATACGTGTCTACAGTGTAGTATTGGACGAACATCTCCTTTGTGGCAAGTTCTGATCAAGGTACTCTGATTTTGACCCCTGAATTTCCCTTTCCTTTTGGGGTTCTTATACTTTGATATGACTGCTTCTCTTTTATTGCTAATCCACACATGGGCGTTTTTAAGATCTTTTTGGCCTTAGTTTCCTAGGGCTGCCATAACAAACTACCACAAAATGAGTGATTTTAAAGAACAAATTTATTTTCTCCCAGTTCTGGAGACTAAAAGTCTTCAGCAAACTTGTACTCCTGGATATATCCTGTGCCATTTATTGTCTTGTACTATCTATATTCTGTACACTTATTTTGTTACAACTTGTTCTATCTTTGAGACTATTTGTTAGCTTTATACTTGATCAGCCCTGGAGGGTAGTATTGCAAAGTGCATTACCCAAAATCAAGACAAAAGAAATACATTTTTTTTATCCCTCCCATGTCTGAGTCTCTTGCCCTTTCTCTGAGGTAAATGATGTGAAAAGTGATCTTAATTGTTCCAACCATACTCTTAGTTGTGTGATTTTTTTTTCATTGATTGATTTATTTGACAAATGTTTTCCAGAGCCTGCCATCTGCCAGTCATGATGCTAGTTGCTAGGGGAACACTCCTCACCTCTTGCCTCATGGATCTTGCAGTCTAGTAAGAAAAATAAACTTGAATCAAAACTCTACAAATACATAAATAAAAATCTTGCTATATACTCTGAAGGGAAATGTGAGGATCAAGGAAATGAAGGAGCTGGATCATAAAGTCTTACCTGGGGAAATGACTTTTGAATTGAAATCTGAAGACTTGAAGAAGTATAGTTGTTGATCTGGAGGGAAGCATTTCTGAGAGGCAACAGCATGTGCAAAGGGCCAGGGCAGGAAGTAGCATAGTGAATGGAGGAAATGGAAGACCAGGGTAATTAGAGCATGGAGAATGAGGGGAAAGGTGGATGCGAGGCAGCAAAAGAAAGTATGGGTATTGCAGACCATGTTAAGAGTTAGGTCTTAAGAGCAATGGGAGGCCATTGAAGAATTTTAAATAGGGGAGAAATGTGTTTTGAAAAGATCACTCTGGTTGCAGAAAGTTCAAATTGGTCTAGAGCAACAGCAGATGATAGGAGTCCTTTCAGAGGTTATTATAATAGTTTAGGTGAGACAAGATACTGCTTAGATGTCTCCAAGCAATGGAGATAGAGAAAATTAAACCAGTTCAAAAGCTATTAAAGATGCAAAGGCATCAGTTTAGTGATTGGATGTGGGAGTGAAGGAGAAGGTGACAGGAGGCCTAGGATAATCATTTATTTGTTACATCATTGAAAGTTCTGAAGACAAAATTGACATGTCCTTACGTTGTACTTTATAGTTATGGAAAAACTTATTTTTTAGTCTTTGTCTGCTACATTATTTTAAAGTTAGTATTTACTAAAAACCATCTGTTTGGCACTTGTAAAGTGCAGCAAGTTCCCCTAATTGAGTATTTTCCAGATTGACATCACTTATACCAGGTTTTAGCCCTAAATGAGTGAGTAAGGTTGAATCATAGCCCTCTAAAAATAAAGGTCTGTAATGGAAATGTTGACAGATCTTTAGCTTCAGTTGGTCTAGTCTAACAAATTCAATACTGGTAAGAAGCTCCTTGTAAACTGATGCTTCGCTGCATGTGCAAATGCTTCTTTAGTCAAGCCAGTAATGCCACTTAGGTTCAGGACATCCCTAGGCAGAGAAGTTTTATGTCACAAGTAAGCCAGTATAAGACAGTTTTGAAAGGAATATCACTTAAATGAAGTTGAGTGACTATGAATTGGTTATTGTGTAGCAATCAAGTTGAGCCTTTCCAAAACCATTTTATCTCAGTGATGATTGCTTGTAACATGAAAACTTCTGCCCTTCACCATGCAATTTTATTTCAAATGGAAGCTACATTTGTCCTATGAGAGGTAGAGCTATTCCTTAGTAGCAAAAATATAGTGTCTCAAGAGGTTACTATTCTCTCAGTTCCCTAGACATCATGCCATGGAATTGGTTTTGGTTTTATTTTGCTGTTTCCTTTTCTCCCTATCCCTACCCTCACCAACAATTAAAAAAAAAAAAAAAAAAAATCCACATTACCAAGTCTTAAGACATCTGGGATTTAAAAACCTGAAATTGATGGAAAGTTTTGTGCGCATGTGCATTTTTCTTAAAGAGTAATAAGTTTTCTGGTTTCTTAAAGTGCTTGTAAACCAAAGAAGGCTGGGAACTCCTGATGAGTGCGTGAGCCCTTTGGGGGCAGGATTCATGTTTCCTGCTCATCGAATATCTCCCCTCACTTCCACAGTACTGACCTTACAGAAGGCACATACTGCATTTATGTCAAATAAAGTGAATTGTTGTACATTCATTTTTGTCCCCTCGCCTCAGGTGTGGGCACATTGAATTGTTTGGTGAATACCTAAGAATTGTTGTAGCCATGGATTCTGTGGAGGGTCTAAGTCAGGCCTCAATCCTCTTACCATCCCCCATATTAGAGAATACCTGAGTAAAAGGCCCTGCTCTCAAGGGTTCACATCCTTATTGAAGTAGAAAATGCAACATCAACATGACCTAGGTTCCCTCTTCCTTATTCAACAGAAATACAAAGAAATAACTTGAGAACTGTCACAGGATATGCACTGTTAATAGCCAAATTAGTAGATGGAGAAAATTTATAATAGCCATTTGTGGAGTGCACAATTATTAATAACTAGAGTGGAAATTAATTCAGTGAGCCAAAGATGAATGTTGCTAACATTTAGGTGACATCTAAATAGATGTCTGTGTGGCTAAGTATATATACATATTATGGACATACCAAGCATATTTTTAATGACTGCAGGGTATTCCCTTGTGTGGATATGCCATAATTTATTTAACCAGTCAGCTCTCTGTGGACATGTAGAGAGCCTTATTTTTGACAGTGAAAAATTTTAAACAACTATGAATATTCTTTAGTATACATCTTTGTGCACTTGGCCGGTCTTCTCCTTACTATAATTCCTAGAAATGGGACTGTATATTTCACATTAATACATGTTACCAAACACCTCCCAAGTTGAATGGTTTATATGGCTAAACTTTTATTCCTCCCCTTCCCTGTGTTAGAGAAGGCAGTTAATAATGGGTTTCCTTTATTTCTTAGGAACTGTCCATGTTACCTAAGAAGCTCTAGAATATGTTTAGATTTCAATTTCAATTCCATTACCAATGGCATCTCTATGTTTCACTAACCTCTTATTCATCAAAATGCAAAATTGAAGTAGAAAGTTTTAATATAACAAAAGTGTTCCTCAAGTCTTGACCTAGTAACTACATAGTAAGGGCTGTCATAAACATTAGCAATTTGCTCTTGATGTATAGAGACAGTCCTTTTTTAAAAAAAAAAAAAACAACAGCTCCACCCCCAGACATCTATTCACTGAGATCTGAGTGCTTTCTCCTTGAAAGGCAATGGGTCTAGGCTCTGGAGATGTAAAGATGAAAAGGACACAGACTCTGATCCCTTCTCATAAGTGAGAAAAGCTGTGTAAACATAGAACAGTCATAAAAAAAAAAAAAAAAAAAGGTTTTTCCAGACCTGTAGGAGTTGGGTATTATGAAGGAAGAGAGAATAGCATGGCAATTGGCTTCACCTGAGTGTCAGTGTGTTTTGGCAGGTAGTTGTTGTTGTTATATGCCGTCAAGTCTGCCCGACTCATAGTGAGCCCTCCTTTGGTAGGTAGAGGTGGTGGAAAATATATTCTAGACCAAAGAAATATGGTGGGACCTGAAAGAAGTAGGGTTTTCCTGGTGAAAAGTTGTGGAATTTAAATAGAAAGCAAGTCTGGGTCACATGTTGAAGGGGATTAAACAGCAGGCTAAGGAACTGGGTTGGAGTTTTATTAAATTAGTAGGAGGGAGAGCTTTTTAGAGGCTCTTAATGTGGAGTTGAGGGAGAGATGATACTCATCAACTCTCGATTCATTTAACAAATACTTAAAATGTTTATGGAGTGTCTAAGTGCCATCCATTGCTCCATTGCCATCTATTGCTCCTTCAATGCATCCATTAGAGATACTCTAAAAAAAAAAAAAAAACTCACTGCCATCTAGTAGATTCTGACTCATAGCAACCCCCTTTGGGTTTCCAAGGTGGTAAATCTTTACGCAAGTAGAT
>NW_006921855.1:938498-966460 GCF_000298275.1 Orycteropus afer afer
CGACCCCTCCTTGGGTTTCCGAGGCAGTATCACTACGGAAGTAGGATTGCCCAACCTTCCTTCTAAGGATTGGCTGGTGGGTTTGAACTGCCAGCCATCTGTTTAGCAGTCAAGTGCTTTAGCCACTATGCTACCAGAGCTCCAGTGGGAAGTAGTAACAACAATCATAGGTAACATATTGGATCCTAACATTGTGCTGTGGGAGATTTCTATATGTATTATGTTGTTTAATTCTAACAGTAACTCTAATATAAGTATGATCTGATACTCACTTTATCAGTTAGACCACAGAGGCACAAATTGGTGACCTCTTTGCCCAAGGTTATTCACTTAGTAAGTGGTAGAACCAGGATTGGGAGCTCTGGTGGTGTAGTGCCTAAGGCATTTGACTGCTAACCAGAAGGCTGGCAGTTCAAACCCACCAGCCACTCCTCAGAAGGAAGGTTGAGTAATCTACTTCCATAGCGATACCACCTTGGAAACCCAAGGAGGCGTCGCTATGAGTCGGGTCCAACTCGACGGCACCCAAGAACAACAACAACAACAAACCACTTTACCAAGCATGGTATCTTCTCCAGGGACTGGTTTCTTCTGACCATATGACCAGCGTAGATGAGACAAAGTCTGGCCATTCTTGCTTCTAAGGAGCATTTTGGCTGCAATTATTCTGGGATATATTTACTTGTTGAGAGGGACTAGGGCAAAAGTAAAGGAGCCCTGGTGGGTCAGTTGTTAAGCACTTGGCTGCTAACCAAAAAGTCAAAAGTTTGAATCCACCAGCTGCTCAGCAGAGGAAAGATGTGGCAGTCTGCTAATGTAAAGATTCCAGAAACCAAACCAATGTAAAGATTTGAAAAACCAAACCAAACTCTCATCAGTTCTGACTCGGTGGATCCTATAGAACAGAGTAAAATAGCTCCATGGGGTTCCTAGGGTTGTAAATCTTTACAGAAGCAAACAGCCTTCTCTTTCTCTGGTGGAGTGGCCATTGGTTTCGAAGCTCTGACCTTTTGGTTAGCAGTTGAATGCTTTAATCACTGCGTCACCAGAGCTCCCTCTGTAAAAATTACAGCCTTAGAAACCCTATAGGACAGTTCTACTCTGTCCTATAGGGTTGCTATAAGTGGGATTCTACTTGACGCCAATGGGTTTGGTTTTGGTTTTAGGGAAGGAGGGTGAGGGTGGGGGAAGCACGTAGGGGGTCAGAGGGGGTGATGGACCGAGCTGAGGCCTGAAGAATGAGTATAAGCCTGTCATACAAATCTGAGGGAAGAGCACCAGAGGGAGTAAGATGTGCAAAGCCCCTGAGGTTCAAATGAGGCTGGAATGTTTGAGAAATAAAGAAAGTCAGTATGGCTAGCACATAGTGAGTTTGGAAGGAGTGCAGTATTTATTGAGCTTGCAGACACAGGAGGGCCCAGATCACTTGTGGACTCTTGAGGTCTGCTGTTACAACGATAGTTTTAGTTTACATTCTTTACCCCAGAGCAATTATTAAGTGTTCTCTTTCCTCTCAGAAGTGTCCCAAGTTGAACAATAAATTATGTGGACACCTCACTTACTATGCGTTGTCCCATATAAACAAAAGGAGTAGGACAACCTTTTGCCACAGATTTGTGGGCCAGATGCACAAATAAACAACTGTAGCATGGTGGAAAAATAGCTAAGTTCTCTGGGTCCTGTGGGATCACAAAAAAATGGGCATCTAGTTTGCAGGGCTGGGTGCTGTCAGACAGCTTGTCTTAGAAAACTCAAGATCTTGGAGGTAAGGGTACTTGTTTTCAGTTGGACAGTCCCAAGGACAAGAACATTGTGTGGAAAAGGGTGAAAGATTGTGGCAAATCCTGGAGGCTACATAACTAGATTGAATTGATGGGGGGTGATGGAAGAAAGTAGAGCGAATACTAATGGATAAATTGAATCTGAACCATTAATGACTTTGAATGATATAAATGAATGATCAGAGCTGGGGTATAAGAAATAATCTGGAAGCAGAATGTTGAATGGGTTTCAGTGAGGAAAGAATTACCTCTGTAGCAAATAATGAGGCCTGAACTAGAAGAGGGACTAAGAAGAGGAATATAAGAAGAGAGATACTATGAAAAGAAGTAGAATTATCCAGTGTAAGCTGGTGGGAGGAGGAATCTTACTTGATGCTAATGCTTTTAGAAGGTATGCTGTTAAGTGCTGTCTGGTTGGCTCTGACTCATAGTGACCTTGTATGTACAACACAACAATGCTGCCCTGACCTGCACTATCCTCACAGTCTGAGCTATGCTTGAGCCCATCATTGCACCCACTGTGTCAATCCATCTCTTTGAGGGTCTTACTCTTTTTCGCCGACTCTCTCTTTTAACAATCATGATAGCTTTCTCCAGGGACTATTCCCTTCTGAAAACATGATGCAAGTAGGTGAGAGGAAGTCTGCCCTTTCTCGGTTCTAAGGAGCATTCTGGCTGTACTTTTTCTGGGACAGATTTGTTTATTCTTCTGACAGTTCATGGCATTTTCAGTATTCTTTGCCAATACCATAGTTCAAAAGCATCAGCTCTTCTTTGGTCTTCGTTTTTCATTTTCCAGCTTTCACATGCATATGAGGTGATTGAAAATGGCAAGACTTGGATCAGGCACACCTTAGTCTTCAAAGTGACTTCTTTGCTCCTTAACACTTTAAGGTTTTTTGCAGCAGATTTTCCCAGTGCAATATGACATTTGATTTTTTGACTGCTGCTTCCATGGGTGTTGATTGTGGATCCAAGGAAAAGGAAATCCCTTATAACTTCAATCTTTTCTCTATTTATCATGATGTTCCTTATTGGTCCAGTTGTGAGGATTTTTTCTCTTTATGTTGAGGTATAATCCATACTGAAGACTGTAGTGTTTGATTTTCATTGGTACATTCTTCAAGTCCTCTTCACTTGCAGCAAGCAAGGTTGTGTTGTGTGCTATCACAGGGTGTTAATGAGTCTTCCTCCAATGCTGATGCCCTGTTCTTCATATAGTCCTGCTACACGGATTATTTGTTCAGCATACATATTATAAGTATGGTGAAAGGATACAACTTTGATGCACACCCTTCCTGATTTTAAACCAAGCAGTATCCCATTGTTCTGTTTGAATGACAGCCTCCCAGACTATGTACCTGAGCACAGTTAAGCATTCTGGAATTCCCATTCTTTGCAATGTTATCCATAATTTGTTATGATCTACACAGTCGAATGCCTTTGCATAGTCAATAAAACACAGGTAAACATCTTTTGGGTATTCTTTGCTTTCAGACCAAAATCATCTTACATCACCGGTGATATCCCTTGTTCCACATCCTCTTCTGAGTCCAGCTTGAATTTCTGGCAGTTCCCTGTCAATATACTGCTGCAACCATTTTTGAACTTCGGCAAAATTTTTCTTCTGTGTGATATTAATGATATTGTTCAATAATTTCTACATTCTGTTGGATTACCGTTCTTTGGAATAGGCACAAATAACAATCTCTTCTAGTAGGTTGGTCAAGTAGCTCTCTTCCAAATTTCTTGGCATAAATGAGTAAGCACCTTCAGTGCTGCATCTGTTGAAACATCTCAATGGGAATTCCATCAATTCCTGGAGCCTTGTTTTTCACCAATTTCTTTAGTGTAGCATGGACTTCTTCCTTCAGTACCATTGGTTCTTGAATGTTGACAAATTATTTTTGGTACAGTGGCTCCGTGTATTCCTTCAGTCTTTTTGATGCTTCTGGCATTGTTCAATATTTTGCCCATAGAATCCTTCAGTATTGCAACTCGAGACCTGAATTTTTTCTCGATTCTTTCAGCTTCAGAAATGCTGACTGTGTTCTTTCCTTTTGGTTTTCTAACTCCGGGTCTTTGTACATTTGTTATAGTATAAAGTATAGTATAGTACTTTATCTTCCTTTGAAAGATAAAGTGTTATTACTTTGAAAGTATGCCCGTTAGAATCTTTTGTTCAGATCTTTTACTTCATAATTACTTCCATTTGTTGTAACTGCTCTCCTCAAGAGCAAGTTTCAGAGACTCTTCTGACATCCGTTTTGGTCTTTTCTTCATTTGCTGTCTTTTTAATGACCTTTGTTTTCTTCATGTAAGATGTTCTTGATGTCATCCCACAAATATTATGGTCTTCAGTCATTATTTTTCAGTGCATCAAATCTATTCTTCAGATGGTCTCTAAATTCAGGCAGGATGTAAACAAAGTTATATGTTGGCTCTCCTGGATTGTTTTAATTTTTTTTTCAGCTTCAACTTGAACTTGGATGTAAAATATTGATAGTCTGTTCCACATTCAGCTCCTGGCCTGATTTTGACTGAAGATACTGACCTTCTCCATTGCCTCTTTCCACAGATGTAGTTGATTTGATTTCTGTATATTTCATCTGGTGAGGTCCACTTGTAAAGCCACAGTTTATGTTGTTGAAAAAAAAAGTATTTGCAGTGAATAAGTCGTTGGTCTTGCAAAATTATATCATGTGATCACCAGTGTCATTTCTATCATCACGGCCATATTTTCTCACCACAGAAGCTGCTTCTTTGTTTCCAAATTTTGCATTACAATCACCAATAATCACCAATACATCTTCATTGCATGTTTGGTCAATTTCAGACTGCGGAAGTTAGTAAAAATCTTTAATTTCCTTGTCTTTGGCTTTAGTGGTTGGTGCATAAATTTGAATTGTAGTAGTATTAACTGGTTTTCCTTGTAGGCATATGAATATTATCCTATTACTGACAGAATTGTACTTCAGAATAGATTTTGAAGTGTTCTTTTTGATAATGAATGCAACACTATTCCTCTTCAATTTGTAATTCTCGGCATAGTAGACCATATGATTGTCTGAAACAAGTCCATTGCAGCTCATTAATGCCTAGGATATCAATCTTTATGCATTACATTTCATTTTTGACAGTTTTCAATTTTCCTAGATTCATACTTCCTACAGTCCATATCCCTGCTGTTAATGAATATTTGCAACTGGTTCTTCCAATTTTGAGTCATGCCCCATCAGTAAATGAAATCCCAAGAGCTTTACTCCATCTATATCATTAAGATCAACTCTACTTTGAGGAGGCAGTTCTTCCATAGTCATATTTTGAGTGCCTTCCAACCTGGAGGACTCTATATTAGACAGTGTTTCAGAGCTATTCATAAAGTTTTCCAGTAGAATATCAGACATTGTTTCACTGTTATTCATAAGGTTTCCAGTCACTAGTTTTTTCAGAAGCACATAGCTTTATCCTTCTTCCCAGTCTGTTTTAGTCTGGAAACTCTGATGAAAACGATCCACCATGGGTGACCCTTCTGGTACTTGAAATACTGGGGGCATAGCTTCCAGCCTCACAGCACCACACAAGTCATCACAGTATGACAGACTGACACATGAATGGTGGTTTAGAAGGAATAGAACTATCTAAGGCAGTGGTGCTCAAACTTCAGCAGGCATCAGAATCATCTGAAGGGTGTGCTGGGCTTCATGTCCAGAGATTTTGATTCAGTAGGTCTGGGGTGAGATAAGGAATTTGCATTTTTTAACAAGGTCCAGGTGAACTGGTGCTATTTTATCCAGGAACCACATTGTTGAGGAGCACTGGTTTAGAGGAATTGTAGATTTGGAAGGTGGGAGAGCAAAACAGAAAAGTTTGTTTGGTTTAGGCATTTAGTGTTTTATGGACTACAGGACAGTCAAATGAAAGTGTTTCACAAGTGGTGGAGCTCAGAATAGAAATTAGAGCTAGACCCACAGAATGAAAGTCATTGAGAAGAACATAATGGCTGAAACTCTGGGAGCAGATTGGTATACTAAGAGTGTATACAAATAGAGAGGGAAAAAAAAGCATGAAGAACCCCTTTTAAGTGCTACAAGTGGGGGAGATAAAAGAAGGCACATACAGAGGTAAAATGATTTAGAGAATGTGTCCCTTAGAACATATGTTGTTGTTGTTATGTGCCATCAAGTTGGGCCTGACTCACTGAGACCCCTCCTTGGGCTCCCAAGGTGGTTTCACTATAGTAGATTGCCCAGCCTTCTTTCCGAGGAGTGGCTGGTGGGTTTGAACCACCAGCCTTCTGGTTAGCAGTTAAGTGCCTTAGGCACTACGCTACCAGAGCTCCTTTAGAAAGTATGAGGGAAAAAAAAAAAAAAAATTAAGGGCATGGCCATCAACAGTTTAAACGCTACAATATTTGAGAAAGACCTGATTAGAATTAAGGATACAGGAAATGACTATGGAGCATTATCTGCCAGCTCAACTAACCAGTAGTACATGTCTCCAGGGGGACTACATTAGCATATTCATTGGCATCTGAGTAAATATGACCAAGGAAAAGTGATTTAGATGATAAAGGAAAAAAATACAAAGAGAAGGGGCTTTGTTAGAGAATCTTAATTGTTCAAAGAAGAGCTTAACCTTAATTTTTTATACAGTACCTTAATTAGGTGCCTTGGCACCTCCTCCCACCACTCTGTATGTGAATTTCTAGAGACACATGTATGTGTGTGTGTGTGTACATATATATAGTTTAAAGTTGTGTGTGTACATATGTGTATACATATATATAGTTTAAAGTTGAACCATAATCAGGTAATTTTGATACATTATAATATGATTATAATAAGTAGGCAATTTTTGTACTCTATTAGTCTGAAATAATTTACATAGTTGTGTCTGAAAAAAGTTTAATATTTAAAGCTGGCAAAGAAATTTTATCCTGAGAATATTAGGTAATTTTTAGCTTTTAATTTTTAATAGGTTACTTTGGCTGATGTGCATTTCAAGGGAAAAAAAAATAACAAAACTATATGCTCAGAATTTCAATAATCTTAGTTTTCAGAAATGTGTTTTCCCATTTAATTCCGGTCCAGCTCTGAGATCCCAACAACAGCTGAGACAACTGGAACTGCATTTATCCAGGGCTTAAGGCTTTTTGGAGGGGGAAGAACTTTCTGTTGCTTTATTTTCTAACAATCTTGACTATTTCAAAATGAGAAATATTTTCATTTCAGTTGCATTATAAATTTCCTTCTGGGCCCCAGCCTTCACAGCATTTTCTAGCATTGTTCCTGAGAAGCATTTAAAGATGCCAACAGAGAGACCTGATTCAGCTCACTGAATATAAGAACTGGTACGCTGAAACTTGAGGAAAAAATTAACTTTGCATTATCTAATTAGGCTTATAGAATTGCTGCAGAGCAGTTTGGTTTCCCAAATCTAGAAGGTACAATTAACTGCAATATTATATCAGTACCAACTAGTCAGCTAATATGTTTCCAAGTAAAGCAATTGGAACTTGTTATAACAAAGGATATTCTAAACTGGATGGATTAAAATTAAATCATATGCTACTGGGAACAGTTCTGTATGAGAACATAATAGATGACCTAATCATTTTTCATCTTTACTTTTTATTGATTCCCTGAGTTTAGAAATACTTTTGGACCTCAAGAGGTATACTACTTTCTTCAACAGTAAGCTTATGTGCTTAATGATTATCTGGTTTAAACATAATTTTAATATTTGTAATTCTTACTTCCATAAAATATTTTTTAATATGGCTTAGTTCTTAAGTATTAAGGTGCTTACTGTGAAAACTGTATTCACTGGTAATGTGTATTATACCATATAAAAAGACAGCGTTGGTATTAATTAAAGAGTATGAACATTTTAAATAAATAAGCATTTACTGAGAAACTGCCAAAACTTTTTTGTCACTCTTAAGAGAAGCTAGGTGTGTCAGTGTTTCTATTTATTAAACTGTCTCCTCTGACTTCTGATTTTCCTTTTAATGAAAACATATACACCAAAAAAAAGACTCAAAACCAAAAAAACAACCTATGATAAGATACTCTGTTTAATGTGAGCAGGGTTTACAAGTAGCTTTTGTAACTCTGTAAATACCTCTTTCTCCCCCTGGAATCCTTGATTTAAAGCTAACCCATTGATTTTGGCTATTGAAGTGAAACAGTAGCTTCGGAATCTTAATGTAGCATAAAAGACACTTTTGAACAACTTTACCAAATTTTAAGAATTAACACTTGTTAACTATCTCATGCTCTATGAGAATTTTGAGAAATTCTTTAGAAAATTTTAATAGAAAAACAATAGAACAGTAAGGTACAATTGTACAAAGCAGAAATAAAGTCCCTACCTAAGAAAGTACACTAGCTAAGTAGTTATGTGCCCTCGAGTTGGACCCGACTCATAGTGACCCCTCCTTGGGTTTCCCGGGAAATATCTCTACGGAAGTAGATTGTCCAACCTTCCTTCCCAGAAGTGGCTGGTGGATTTGAACCACCAGCCTTCTGATTAGCAGTCAAGTGCCTTAGGCATTACGCTACCAGAGCTCCTTGAAGTACAGTAGCAGTTCCTTACCAAAAAACATTTATTGTTGTACTTTAGATTTTTTATTCTGTTTAATTTAAATATTTCATATGTTTTTATTAACATGTTATTGTACAATAATTCCCTTATAATCCTAGCACATACCAAAAAAAAAATAATCAATATACATAAGTAAGTCATGCAATGTCATTTTGCCCAAAAAAAAAAAAAAAAAAAAAAAAAAAAAATCATAGAATTTTTTTTTCAAAAAAAAAAAAAAAAAAAAAATCAAAGATGTCTGCATAAGAATGCTTGTTACATGTTGTTATGTGCCCTCGAGTCAGACCTGATTCATGGTGACCCCTCCTTGGGTTTCTGAGGAGATATTACTACGGAAGTAGATTGCCCAACCTTCCTTTCTAGGAGTGGTTGGTGGGTTTGAACCGCCAGCCTTCTGGATAGCAGTCAAGTGCCTTAGGCGCTATGCTACAAGACTGCTTGTTCTTATGTGCCATCGAGTTGGACTAATTCATAGCGACCCCTCCTTGGGTTTCCGAGCAGTATCACTACGGAAGTAGATTGTCCCATCTTCCTTCCGAGGAGTGGCTGGTGGCTTTGAATCACCAGCTTTCTGGTTAGCAGTTAAGTGCCTTAGGCACTGTGCTACCAGAGAATGCTTAGATAGTAAAAATCGAATTAGAGGAACACGACATGGAGATTCCATTTCTATTGAGATTTGTAGTCAGCTATATGAACATTTCAGAATAACTCAGCAATAGTCTAAGGGGTTAAATCAATTAAGATATGTTTATTTGATTATGCTATGAAAAATATATTTGTGATGGACAGTGTTGCCTAGAAAATTTTATGCAATGTATTATGTTATACTGGAGATAGGAGCTCTGGTAGCATAGTGCCTAAGGCACTTGACTGATAACCAGAAAGCTGGCAGTTCAGACCCACCAGCCACTCCTTGGAAGGACAGTTAGGCAATCTACTTCCGTAGTGATACCACCTCGGAAACCCAAGGAGGGGTCGCTGTGAGTCAGGTCTGACTCTACCGCATATAACTACAACAACATACTGGAGATCTTTGTCAATAGCAACCTGTGTGCCTATGAAGTCAAAGGTCCACATTTTAATTGTATGTTGTTGTTGTTGTTTTGCCATCGAGTCGGCCCTGACTCATAGCGACCCCCTCCTTGGGTTTCCGAGGCAGTATCACTAAGGAAGTAGGATTGCCCAACCTTCCTTCCGAGGAGTGGCTGGTGGGTTTCAACCACCAGCCGTCTGGTTAGCTGGCAAGTGTCTTAGCCACTGTGCTACCAGAGCTCCCTTTAATTGTATAGCCATTTAAAAACTTATCTTAGTCATTTTCTAAAATACTTAACTTACTGGGTACAGGTTTTAATTATGCTTATTTGGCACGGTTCCCATTTTTCCTTCTGGCAAGTTGATATTTTGCCATGCAATTCTTATTGGACAATTTGATTGATTATTGTGCTTCTTAAAATTTAACTAATGTGATTGAATTCGTCTTTTAATCTGTAATATTGCAAAAATGCAGTGCACTTCTCCAAACACATTACCTTCACATTCTGTTTGCAGGGTTTCTCCCCTGCAAAAGATAAAATCTTTTCTTTTGAAAGAGTTTAAAACTCCCTTGTTCAAAACTTAGCCAACTCTTTCCAGGGTGATTTTAAAATGAATTAAAAAATTTTGGCAAACAAGCTCTCGATTATGGTACAGAATAAATGATTTCAAAGTGCTTTTTAGAGTAATGGAATGGAAATGACTAAAATCTTACTACTTTACACATGCAGATTTTTCAGCTATGTTGGAATGTTTAGTTTTAAATGAAAATATCTGTCAAGATTGGAAAGTGAAAATTTTGATCACTTGAAATATATAATTGCATTTTAACATGTAAGCAAAGGATTGGCAGACTAAGGAACTATAGACATGTCCTTTCATTAACTGTTGTCCCCTAAGTGATGGTGCCCAGAGGAGATTCTTTCTAAGTCTAATACAGTATTTGTAGAAGAATGTAGGGGGAGTATGTGTCTATTCTGGTGTTCAATTTAAATAAATGTGCTTCCTGAACAGGGAGACCATTTTGGGTGGCAAAGAGAAGAAATGCTTTTAACAAATAATTTTGTAAAAGTCTCTATTCTAAAAACATGCTAAAAGAGAATAGTTTCCAAATAGGTTGATAATTTAAATAAGTAATTTTCAGTTTCAAATTAAGATAACTCTTAATGCTTCTTTTTTGCAGCTACCATTGAGACTGTGACCCATGACACATGTAACATGTCTATTTTAAATAAATGTAGAGTATGTGTAGGCACACTTGCTGACTTTGAAAATTTTGAAGAGCAGCATCAAAGCTGCAAACATAATAGAGCAAAAATGCCATTTGTTTCCCAGGTCCTGCTATTTTCTTAGCTTAAGGAAAGAACTGCTAACGTTATCTAAAGTATAGGTCAAAATATATACATGTGATAAGGTTATTTATTCTCAGGTTACTTTTTCCACTGTACTCCTTGAAAATCTGAGGAACGTTTTAATGAACATGGCCTCATTTTACTTTTCCATGGATTACTACCTTGGGAAGAGTGCCAGCCAGTTTTGTTCCAGCACCCAATACCTGAGACTAAATTGAAGAAAATTGCAGTGAGACAGTTTAATAAATAGCTTCATTGTGGTGCAATCATGTTTCATAAGAGGCAGTTACCATCTTTGACCTCTTTGCAATTAACTAGTAACACTTAGAGAAAAGTAAATGTTAAAATCTTTGTTACACGTTGGCAAAAATCACTTCCTGAAGATAAAGTGAATGGCTTCAAACGTTCTGATTTGCATCCTACTTCTTTAGCCTAAATAACAGGTACTTATGTTTAAAAGCATACATGTTTTCTGTAATGATTTATGACTAGAGAGATTGGTAAAATGCAGAAAGTAGCTATAAGGAAGTTCCTCTAAGTGACAATTAAGAAACAGATGCTTTTTTAACATTATAGAAAATAAGAAACTTAAAGTAATGGCAAAAAAAAAAAAAAAACCCGAAAGCAAACCCACTACCATCAAGTCGATTCTGACTCATAGCACCAACCTCCATTGGGTTTCCATGGCTGTAAATCTTTATGGAAGTCAATTTGTCAATTGCTCCTCTTCCTCCCGCAGAGCAGCTGGTGTGTTTGAGTTACTGACTTTCTGGTTAGTAGCCAAATGTCTTACCTACGCTGCCATATGTGTATAAATGATCAATATTTTTGTTTTCTAATGAACTGAAGTACTTTTCTTGATCCTTCAATTCTTCATGAAAATAGCTGTAATTTGTTTGACTATTTTGTCTCCCTTGGGGCAGAGGACTCTTTTCTCTGATTATGAGGCTTGGCATTTGTTAGTGGAATGATTCCTTTAAGGTTAAAAATATCCGTCATACATTTCTTGACCACAAGATAACTAGGAAATCAGGCCTGCCATTTGGGCACAACAGCATGTTGCCTCTGAGCGATGAGGCTAGCAGCTTATTCATAATTTTCAAACACACAGAGAGAGGGATTGTAGTTTCTGAAAATTCCCAGTTCTTTTTAATTAAAGATAACTGAGCTTTCACAGTTCTCTGCCATACCTACAACTCTGGTGATGAGTCGGTACTACTGAGAAAGTCAATTTTCATTTCTAAAAATAAAGATAATGAACTTTTTTTATTTTTTATGATCCCTGTGTACCCCCTTCTCACTACTCTCACACAGTTTACTCTTTTTAAAACTTCCTTAAGAGGCTGTTACATCCTGTGAAATACCACAAATCTTGAGAGGGATAAACCGTGAGTTAAATATTTGATAATCGACTAGGACTTGAGGAAAGATTAGAGATTGGGTTTTCCTGAGCGCAGGACTCCTTTTTATCATAGGAGTGCAGATTGTCCTGGATTGTCACGAGCTTAATTTAAAATTGCCTTATGTATGCAGTGATGAAAATCGAATCTAATTTAAATTACAAAGTAGAGCAGCTTCCTGATAATGTTTATAAAAAATAGATTTAAAATAAGGTTTTTGATATGTTGAAATATTAATATTGTAAAAGTTGAGCACTGAAATCTCAATTTCTTACCATCCCTTCTGCCTCTCATCAGTTGACTCCAGGCATTGATTCCACTTCTCAGTTTCCATGATAATCATTTCTTAGTGGCAGATCAGATCAGTGATCAGAAAAGATGTGGTCCTTATTAAGTCAGGTTCCTGTGTTGCTTCCAGTGCCTTCCATTTAGATATATATTTTGATTTACTTATTTCACTTTCTAAATAGTGCTGATAGTCATAGTGTCATTATTTAGGATATTGCATGAGTACATTTGAAAACATATTTGTAATAGATGTCTGACACCCAAAAAAGTAAATAAACAAAACAAAAATGACCATGCTTTAATTTGTGGTGAAACAAAAAGCATGAGAGCTCTGCTGTGTTTTAATATGCTTATTATCAGATGAGAATCATCTTTGGTTTGCCCCAAGAAGGTTGATTGCATTCTCTCAGTGCTCTGTGAAAGCATGTAGCATCGTGAACAGCATTCATAAAATTAAAGAATAAATGGTGCGATAAGGTGGCAGCTAGAATCTCAAAAGGACAATGTTTCTTAGATGCCTAATTTACTACTAGGAATGAAGAAGACCCTAGGGAAGACTGAGATTATTAAGTCTCAAAAAGAAAAATGGAAAACTTAAATTTAGGGGGGGAAGAAAACTAGTATAAGTTAGAATCTTGATTACTACAGTTTTTATACTACTACTTAAATGCTTCCTCACCCAGGCATTATAATGAATTATAATGTATTTGACATTTAATATAAGCAATAGAGACCTGCAGCTCAGGAACGCTGAACTGAGAAGTTTGGGTTGTGGACTAGTTACCAGGAAGTGTTGTTGTTATGTGCTGTCAAGTCGGACCCTAATCCTAGTGACCCCTCCTTGGGTTTCTGAGGCGATATCACTATGGAAGTAGATCGCCCCATCTTCCTTCCGAGAAGTGGCTGGTGGGTTTGAACTGCAAGCCTTCTGGTTAGCAGTCAAATGCCTTAGGCACTATGCTACCAGAGCTCCTTACCAGGAAGTAGCAGAGGTTAAATATGTGCTGCTGGCAAAGTTTTGTATTTCCTTATATAAGCTTTAGAACCTACCAGTCTTCTTTGTTTGATTGTATGTAAACTTTAACAGTTTCTATTCAAGTAAGCTATAGAAGCTCTGTTTAATTTCAAGAGAAACCTTGAGTGGTGCAAATTTTTAAGTGCTTGGCATTTAACTGAAAGGTTGGAGGTTAGAGTCCACCCAGAGGTTCCCCAGAAGAAATGCCTGGTAATCTACTTCTGAAAAATCAGCCACTGAAGACCCAGTTGAGCATAGAACTGTGCTCTGACACACATGGGGTCACCATGAGGTGCAGTCAAATCTAGGGCAATGGGTTGGTTGTTTTTTAATTGCAGGAGATTCAGTAATCTCATGATGTGGGAATAATCTGATATTCTAGTGGTAATTTTTTGTTGCTGTCTCATAGGTATTTTGAAAGACCCAAAAAGTCCATAATTAACTCAAAAAACTCCTAGCAAAGGTACATTCAAGTTGATTATAGCAATCCTTAATAAAACTTTTGGGTTGTTGGTAGGTGTCAGTGAGTCAATTTTTGACTCATTTTTTTGTTGTTGTTGTTGTTATGTGCCGTCGAGTCGGCCCCGACTCATAGCGACCCCTCCTTGGGTTTCCGAGGCAGTATCACTACGTAAGTAGATTGCCCATCTTCCTTCCGAGGAGTGGCTGGTAGGTTTGAACCACCAGCCTTCTGGTTAGCAGTCAAATGCCTTAGCCACTATGCTACCAAGCTCCTTTTAGTGATCCCCTATGTCAGAGTATAACTGCTCTATAGTGTTTTCTAGGCTGTAATCTTTATGGGAAGGAGCACTAGGGGCACAGTGGTTAAGCACTGGGCTAATAACCAAAAGGTTGGTAGTTTGAACCCACCAATTGCTGCACAAGAGAAAAGACCTGATGCTCTGCTCCTTGTAGGGTTGCTATGAGTCAGGATCCACTCAATGGCACACAGCAACAGTAGTCTTCATGGGAGCAGATTACCAGGTCTTTTCTCCCACAGAGCCACTGGTTGGTTCAAACCGCCAACCTTTCTGTTAGCACCCAAGCTCTTAACCACTGCATCACTGATGCTTTGTTAGCTTATGAATAGGGTAGGGAATATAAGCTTTAAGGTGTAGAAAGGAGAAGTGTGTTTCACCAAAAAGGAGTTGTTTTGCTATAGTACAAAGTTGTGGTTTAGGCCACTCATTTGTATTGGAGATGGAGAGTAGAAAGGATAAAGGAGGTGAAAACCACATGTTTTTGTCCTGTACTATAGAATGGATGATGACTCATAGTGGCCCATAGATAGAATAGAACTGCCCCATAGGTTTCCTAGGCTGTAATCTTTACAGGAACAGATTGCCAGAACTTTTTCCCCATGGAGCTCTTGGTGGGTTCAAACTACCAACCTTTCAGTTAGTAGCCCAATACTTAACCATTGCTCCACCAAGTCTCTTTTTATTTAAAAAAAAAAAAAAAAAAGATCAACTTGATAGCCATGATGTCCATATGCATACTAACTATATATTGTGGAGAAATTATACTGATATTTAATTTACCTTATTATGTAATGTAGTGCCCAAGGGCAAGCTGACAGATTAAAAATAAAAGCTAATATCATGGACTCTGACATGTTAAAATCCTTGTCTAATTGTTGCTAATAGCTTTAGCTTGGCTGCTAATGGCTTGGCCCAGTGACTTTACTTCTCTGAGCCTCCCTTTCCTCATTTGTAAAGTAGTCATAAAATCTTCATAACAGTGTTCATGTGCTTCCATTAGGCATGTTTAGGAGAGCTTCTAGGGCAGTGGCACCTCAGAAGAAAGGCCTGGTGATCTAGGTCCAAAAAATCAGTCATTGAAAATCCTCTAGAGAATAGTTCTATTGTGACACACATGAGTTTTTTGTGAGTGGGAATCTGTTTGCCAACAACTGGTTAATGTCCTGAGAGAACAGTTTGGTAATAGCCAAAACAGAATAAGGGAGTTCCTGGGGAGATGCTGGCCAGAGCTCTGTGGATGGATACCCCTCCCCCAAGGGAGGAATCAAGCTGTTTCAACTTTCTGGAGTCTCCCTCTATGTCTTTACTTACATGTTCTTGTCTGGCATGTCATCTTCCAGCTGTCTAAATGTTATCATCCTTCAAGGTAAGGTCATTTCTAATCCTTCTCTGAGATTTTATCTTCTTTAGTCCACACTGATTGCTGCCATCTCAAGAAGGCTTCTCATTTTGTATATTGTAACTGAGTGTAATATTTTTTAGCACATAACTGTCTCCCCAAGTGGTCCTAAGCTCCTTGAAGGCAGGTCCTATTTTATACTATCCCTTGACCTGCTGCTGATTTGCCCTGGTCTTGCTGTCCTAGAGGAGGGAGGTCCAAGTTGTTTTAGTGGCTTTTGTTCAGTCAGTGAATGCTTACTGACCCCCAGTTATGACCCCTAGTGAGACCTGCACTGAAACCTCAAACTTGAAGAACTCATGTAATCACATTATAAAGCACTGACATAGCAGTTATGCTTCTGCTTTTCAGTTGGATACATCTCACTGATCTTGCTCTATTATTAATAAGGAAATGATTTCTGTTCTGTTGTAAATTCTCACACACTGCATCTATTTTACAATTACAGGAAAATACTACTGATCAGTTAAGTAAGAATCCTAGAATTAAATGGAATACATCTTATTCCATTGCCTCAGCAGCTTGATGAATTTGCTAAGTATTTATATTTAGGAATTTATCTTATATGAGGAATGTCAGCATAACTGGTTCTTTGACTTTGGTTGTGAGGTAAGTGGTTTTAAGTATAACTCGTATTAGATTCCTATTCATACAGAAATAGATCAATGTTCAGAGGATAAATTGCATATTGAGTGATGCTTCCTAAAATATGATTCTAATAAAGTTTGCACTGAAATCACCACCTTTTCTTTTTGAGACTCTCAGTAGTAGTCATGGATATTCTTTTATTCCAAGGAACTTCTGTGTACAAAATTAACGTCATCTGTCTTGAATGTGCTAACTCCTATTCAGTGTGCACAAATGCTTCTGGAAGTCTTTGAGGGGTACCTTCTGGGAAACAAGTTATTACTACTACCATCCCAAACTTCCCTGTGGAAATAAGTGAAGGGCAGACCAGTTGCTCAGTTATCACTTGGCTCTCTTGACTCTATGGTAACTAGATATGTGTGGTTTATATTAATTAGAATATAGATTTGACTACTACAACAGAAACCCAGAAAGTTAGCTTTTTTTTCTCTTAGGTAAATACTCAAACTGATGCAGCAACTTTTCATAGTCCTATATGAAGTCGTCAGGGTCCCATACCCCTTCTCTCTTGTTATTTCATCTTTCTCAGACAATTGCTGTTCTCAACCTGGTCAGTAATCTCACTACCTAGTCTGCATTCCAGCAGTAAAAAGGAAGGAAACAAAGAATTTTCTACATATTACTTTTAGCCACATCTCATTGGCCAAAATGTGATCACTCTAAGGAATTTGAAAATATATCTTTATTCTGGTTGATCATGTGTATAGCTAAAAATTGGGGAGGAGAATTAATTAATAAGAGAGAAAGGGGAGAGGATATTGGGAGGAAAAGTGGTCTTTCCCACAAGGTAATAGTTTAGATTTTTTTATTTATGATAAAGTTGTAAAGGCAAGGGTCAAAAGTCCTTATAAATCCAACTTATAGTTCCATCTAACTGTCCTTCCCTAGAAAGGTCAACATGGTCTTGGTATCTGGTATAGGTTTGGTCTTCACATCTAAACATAAAAATCTGTCACTTTTTGTATTATTTGTTTGTTGATTCCAAGTCTCTTTCGGGCTTATCTTCTAAACACACAGGACCACGTGTTTGTCTTATGCCCCCGTTATGATCAAGCAGTGTTTGTTAACTTGGGTATTCAATAAATTAATATAAAATTAAATTATGATAGTTTATGATAATTCTACTCTTTGCTTGTTTAATTGTTAATACATTTAAATGGTCTCATTTTTTTTCTGCCAAAAAAAGTACTGGAAAAATCCCTAATCCCCTGTAACAGATGCTTATTAGAAATGTAGAAGTATGGAGTTTTCAGGGCTACCACTGTTACTCGGGCTTCTTTCTCATTGGTAGTCCAGGGCCTGAGGAAGGGTTAACAGGACATTGGAGGAGTTGGCAAAAGTCTGTGGATCTGAATAGCAGAATTAAGAGGTAGGTGCCACAGTAGGCAAGATATATTGAAAAAGCAATAAAAAATATTGGGGAAATACAGAGATGGCGAGTGCAAGAAAAGGTACCACTCCTAGGGATGGAGGGAGAAAAGGAGGAGGTTGATACTATCAGAATTTAGAAGCTCAGAGAAGGAGCTCTGGCATATGTAATTCAGAACTCGGGAAGCAAGGGTAGGGTAGGGTGAGGAGATGTAAGGGCCAGCTGTTTGTTGTATGTCTAGAATGTAGAGAGGTTGGTTTTAGGGGTGGATACAGGGTTGGACACATGCTGGATACTGGAACCACTCAAATTGGCATGGTTAAGTTCCTTTACTAGAAGAATTGTCAGCAAGTAAAGAAGCAACAAATTTCTTACCTCTCTCTTACACCCCTTGTTGGTGGAACCTAAACATGGAGATAATTGGCAAAGGAGAAATGTTTTTAGAATTCCAGACCCAGCTTCACAAAGCAGAATACAGAAGAGTGAGTAGGTTTGGAGCTGAGAGGTAATAGTTTAGTAACAAGCACAGCACTGAATGTAAAGTGCTTTTGGAAGGGCTGTGCTAGAAATTTTGGGGTCAAGCAGTACTGTGAGAAAAATTATACAGGTGGATGGGTAGATCTGGACTGGACATGATAAACTTCTTTATATGGACAAGAATATTTCCTTTTCCAAGTTCCACTTATTTGCATAACAAGTAGACCAGTAGTCTTGTATTTTGTCTTATACCTGCACCAGAGCCACTTTTATGACAGCATGCCTTCCATTCTTTCATTTTCAGAGAAGTTAAAGATGCAGCCTAGATTTCTCTTTATTTTTTTTCTTTATAAAAACCTGTGGTGAAACTATTATTCATAAATTTCCTTGAGCCTCTCTTGAATTTATTTGTTTTTAAATGTCTATGACTCATTAAAAAACTATCTGGTGAGGCTTTTTAGGTGTCTTGTGTTGTGTTGGGCCTTGTGAATACAAACATGACTAAGATGTAGTATGTGTCCTCAGGGAAGTCACAACCTAGTTTGTGGCACAAGGTAAATGTGAAGAAACTAATATATATTAAATGTTGAAATAGGGTGAATTGTACCTGAGAAGTAGAATAGGGCAGGCTTGTAGAGGAGAATTAACTTTTAAACATTATATTCAAGAGTAGGACTTTGCTAGGCTGAGAGAGAAATGTGTGTAGGTGTATTTTATTTTGGGAGGGCAGCAAGTAGAAACTACAAATTTAAGAGGAAAAGAGGAAATAATTGTTAAGATGAGATGTACTGTATATGTAAGGTGCTCTGGTAGCACAGTGCCTAAGACATTTGACTGCTAACCAGGTTGGTGGTTCAAACCCATTAGCCGCTCTGTAGAAGGAAAATGTGGCAATCTATTACCGTAAAGATTTAGCACTTCGGAAACCCGGTGGGGATTGTTATGTGTCGGAATCGACTTGATGACAGTGGGTTTAGTTTGATTTTTTTTTTTTTTTTAAGTGAGAACTGTATATCTGGTGGCATAGTGCCTAAGGCATTTGACCACTAACCAGAAAGAAGGCTGACGGTTCAAACCCACCAGCCACTCCTCGGAAGGAAGATTGGGCAATCTACTCTGGTAGAGATACTGCCTTGGAAACCCAAGGAGGGCTCACTGTGAGTATAAGCGACTCGACAGCAGTGAGTTTGGTTTTGGTATATTTATCAGTTGCTCTTTAAAGAAGTATTATTCATTTGCCCTAAAATCTTCCTTGTTTTGGCTTCAAGAGGTTCTCCTTGTTAGAGAATATTGAATTTAATGTGTGTTCTCCCCCCCTGCCCTTCATTATGTTTTAGCCATATTCTCACTGAGGTTTTCACCTTCACAGACAAAAAATTCCTAGTACTTTTACTTATCTCCAAACTAAAGTTGTCTCATACCTATCTTTATAGTTATTGCCCTTCACAGGAGAATTCATTTTTCTGTAAGTGGTGCCTACCTAATTATTAAAGATTGTCTTGAGAATTATCAGAATCACTGAATAAGGAAAGATGCTTTGGCTGCCATATCACCAGAGGGGACTTATATTGCCATCTTTATATGTACAGTTGAGTTCTCGAACTGTCATTATTGCCTTGAAAGGCAGCAGAGTTAGATTATATGAAAAGAATCAAAATGTGCCTGCCTGAACCTTTCTCCCTTAATCTTCCTGTTTTGTGTCCAATGGGTTAATATTATTCTTTGTATAATATTCCTCAGGACTTGTAACATAGATGCTTATTTCATCCCAGCCACATTCTGTTTTCATTGAACCTATCCCTACTCATGCCCAGGAAAGAACTGCTATCTCCCTTGGACACAGCAGATTGGTACAGGGGTATCCAAGCTAGATCAATCAGATCCTTTATCCTGGGATTTTTGAGTCATATGGCATTATCCACTAGAGAAGATGAAGGGCTGGTCTTTAGACAACTCCTTAAGAATCAGACTCACATACAGAGCAAAGTTACAGGAGAGGAAAATCTAAAAACTTTGCAAAGGAGGCCAATCTGCAGAGAGAGAAATGAAGCAGACTTACCAGAAGCAAAGAAGAAAGGTAACATGAAGAGGGACAGACAGACAAATGGATTCTGCCTCTGCCTGAGGATTTTGTAATCCCCATGTTGTTGTTGTTGTTATGTGCCGTCGAGTCGGCCCCGACTCATAGCGACCCCTCCTTGGGTTTCCAAGGCAGTATCACTACGGAAGTAGGATTGCCCAACCTTCCTTCCGAGGAGTGGCTGGTAGATTTGAACTGCCAGCCTTCTGGTTAGCAGTCAAGTGCTTTAGCCACTATGCTACCAGAGCTCCCCATAAGACCTATCTATTCTTCCTGCAAGTTAGGTTCTGTGGCATGTGCCTGAATCTTTACAATAAATATCATTTTATTTACACTAACTTGAATGGGTTTCTGTACATTGTACACAAATGATTCTAGAGTAATATATACACCATAGAGAAATAAATAATATCCTGCTTTAACCAAAAGAAATTACCATTATGTAAACTTCATATGTAAACCAGAGAGGGAGATTTTGGAGCAGAAACCTCAAATCACATGCAGTTGCTGCCCAGCCCTTAGGTCTCTCTATAGCTACCTCTGTCTTTGTCTCTTTTACTAACCCCAATTTTTTTTTTTTTTTGAGGTGTGGCAATCAAGAAGGATGTAGCATGCTTTTGTACAAGAGTAAAATTTGTTTTTGTGTAATTTTTATATGCATTTTTTTGTTCTTTTTGACAATGAAGAATCATTGACTGATAGAGACCATGAATTTTAGAGAAAGTTCTGTGTAAATGAATGATAAATCAGAAGGCAGCAATCTAGAAAAAGATAGGAGATTACTAACCTCCCAAATTGTTCTTATTTAGTTAATTTAAGTGAATTTGTTTCAGCCAAAACCTTAAAACATTTTTCTGGGTAAGGAAAAATAGTGTTTTTTACTGAATTTCTAATGTTATATTCTACAAAATATGAATATAATGAGTTTGAAATAAATCTGACATTTACTAGGGAGCTATCCAAGTAGCTCATAAAATAGATAATTGTAACAAAAACAACCAGCTATTAAGTTAAAAAAAAAATGGAGCTAGACATATTTAGTACGTTAACAGTACTAATAATTTATTGTTGTGTTTACTCTGAGTTTTTGGTTCATATAAATTTTGTTTACATGCTATGTTGTTATAGAATTGTATACTAAAAAGCAATTAGTTTTGAACTTTCCTATTTGTAAATAGATTTAAGGTCCTTTTGATAGTCTAAGAACAAATTAAATATTTCTTTAATGGTTCAACTAATTGCTTCATGACTGTTATTTTACTGTATTTGGTTAGGGTGTGCACAATTAAAAGCATTGCAAGGTAATGGAAGATTAGAGAGACTAATGATATAGACTAATTGGGGTTCTCAGTTGTTAGAGTTAATATAACAGGTTAATGTACATCATTTATACACAGGTGTGTTTTGCACATGCCTTGGGTTGTTTAGAAGGGCGCAAGTAGGCAATTTATTTATCAACTTAGAAAGCCTGTCTTACTGCCCAAGGGTTAGTATATACTATATTGCAGCTTTTAAAAAATGTCTGGAAAGCTGGGAACTTTCTTGCCAATACTTTCACATTCACAGTAGTATTTTGTGGGTTTCAATGTAGATTCAGGAATCCATTGTGTTCAGAAACAAAGGAGAAATGATGTTTACTGATAGTAAAATAAAACTAATATCAAGTTTGGGATCTTAAAACTTGCTTTAGAGGTGGTTTCATGTGAGTCTTTTATTGGGATTTTATTTTACAGGAGAAAAAGATAATCTTATTTTTAACCAAAGGAGCATTCAGACTGAACTTGAAAATGTCCTCTCTACTTTTTGTTGCTATCAAAGAGATCAGTGAAGGTTTTTGTAAACCTGAGAACTTCTGGCTTAGATATACTTAGCTAAATTTCTACCTAGAAGCAGTAGATAAGTGGCAAATGTTCATTTTCAGTACTGGTTTACTATTAAAAACAATATATTATTAATATTTAGTTTCTCTCTCTTTTTCATACACACACACACACACACAAAATGGATTTATAAAGCCATTTATTTCCTTTAATTTCAAGTCCAGAATACAAAGTCTGTATTTAGGATTTTAACTTAATATTGAATATTAGGCTGAAGTGTCATTAAATAAGTCTTATACTTTCTTTTTTAATTTTTACTTCTTCAATCTCTTCTCTAAGTATTTGTGACTATTTCCCTTGTTAATAAGTTTAACTATATCTTAAAAGGTACTAAAATGATCTATAAAAACAGTAGGAGGCACAGTCTCCCAAGATTGAAGGGATTTGAGTGAATGGTTCTAGTTCTAGGCTAACTTTGAAGTAAGTTTCCTATCTGGAAAAACTTTCTGAGCATAATGTGTTTCCAGGAGCTCTGATGGCGTAGTGCCTAAGGCATTTGGCTGCTAACCAGAAGGCTGGCAGTTCAAACCCACCAGCCACTCCTCAGAAGGAAGGTTGGACAATCTACTTCCGTAGCGATACCGCCTCAGAAACCCAAGGAAGGGTCTCTATGAGTTGGGTCCAACTGGACGGCAGTGCATTTGGTTTTTTTTTGTTAATGTGTTTCCACTCCAGAGGCCTTTAAGTGCTTGAGTTGGTTCTACATCTTTAAAGTAAATGTGGTTGAATAACTTCTTGAAGATCTTAGGGTCTTTCTGCAAAGAAACAAAGGAACAAAAAAACCAAACCCACTGCCATTGAGTCAATTCCGACTCATAGCAACCCCCATTGGGCTTCCAAGGTGGTAAATCGTCACAGAAATAGATTGCCCCCCTCCTCCTAAGGTGCAGCAGCTGGAACAAAGCAGCTGGCATTAAAAACCCATGTACTTCCTGGTGCCTCCAATACCTGAGTGTTGACGCATACTTTCCTTTCCAGGAACAGTGGATCCTGAAGGTAACTAATCTCTTACTGTGGGAGCAGAGTTGACCTTACCCCATTTAATCTCTTGGGACAATCTGTAATACCTTCAAGAATTTCTGTTCTATTTCATGCTTGCTATGATTATCACATCTCTTAAAGTCATTCAGATAAACAGTTGATAACTTGGATGTGGTAAGTAAATGAACTTGCACTCAAATATGTAGGCTCTTAAAGACAGTGAAGATACTAGATCTGGCATAGAATCCAAAGAAGCTTTCAGAGATATTATGTGGGATTTGATATTGAGGGAAAATAGAATCACATTATCATGTGGCTTCTATTGACATTTTAATTTAAACCCTAAAACTAAAATATGTCTCTTATTGATGTTATACAATCAAAGGAATGGCTGCCTTCAAGTTAATATGGAAATGACTAATAACCCCAACTGCTTACTTTCCTTGCTTTCGGATGTGAATGATAGAGACCTGAGTGATACCTGAAATGATACATGTGAACTGGACTTGTGAAAATCTTGAAGGGTAGAGCCTTCAAGGCAGAGAGAACAACAACAAAGGAATCCGTGCTCGCTAGAGCACACTTTGAGGAAAGCTGCTGTGAAAAGAGCAGAGGCATATGTCCAAGAAGTATTTCCTAATAAAAAATCTGATGTTTGAATATAGAATATATAATACATTTTTATTGAGCATCTATGTGCTAGATATTGTGTGATACAAACAAAGAAAAGATAGTTACATTTAAAGAGTTGAGTAATTCAGGGTAAAGAACCTCAGCATTTAGGAGACAGGGTAATAAATTGTGTTATTGGGATGATGTGTTGTAATAGTTGAGGCTCGAACCAGGCTGCCTGAGTTCAAATCCTCTATCTGCCACTAGCTTTGTTGTTATGTGCTGTCGAGTCGTACCTGACTCATAGCGACCCCTCCTTGGGTTGCCGAGGCAGTATCACTACGGAAGTAGATTGCCCCACTACGGAAGTAGATTGCCCCATCTTCCTTCTGAGGAGTGGCTGGTGGGTTTGAACCACCAGCCTTCTGGTTAGCAGTCAAGTGCCTTAGGCACTATGCTAACGTTAGGTAAGTTATTTAACCTCTGTGATACGGATTTGCCTTGGACCAACAAGAACAACAACAAAGAGACATTAATAATGCCTATTTCAGAGGATTGTTTGTAAAGTCTGTCAGCATCAGCATCAGCATCATCCTCACCTTTTACCTATTGCCATGGCCCAGCCCAGCTGCCTGAATATCCTTCATCCTGTCTGTGGGACCCTGTCTTGCTCATGAGAGCCCTATACAACATGATCATCTACCATGTAGGTATGATCTTTACCCAACAAAGAAGAGATTAAAACTTGTGCCACCTGTTTCATCCCTAAATTAACTCTGTTTAACAACAACAAAAATGATTTCTTGAGCATTATAAATTTAGTTGCCTTCTATTCTTTTGGCTGAAGGTGGATAGCTTGGGGTAGGATGAAGCAAATCAGAATCAGAAAAGAGCCACTTGGTGGAAGGATTGGGTTAAATGAGAACCACAGTTCTATAATAATAAGGCACTAAAAGATTCACCATGTTCCTTTGAGTCAACAGAAGTTAAAATTTATCTTGAATGGTTTTAGCACTCTATTTATGTCTAATTCTTAGAAAATTGGCAATCCATGTATAGAATAAGAATGTTTCAGTTGCCACAGACATAAAGTGTTTTTGAAGAACCTATTCCCTAACCATTTTAGATAAAGCTAAAGAAATTATTAAAATTCTATTTGTACGTGGGCGAACCATTTTACTAACCAATTATATATCTAACTTCTCTAGCAACCCTTTGGAATTAATCTGATTGCATTCATTTGAAAGTCACTCACCTTTTGCAACATGACAGTTTTATGCCAAGGGAACGAAAATGTCAGGTGTTTCCATTTACAGAATGCCAAATTTCCTCTTGATTATTTAAGGCAGAAAGAAAGCTTTTCAGATGAATCTGTTTTAAAACTATCTGTGTATGTCATATGTGCTGCCATGTTCTATGACTACGTTGTTCTTAGGTACTGCTTTCCAAAATCTGTAGGTTTCTACTACTCTTTAATAAAAGAAAAAAATGAATGTCTCACTTGATGTACAATTTTTTTCTGGGGAATCCTAATTAGCATGCTAGTATTAGAGAGCTGACAACCTCCTACATATTATTTTAGAATTCCATGTGCAAGACCTTGTTATTTCTAGTTATTTGAGCAGTGCACATTCTCTATAGCTTGCTAATAGCAGTTTTAGTCATTTTTTTTTTTTTTTTTTTAATGCCTGTCTGATCTTTAGGGTATGCTAAGGAGTGGGTGTTTGTCACAGCAAATATATTTTGCAGATTACAGCTATTCTTTGTATCTGATGGGTTTTTATAGTATAAAGATAATTGTCATGAAATCCTATATTGTAGTGTGTTGTATGTTGCTCTTTAAGTGAGACAAAAGTAATGATCTGAATGAGAAAGGAATTAAAGAGTATTCTTCAAATATCACTTTTGAAAAGTGGTAGCTTAAAATGGTGAGCTTGTCTTACAGAAAAGCTTAAGAGAAAGTAAAGAAAGAACATTTATTGGACAGCTACCATGTGTCAGGGATTACACTAGGTATTTTCATACCAAACAAAACACCATACCCACTGTCATCAAGTCAGTTCTCACCCACAGTGACCCTGAAGGATAGAGGGTCCTTTATGGAAGCACACTGCCTCATCTTTCTCCTTTGGAGTGACTTGAGGGTTCAAACCACTGACCTTTTGGTTGGCAGTCAATTCCTTTAACCACAGTGCCACCAGACTTCTTTGGTGTTTTCATAGAGGTGTGTAATCCTTACAATAAACCTTCTAGATTAATGACATTATCCATCACAAATGACCTTGTTCAAATTAGGCATGTTGCCTAAAAGGGTTTGTAAATGATTGTTTTAGTCTTTGCTTTAACTTCTGTAAAGTTCAGAGCCAAATTTTTACTTACTTTTAGCAACTGTGCAGTACATTTTAGAATGAATTTTGTGTTTACCTTTTTTCCTCCTGACTTTCCCATCTTCACTTTTTTCTTCCCAATTTTTTGATAGACTGCCTCGCATCCTTTTCAATATAAGTTGGAATTATTAAATTAATTTAGTGAATTAACTGATCAAAACCTTGTCCAAAGTTTAAGAAATAGGAACTAGAAGAGCCAAATATTAATACAAACCCAAATCTGATTAATTTCAAAGTACTTGGCTTTTACCATGCATTTTACTGCCTTATGGGATCAGGATAAAAATAAAGAAAAATAAAATTAAGTACTTTGAAAGAGTTCACAGGTATTTGACTAGAATATAGCCTATTTTTGAACAAAGAGAATTAGGTTAAATGCTGTTCCTATCTTGAGCCAAACCAGTAACTCATTTTCATTCTGCAGGATTCAATTCAATACTGTATTAACGTTAATGAAAATGGCAACTTCATACAGAGCAAATGACCAACGGGTGATATCAGAGAACACTTCATAGAAAATACATCCTTTTGTAATAACTGTGTCCTGTAGTCTTTGTGTTAATTAGCTTGGCATACCTTGATAATGTTTCAGCAATGTGCTCTGGAACTCCACAAACATCTTTTTTTTATCAACTCTATCAAGATATGGTATCATCTTTCCTTTCTGTAGAAAGGTAGCAGACTCTCAGACCCTTATGTCTCTTCATGGATTTTGAAGTTTTGAGAAAAGTAAGTCTTATAAATGGATACCTGGTCTCATACTTCTAAAGAGTGGGAAATCTTTCTCAAAGAAAACAGCCAATCTTAGCATTACGAATTGTTTATTTAGGAAGTCTGGTTTTGCTTAAGGCAGCTATGCAGATCTGGAAAGTTCACAATATTCACTGATTTGTCTTCTTTCTGGTGATTATTATTACTTCATAGCATCCTTTATATAACATATAGAAATTGTTTTTATTTTGCTAAAAGGTAACATTTCTATATTTCTGAAAATTGAGAAGCAAACAGTCTCTAAAGTGGTTTTTCTGGTTCCTATGCAATGTCAGAAATAGAGCATGTTCCCAAAGACTACTCACACATCCAGGTTGCTGAATGGGTCTTCTGAAGGAGAAATGCAGATTGCTGTGGTTCCAGCTCTATACTAGACATAAGAGAAGGCAGAAGCCAGTACCACCTGCTTTTTCCTCAGCATAATGGACACCAGGGAAAGGGAGGGCCTATGAAGATGACTCCTAGTGCAGGTCTGCAGTGGTCAAATTGTTGTTGTTTGCTGTTGAGTAGATTTTGACTCATAGAGACTGTATGTAACAGAGTAGAACTGTCCCTTACGGTTTTCTAGGCTGTAATCTCTGCAGGAACTGATCTCCAGATCTTTGTCCTATGGAACTATTTGGTACATTTGAACCACCAACCTTTTGCTTAGCAGCTAAGCACTTAATCATTGCACACTACTTGAGTTCTTACAGTAGCCATGGAACCAGAAAAATCACTGAAAGATGGGGACAGGGGTCTGTCTTCCTACTGTTGGTTATTCTGTTGCCTTTTTTTGGGGTGGGGGTAATTACCTTCTTTACTCTTTTTCACGTCTTCAGTCTTTATCTAGCCTTTAAAATCTTACCTCCTCTGGAAGCCTTACTTTATCATTCTTGGTCACAATGATCTCTTCCCTTTTTTGGCCATTTACACCATTTGTTTGACCACATAATCTGGCCCTTGATTGGATTAAAAACAAACAACAACAACAACGAAAAACATCATTACCTTGGAGTGGATTATAACTCATAGCATTGCCCTTTAGGGTTTCCAAGGCTGTAATCTTTGGGGAAGCAGAATGCCTTATCTCTTCTCCTGTGAAGCAGCAAATGGGTTTGAAACACTGATCTTTTGGTTA
>NW_006921855.1:966577-988402 GCF_000298275.1 Orycteropus afer afer
TAGTGTCCCTTCCTTGGATTTCTGAGGCGGTATCTCTACAGAAGGAGCTCTAGTGGCGTAAAGCCTAAGGCATTTGACTGCTAACCAGAAGGCTGAAGGTTCAAACCCACCAGCCACTCCTTGGAAGGAGGATTGGGCGATCTACTTCTGTAGTGATACTGCCTCGGAAACCCAAGGAGGGGTTGCTGTGAGTTGGATCTGACTCTACAGCAATGAGTTTTAGTGAGTATCTCTATGGAAGTAGATTGCCCAATCTTCCTTCCGAGGCATGGCTGGTGGGTTTGAATCTCCCAGCCTTCTGGTTAGCAGTCAAATGCCTTAGGCACTATGCCACTAAAAGCTACCACTTTTTTTTTTTAAAATACGTTTTATTGAAATATAATTTATCTACTGTGAAATACATATTTTTTAATTACTATTTTAAAGCTACCACCTTGTCGAATACCTACAATGTACTTGTTTTGTTTCTCAACAGCTCCACAAGATTGGTAATACCATTGCTTAGATAAAGAAACTAAGGTTCAGAAAAATTCTCTTGCCAAAGTCATAAAATAATAAAGCTGAAATTCAAATTCAAGTCTTCCTGAATAGAAACCTGCTTGGTTCTGCTATGTGAATGTCAGCTTTCAAAGTAGGCTTTAGGTTCTTCAAGGTTTTTATCCTTCTCTTATATTCTAAGAAATGGGAAGTAGGACAGGACACTGAAGGATGGAGAAGAATCGTGCATCTGTACAAAGGCACCATCCCCAGGAGTTCTGCTGCCGGAGAGGTAAGGAGAGGCTCTAGCACAGAGACCAAAGTCTTCCTCCTGGTAGAATGGTTCTGGCTTGAGTAAACTCAGCTTGCAGTGAGAAGGGACACTAGCTGCCTCTGACTGCTACCATGCTGCCACCTAAATCTTCTGTGTAGGGGTTGCTTTGCTTTCTGTTGCTGTAGCCATCACCAGCTTCTTTGGTTATAGCACCTGTCAGTACCTGCTGGAGTTTTATCATCCAGAAAGTGGACTCAACATTGGTTCTCTTTATCTATATTGCCTCGTATGTTGACTTGAGTCTGTGGTGTGATTATTTATTCTTTCCTCACTTCCTCTTCCCCAAAACTGTTTTTAGTACCTGGGGGCTATGCAGTGGTCTCCAGAACTTCCTACATAGGAGACCTGTTGTCCCTGTCGCTGGGGCTGTTCATGCTAAGAATGTCAATGATCCTGCCTCGAGAATGTCCTTTCATAAATTGTTTTTCCCTTTGATCAAATAGTATAAATTTATGTAGAAAATACAAAAAAGAATAAAATAAGAATTACTTAGCACTCAAAGACAACTTGCTAAATTTTTTGGTATATATGGTTCCAACATTTTTCCACATCTATTTATATATGGTTACATATAGAATGCATACAAACTTTTTTGAAATCAATTGATTTGGTTGTTTGACTTTTTCTCTTTAAACTCTATTTTCCATGTCAAATACTTTCTGTATCATTAGTAATAAGATTATTAAGGCAATCATCTATTTAGGTTATTTCCAACAGTTCTGTGTTGAGTCAATGTAGTTAATTCTTTATGCACATTCTTTAATACTGTTTTTTTCTCTCTCTCTTTTAAAGTAACACATTTTCATGAGGGGAATAACTAAGTTGCTATCTCCTCTGTTTCAAAGTCTTATGATTTCCTTAGGATACATTTCTAGAATTTTGATTGTTGAATCAAAATTGTAAATCATCTGCCTTTCAGAAAGATAATATAAGTTCATTATCTTCCCAGTAACTGAAAACTTCGTACACTGGATATGATTATTTCAATTTATAGGTCAAAAAAGGAATCCCATTGTTTTGAATTTTTACTTTTAAATTACTAGTGAAGTTGAGTATCTTTTTTTATTTACTAATTGGACATTAGAATATTTCTTCTTTTACAAATTGCCTGTATATTTTTTCCTATAGGTATGCTCATATTTTTCCTATTGATTTGTAATGTTTTTTGGGGAAGGGGTGTGATTTAAGAATATTAACTGGTTGGGTGCCATATATATTGCAAATAATACCCCTCAGGCTTTTTTATCTTTTATCTGTGGTATTTTAAATCAATATGTCCTATACGGTTAAAGAAGATTTTTAAAAAGCTGAAAATAAAAATAGAACCTACAGTCTCTGCTGTTTTTCTGTTTTCTATTTCATAGCATAAGGAAATACGTAGGTTTTTTTTTTTTTTTTTTATTTACTATTAGAAGATTTCTATTTACTCCTTGATAGTAAAGATGAGAAATTTACCTACTTCTTTCCATTCATCTTTTCCCCTACTCATATTTTTTTAAAATCTTCTATTGTTTACCTTTGTGAAATAAAGTAATATACCATATCCTTTATTTTTATTCCATTGTCATACATTCAACCGCATGTCTTGATATTCTGTAAGAATATTAATGCCTCTACCTTTTCTTCCAGGGCCCTCCCCTTGTCCACACCTTCCTACATTTTTACTTTTATGTAGTCAGAATGGTTAACATTTGTTTTCTGTGCAAGCAAGTCTTCTGGGCTTTATGCAGACCCTGAATGCTTATGTATCGTGACTCTGCATATGGCCCACAGCAGCCCGCAGTATTCAGATGCCTTTTCCTTCTCTGCTGATCCGATGTTAACAGTCACTCATCCGTTCAGGAGTTTCTAGCATTGACAAAGTCAAACAGGTGATCTTTTCTCTCATACCATAATTTGTTTTAATTATCATCTCTTTTTGTTTAGAGTCCTGATGTTTTAAGGGTAATACTAGACATTAGCATTTTTTTCTAGTCATTGTTCCAGATGTGCAGTGGACTCTTTCAACATGATAACTTGTATCAATGTAAGAAATATTCTCTTTTTTATTTCCTGATAATTTTTCCTCTTCTCTCTCCTTCTCGCCCCCCCCCCCAATTCTTTTTCAGAGTCTTCCATTAGTTGTTTTTAGACTTCCAGGATTGATCTTCCTTGAGTGTTACCTTTTATTCCCTCTCATATTTTCCATTTCTTTTTTACTCACTATTCTGGAATCTCCTGATTCCAAAGAAATCAAGTGCTTACTGCATTTGACAAATCTGCTACAAAAGCCTTCTTTAAAGTATTGGAAAGCAAAGAGTTCGCTTTGAGGACTAAAGTACACCTGACCCAAGACATGGATGTCAGCACAGAAAGGTGCTGATCTCAGGTGCTCAGTGCTCAGGCAGAGCTAGGCACCTAGCAATTCAATAAATATTTATTTAATTAAATTTACACAGAAACATTGCAGCTTAAACATGACTCATTCTAGCCAGAAGAATGAGTGCTTGTTTCCTGGAGGGAAGGATGCCAAGAAACCTATGCTTTGGAGTCTCTGTGGGCATGGAGCTTGTGTTTGTGGTAGATAGAATTTCAACTATCAGAAACTCACCTTCACTGGCACTTTTGTCAACTAAGGGTACGTAGAACCACCTGGGAGTCTTTTCCAAATATACATTCCTGTGTGTACTCTCCAGTACATATATTGAGGTAAAAATCTAGGGGGTTAGCTTTGACATGTATTTGTCCTTTAAAAAAGGTACATAGGTGATTATGATGAGTGCCTTCAAATAAAACCACTGAGCTAGTACAGTTTCTTTACTTCACCTATGAAGAGACATGCCATGGAGCAACTTTCCCAAGATTATATAGAGAGTAAAAATACAGACCTGAGTCTCTTCTGCTGTACTACACTTATCATTTCAACAATATTGCATAAGAGAGACTGATTTTTATCCATATTTTCAGTAACAGGAATTAGCAACAAAAGGGTTAATCTTTAGTTTGTCAGGAAATTAAATGTGTACATGTGTGTGCACACATGCACATCCATTCCCTAAATATTCTTGTTACTTGAAGTTTCACTGTGGTGGGCATGAGTATGGGAATTTATATATACTTCCATTCTCTTGATATTGTTTAAAGCCAGCTTGTGGACTAGTGTTTTTCATTTTGGTTTGTTTTTAACTGCTTTTTAAAGTCTGTATCAAAATAGCAATCAGGGACTATGTAATTATTTTAATGTATCTCTGGACATCATAATCTAATATAAATGTGCTTCAGCCTATCAGTTTTTAAAATGTGGACAACAAAGTCCTGAGTTTTCAAGTTCAAATTTTATGACTTTAAACTAATGGTAAGACTGCCCAATAGCAGCAGGCAGTATGGTTGACTGCTCTGTAATTGGATGGTAATTCTTTATAGGGTGAGTCACAGTGGCTTCCTTCTCTGTCTTTTACATAAAGCTGACATGGTCAGCACAGGTAGTACAGTGCTGAAAGATAATCTGAGAAAGGTCATCCAAAGGTAATACAAGGATTTTCTTAGACAAGTTGAAGATATGGAGAAAATGTTTGCCTTTTTACACTAATTTTTTCTGAAGTGACTAAAGTGAGATTATTCAATGGTTTAATTCAAAGCAAGTGAATTTAACAATATTTTCATAGTTTTTAAGTTCATGTCTTTGCTTATTACAAATATGCTCAAGACTGCAGAAGTTACAACTAATTAACAAGGCCTCTCCATAGTTCCTTACAACTATTAGACTTTTAAAAAGCAGTCTTAAGGTTTAGACTGTTTAAACAGATTTTTAACAGTAGTCAAGATGGTTATATGGCTTTTAGTTGAAAGAGGCTTGTGTCTAGATTATCCAGACCAACTCTATTTCTACAAAGAAAAGTCCTGCTGAAAAAAGAGATCCAGGGATTAGCTTCAGGTCACAGAGATTTCTTGTAGTTCGGTCTGTCACTGTCTGCTGATTCACTTTATTGACCTGTCTTTTTCATCAGCTGTGATGACTTTCTTTTGTTAGAATGTAGTAGAATATTATGTTGTTGTTGTTATGTGCCCTCAAGTTGCACCCGACTCATAGCGACCCCTCCTTGGGTTGCGGAGGCACTATCAGTACGGAAGTAGATTGCCCAACCTTCCTTCCAAGGAGTGGCTGGTGGGTTTGAACCACGAGCCTTCTGGTTAGGAGACAAGTGCCTTAGACATTGTGCTACCAGAGCTCCCAGAATATTATGGTGTGGTGATATTCTATAATAAAATGATTAACAATATTTTGAGTTATATGTATTGGATTTATCAATAAAATCAAATAAATAGCAGCATGGCTTTGTGTTTCAAAGTTCTGTACCATATTGCATTAAGTAGAAGAATGATTTTTTTCTTCAAAACTAGGTTTCATATGACTGAGTACACTCACCAAATTTTAAAAATACCTTTTATTGAAAATACTAAAATTTAGGACCACCATCCTTCTTTTCCTTGTCATATACCTGATCACTTCAGGGGGGAAAAAAAACTAATTTGGGCAAATGGATACAATTATGTATATATAGTGCACCGAGAAGTACACATTACTATTAATTGACTTCAAATGTATTAAAAACCTGAGAAAACACAAAATTTATTAGTAATTTTAAGTTATAAATGAGAAGAAAAAAAACTTCTTATTTAGAGTGTGCTGGTATATTCTTAGTATTCAATCTGAACAAGATTTGTTTTAAAATTCTCTTCTGTCCAGTTGTATTCTTCTTCTTCTGCAAGATGATGTTTCTGTTGTAGAATTAAAACTGATAAATCTGATCCTCCACTTTGTGTGCATGCTATTCAGGTTACTCCAGTATAGAACCTGCCCCTCTTAATCCTGGGAGTTTGTTGGAAGCTACTTCATTCCATTGGTTTTTACACTTAAACAGTTGCCTTCAAGAGAATGGAAGTGGTCAAGGAAAAAAGAAATATATTTTCCATGTCAATATTTGTACAGTTGGTCAGGCAGTGAGATAGTAATCTCTAATACAATGGAATTGTCATAGGCAAATATGAATAATCGTACATTTTCTTAGAAGAATCTCAGTTTGATGTTCTTATAATACATTGTACTTTGCAATGAATTAAGGAACTTGTTTGCATATATCCTGAAAACCATAATGACTTCCTTCTCTTTTACATAAAGTTGACAAGGTCAGCACAGGTACTACAATACTGAAAGATAATCTGAGAAAGGTCATCCAAGGATTTTCTTAGACAAGTTAAAGATATGGAGAAAATAATGCTAGTGATTATTTCTTAGTAATTTTTGAAGGTTTGTCAACAGAAAATATTGTTAGGTGTCATCAAGTTGGTTCCAACTCATAACAACCCTATGTTCAACAGAACAAAACACAACAAAAAATACTTGTAATAAAATTCAGCCTTACGAATTTACAAAAAATACAGCTGTTCAGATTAATACTAAAACACTGACATGCATCCAGACCAAACCAAACCTACTGCCATCGAGTTGCTTCCAACTCATAATGACCCTATAGGACAGAGTAGAACTGCCCCATAGGGTTTACAAGCCTATATAAATCTTTATGGAAGCAGACAGCTTCATCTTTCTCCCACAGAGCAGCTAGTGGGTTCGCACCACCAACCTTTGGGTTGGCAGTTGATTGCTTTAACCACTGTGCCACCAGAGCTCCTTTAGGGCCTTTAGATACACTTAAAGAGATTGCTCCGTGGTACCTTTTTAAAATGTTGACCTCTGTACTTTACTAATGTTGTCTATTTCATGTTATAAAGTTTATGTAGGGGCTTTGCCTTTGCCTCAAACAAGTTCATTAAACCTCAAATTCCTGGTTTACAAAAGAATGGATATCTCTGGAAATAACAATTCCTTGGCCGATGTCGTTTATTTCTCTTTAGAAGACAAACTAAAGATGTGATCATTAAACAGCTTATCCTTTAATCTTAATGTTTCAATAGAAGTGTTGTTTCTTTAAGCAGTAAAGTTCAGTGCAGAAGGCAAAGGAAAAGGAAAACTCTTAAATTAAGAGTTAACATTGTGATAAATATTTTAGCCTTTTAATTTGATAACCTTAGAAGCTTTGTTTTGAAAGTCATTAACTTGTGATTTGGCTCAGATCACTCTGTAAGGTGGTGATGGCTTCATGTCTCTTATCTCTAACTGGTTTGCCCCCTGGGACACAAAGTGTGTTCTGTGAGAAAGAGCAAGATTTCTATGTGATTAAATAGAGCCCACAGGGGACTGAGGGCATGAGAAATCAGCAGATTTTAAGAAAATTTCAAATAGAAAAGGGATTGACTGACGGAGATGAGCCCTAGGGAAGAGTGAAGTGCTTGCTGCCACATTCACACTAGGTAAAACCTCAGTAGAGCTATTCCAATCTTGGATCTAAATCCTGAATTTCAAACCTTGTAGGGAGTCAAATTACTGGCACTTGGCAGCAAGAGTTTGTATTTTGCCTTTCATAATTGAATCAAGCAGTAACCTGTTATCTTTGTCTTCTTTTTGCTCCCAAACTTGCAGCTTTATGAATTTTTTAAAAAATTTATTCTCCTTCCAGTCCCAGTAGTTGGGTGGCATATTCCAAAAGGTTATTCGACACCTCTCAAATACCAGAGGCAGTACTAGCACCTGGCCTCAAGCCCACAATTGTACTTCAGGAATACATCAGCTGCCTGGGTGAAGGCCAAATGCCAGTTTATGGAGCCAAGTTGTGGTTTGGATGTGTGGACCCATTCTCTCTGTAACTGTATCATAATTTCCTGCTTTCTTGATCCCCCACCAGAATCTAAGCCCCCAGAAGGCAGATATTATGACTTTTACCTTTGCAATTGTTTCTGCCAGGAACACTTGAGTGCATGTAGAAAGTTTATTGAAGGAATAAATCCTACTATTTGAGAGGTTCTAAGGTAGCCCCCCAAATCTCTGCTTTTCTCCTTTTAATACACTATAGTCCTAGGGCAGCTGGACTACATATGGATCAGAGCTGCTGGCAGGGGAAGGATCTGGTGCTGACCTTAATGCATGAGAAGTTCTAGATATGGAACCATGTCAGACTCAAGGAATCCTTCCAAGGAGTGTTCTGACAAATCCGTGGGTGCTCTGCTCTTGGGCTTCTAGGAGTTCGAGAGTTGTTCTAAGGGCTAGGATCAGAGTTCAGCAGCAGTGATCCTGGTATTTCCTTCCAACTATAAAATCAAAACCAAAACCAAACTCACTGCTGTTGACTCGGACCTGATTCATAGCGACTCCTCCTTGGGTTTCCAAGGCAGTATCCCTACAGAAGTAGGTTGCCCAATCTTCTTTCTGAGGAGTGGCTGGTGGGTTTGAACTGCCAGCCTTCTCGTTAGCAGTCCAATGCCTTAGGCACTCTGTATGCCACCAGAGCTGTAAAATAGCAATCTTGTATTTGAAACAATAAGCACAACAGACAAACAAATAAAAAGGCTTGTATATGAATTTGTTTATCTGGACAACTTATGAAGACATAAAATTAAAACATGCCTAAGTCTCCATTTTTGAGAAGGATAAAGTTACATGAAAATAGAACTGCTATGAAAAATCCAAGAAGTAAGGCCATTTAATTATGGAGCATGTAATTGTGCTTTAGGCTTAGCCATCGGTGGCAGGGTGCCCATGTCAAGTATTCTTCAGGTATATAATGTAGGAAAACTTTATTTTTTTTGAATGAACTAAGAAAATCTAGCTAATGAAATGTTAGAATTGTAGAACCATATTAAAAACTAATTTTTTTTCCTGTCATTTAGTTTGAAGCTGTCCCAGTAATTAGGACTGGGCTAGACAATATCAACAATGCATTTTTATAAACATCCATCTTTGAAATCGGTTTTAATGATTACTAAGAATATTATCTTTATGTTGTTTCTATATAAGAGAGTTCAGTATTCCACCTTGAATCACTTCATTAAATTTTCTCCTGGCTTCTGAGTATAAGGTAGGAGGACAGATAAAATTCTAGTATCTAAGGTATTCATTGGGCTTGTCAGAGTTTCTTAACTTTCCCCCTTTAACAAATTCTGCATTCCTAGAAAGTACAGAGATAAACAAAAATACATATTTAAGTCCAAACAACAATTTAAGTTCAAACCGCAAAAGTTAACAATTCAAAATCAATTGAATCTAAATGAACAAAGGGTTTTATGTAAAAATCTAAATGCTTAAAATAATTTCACACAGTGTTCTTTCTAGTTATGGAGATTTTAGGAAGGTAATAATGTTACTAGAAAAAGTGTGACTTTTCACACTTTTGTGTCAAAAAAAATTATTCCACTCAGGGCTCTGCCACTTATTAGTTGTATTGATTTAGACAAATCAGTTCATTTTCCCAAGCCCCAGTGTCTTCAGTTGTAAAAACTATAGTTGTTAAAGACTATTGCACTAGTGCAAAAATGGCAAGGAGGCCACATGTTCTGACCTCCTCTAATCTCACAAGAGGAAGACAGCAGTAATCCAAGGCCTATTACTGCAAGGCCAAACATGCTGCCTCCCTCCAGCCCTTTCACCAACCGTTCCTCCCAAAGCACCCACCACCTCTCTCCTGGGTTCGATAATTCACTGCAGTGGCCACACAGAACTCACAGATTACAGGGTTTATTAGGGAAGCACCAGGCTACAACTCAAGTTCAGGAAGAACGCTCAGTCTCTCTCCCAGCCCACCGTCCCTCAGCCAAGAGTCTCTCACAGTCTCCTTCCCAGCAGTGCTGGTCCCTCGTGTCTCACTCAGCAACTAGATAATTATTCATAAAAGCAACTGCTAGTATGTTTTCATTAGGAAACTCTCAGTACATATTGGCTTCTCTTTTCCGTAATGGATGTGTTCTCCAGGGTATTTGTTATAAGGATTCCTGAATTGAGGTTAGTCTGTCTTGTCATTGTGGTAATTTGGTTTCTTGTATACTCCTGTTACTATATATTTTAATACACTTTAAGAAATTTGATTTGTGGAAAATGTTCTCAATTTTTGGCCAAATTTTCAGGTCTGTTATCTATCTACCGAGAGTACATTAAAAAGAATACATGGCCAATTAGCCTGGTCAATGAGGACATGATCCTTATACAGTTTTGCTTAGCTTCACAGTCAAAGATAAAATCCTAGCCCATGACCCTTCTTATAAATGTGACATTTGCTCATCGTGGGGATAGAGCTTGTAAGTGAGCATATTACAATCACTGAAAAAAAATCAAATTATGAAATTATGTGTACTATTTACTTTAGTCAAAAAGTGACATTTTTATTTCAATAGTCTATTAATTTACCCTAATCATATCTAGTAATTATTTGACATCTCTGAGAACATAATGGTGAAATGAAAAGCATGTTTTCACTGTGCATTTTAAAATCACCCTCTGCAAAAAAAAAAAAAAAAAAATGCTGTGCGTAGCCTTCTTCTTTAAATTGGATTTAATATCTGTATCTCCCAAAGATTTGAGAAAGTGGTAGAATCTTTTACATGTCTTTGCCTAAATGATAACTCAGTGAAGGAGGAGTTGTTGGACCTTTCGTATTTTCTCTTAATCTTCATGAGGAACCACATTTATCCATTAGTACTGCAAAACTCACAAAGAAGGTGAAATTTAATAACACATCTCACTGTGTGCACAGTTGATGTGGCATAGATGTATTGCAGCCCAACTTCAGTCTGCCAGTCATTAAAGGATGGAGTGATAAACTTGCAATTTTGCTTGTAGAGAATTGTCCCTGTTATAAATACTGCCTCTGAGAGGAAAAACAATGCTGTGGTGCTGAAAATTGTTTATAAAATACCATCGTAAAACCATCAGGCAACAGAGTCCAATTAAATCTTATAATAACCGTAAATTCTTTGAATCACTTCATTAAATTTTCTCCTTGCTTCTAAGTATAAGGTAGGAAGATAGATTAAATTGTAATATCTAAGATATTCATTGGGCTTGTCAGAGTTTCTTAAAAAAGTTTGAGTGATGATAAAGATAGATTACAGACTCTAGTTTACCCTCAAATCTTAGAATGGGCATCTGGTGTAGGTTGGAAGCCATTTCATTCATCAGTGAAATGTGGTTTCTGATGTAAAAATGAATCTTATTCAACTCTCCAAGACTTAGGAAAAATTGTTAGGTTGGGGGAGGGATAGTTTTTTCCAGCTACTGCTCTAATTGAATAAGCTTGAGAAGGTTTTCTGAAAAGGGTAAAAAAAAAACGTCTTAAAGTGAGTTTGAGAGGACTTTTTTTTTAATGGAGAACAAGTATCATACTTACCAAAATATTCTGCCTGAATATTTGGTTTCATTTACTATAGAAATAATAACCCAGCAGTGGCCATTGACAGGGATGTATGTGCGTGTACATGTGTGTGTTGATGGAGAATTATTTGAAAGAAATTCTATATATACATGTATTCTAAAAACAATAATTGTGGATTGAATTACATCCTCCCAAAATATGTGGTAAATCCTAACCTCTATGCCTGTGACCACCACTCGTATGTCAGTGTATGGTGGCTTCTGTGTTGCTGTGAGGCTGGAGGCTATGCCACTGGTATTTCAGAAGTCAACAGGGTCATCCCTGGTGGACAGGTTTCAGTAGAGCTTCCAGACAGACTTGGAAGAAAGAAAGGGCCATCCACTTCTTAAAGAATTAGCCAGTGAAAACCTTATGAATAGTAGTGAAGTACTGTCTAATATATTACTGGTAAACATTATGAATAGCCCTGAAATATTGTCCGATAGAGTGACAACAGTGGCTGCAGTGATGGGCTCAATTATGGCAAGGATTGTGAGGCTGGCGCAGGACTGGGCAGTGTATCATTCTGTTGTACATGGGGTCACTGTGAATTGGAGCTGACTCCACGGCACCTAACAACAACAACAATAATCCAGGCAAGTTTCTCACACACTTAGATAGAAAATTCCTTTTAGTTTCTTTTTAGTTTGAACATTACTGTTCACATTGTGTTGACTGTAGAAGGATTGATAGTGTCTAAATCCGTTGATGTGGAGTCAGTTCCAACTGTTAGTATCCGTATAGGACAGAGTAGAACTGCCCTCACAGAGTTTCCAGTGTTGTAAACCTTTATGGAAGCAGACTGCCACATCTTTCTCTCATGGGGTAGCTGGTGGGTTTGAACTGCTGATATTTTGGTTAGTAACTGAGCAGTTAACCACTGTACCAACAGGGCATCTTTTGAGTAGCCAGTACAAATAATAAAAAAAATAAAATAAAATTTCTGCTTATTTAATTATAAATATTGAATCACTAAGTAGGAAGTAAATAATTAGTGTGTATATTTTTAAATTTTTGGCAGTTTCCCAGTGTTTTCATTCACTCATATACTCACTCATTTATTTTATTCAATAAGCATTTATTGACTCCCTCCCAACACACATACATACACATACACCATGTTTCAAGCATTGCTAAGGGCTCAATATGCAAAAATGAATGAATCATGGTCCCTTTTATCAAGGAGTCATTTTCAGTTTCCAGGTGCTTGGTCATTTTAGTTACATAATTTTTTCATCAGCATTCTGTCTTCTGGGAGATTTGCTAGGTGCTGGAAATATAGCAGTAAAAGAGACAGGAATATTGTCTTCCTTCATAGAGTTATTCTTTAGTCCAGGAATAAAAATCAACATGAAAAGATAAAGAAGCAACGAATATTGAGCTGAACTTTTCAAATATAGTAGAGCTACCAATCATATTAGTAAATACATATTTTTTGTTAAGATACTAATTATTAAGTGAAATCAAAGTAGAGGTTTTTTTTTTTTTCTTTAAGAAATTAGTGGAAGTTATGGAACTACTAATGCAGAGAACCACTACATTGTAAAAGTACAGTTTCTACTCTTAGACTTTGGAGATTCTTTAAATTAGCATTTAATTTATTGAGACTTTAATATTTTAATAGTTAACATTTTAATAAATGTTTGAAAAATTAAAATGCACATATTACCAGTTTTAAAATCCAGCTCAGACAGATTGGCAAGTTTTGTTGTCATGTCCAGATTTTATTAGATAGGCAAAGATTTAAATGAATTGCAATTACTTATTGATGTGTTATTCACATATCAAAGAATATGTACTATTCTTTGAAAATTAAGTTTGGGTAGAAAACCTTCAACTCTATCCCCCCCACCCTTTATTTTAAATTTTATTGTGCTTTGGGTGCAAATTTATTTTATATTCAACAATTCATACATATTTGATTTCACTCCCTGATCACCATCCCCAACCATAACAAACTCTCTTCCCCTCCCATCCCTGTGACTACCCTTCCCTGTGCCTTCTTACTTCCTGTCTGCCCAGCTTTCCCTCTATGTGACTGCTGCCCCTCTGGTGCCTCATGGCTCATTGCTTTCTGGGGTACTTCTCCCTAGTGTAGGTGAGTGCATCACCCTGGGGTAGGTATTCTGCTTATAGGTCTTTCTGCTGTTGGCCTGAGAACCAATCCATGTAAGTGAGTCCATTTCTAGGTCCAAAGGGTAACCTGGGGCCATAGTCTTGGGGGTTCCACCAGCCACTATTCCACTAGGAACTCTGGTCTTTTTTGTGTTTTTGAATTTTGTTCCACCTTTTTCCTTCCACTCTTTCCAGGATCTCCAGTTTCAATCCCTTTCTGAGTGGTTGGCATTGGTAGCCGGGCACTATCTACTTCTTCGGGTCTTGGGGTCTTAAGGCTGAGGTCCTCATAGTCCATCTTATCCTTGGACTAATTGTTCCCAGATGCCTTTGATTTTGATTTTCTTCACGCTACTTTGATTCAGATGAGAGAACACCAATAGTTTCCCTTAGATGGCCACTTGAAAGTTTTTAAGACCCCAGTCGCTACTCACCAAAGTAAGTTGTGGAACAAGATTTTTATGTACTATGTTATGCCAATTGAGCATAATATTTTCTGAGACTATAGTCCCAAGTCGGCAGGCTTGGTGATTCTCTCTCTCCAGGTGTTTTGTTGTCTCTCAGAGGTTACTCCAACTCTGTCTTCTGTTGCTTCTGTAATGTGTGTGGCTAATTTTGTAGAGGGACCATTCCCTGGAGAAGGATATATAATGCTTGGTGAAGTGGAGGGTCAAGGAAAAAGGGGAAGGTGCTCAATGAGATGGCTGCAGCGATGGGCTCAGGTATAGCAAGTATTGTGAGGCTGGCACAGAACTGGGCAGTTTTTTGTTCTGTTGTACATGGGTCACTATGGGTCGGAACCTACTTCATGGCACCTGACAACAACAACACAACAATTTTGTAGCACAAGTGCATATATAAGATTATCTTCAGGGAAATCCATCTTTGGTCTAGGGTATATTCCTGTTTTCCTACCTCCACCTGATACTCTCACCTGTCTATGCATTTATTTGTAGCCTGATGTTTGGTGTTAGTGGTAATGCAGTAATGTGCATATGTTAGTTTTTGCCCTTGTTGTCTATATTTTATTTACACATATACAAAAAGTTTAAATACTAGTACAATGAGTATCTATGTAAGCGCCTTCTAGTTTTAAAACTAAAATACAAACAAGATTCATGCATTGAGTTTGGTTGTTACTGTTACCACCCTTCAAAACAAACAATGCAACACACTGCCATGGAGTTATAGTGCCCCCTCCTTGGGTTTCCAAGGCAGTATCACTACAGAAGTAGATTGCCCAACCTTCCTTCTGAGGAGTGGCTGAGGGGTTTGAACCTTCAGCCTTCTGGTTAGCAGTCAAGTGCCTTAGGCACTACACCACCAGAGTTCCTGTCTTTTAAAATCTAAAGATGATCCTCTCACTCTGTGTGTGTGTGTCTGTGTGTGTGTATGAGAAACATTGACTACATTGACATAACCAGGGCAGGTGTCTTGTACCATGTTCCACATTCTGGATTTGTCTAATAACTTTTTGTGGTGTCATTTAACTTGTTAATGGTCCCCTGACTTAAATAGGAAGTTAGGTCTACACTTGATTGATTTAGGTATAAAACATTCTTGATAAAAATACTTATTTTTTTATATTTGTAGTTCATATTGCATCACATTAGGCGGCATTTGATGTCACATTACTCCATTATTAATAATGCTATGTGATCACCAGTTTATGGTGTTAACTGCCATATCTCTTCTTTAGAAACAGCAAATGTGTGTGAAGTGATAATTTGGTACCATGTTAATATTCTGTTTCCCAACAAGATTTTAGTAGAGGTTGATGTATCCCTCTAGAATCTGTTATTCTGTCTACATTGATTAGCCAACATTCTTCTGTAAAGATGAGTGTCAGCTGTGTATAAACTATAAAAAACCAAATTCACTACCGTCTCGTCGATTTTGACTCATACTGACCCCTCCTTGGGTTTCTGAGGAGGTATCACTACAGAAGTAGATTGCCCAACCTTCCTTCCAGCCATTCCTTGGAAGGAAGTTTCCTTCTGAAAATACAGGGTAAATTTTTAATTTTCCTCCCTTATTTACCATATTTGAGGTAGATCACTAAATCAAATTTTTTCCATTTTTTAATAAATCCATTTTATGGAAATATAATTTATGTACAGTGAAATACACTGAACCAAAGTACATGGGTCAATGCATTTTTTTTTATTTTTAATTTTTTTGCAGTGTTTCCTCCCCTCCCCTTCCACTCCTGGTAACCAACAAAGAAAGTTTCTTTCCATATATAAACCTTTCCTTGACTTTTTACAATAATGAATTAATACTATATTTGTCCTTCTGGGATTGACTTATTTCACTCAGCATGTCCTCCATGTTCATCCATGTTATGCGGTGTTTTGAAGATTCTACGTTGTTCTTTAGTGTGGCATAGTACTCTATTATATTTATGTACCATAGTTTGGTTATCCATTCTTCTGTTGATGGGCACCTAGGTTGTTTCCATCTTTTGGCTGTTTTAAATAGTGCTGCAACGAACATGGGTGTGCATATATCTGATTTTGTCCTGGCTCTCACTTCTTTAGCATATATGCCTAGTAATGGGATGGCTACGTCAAATAGTATTTCTAATTCCAGGTTTTTAAGGAATCGCCATACTGCTTTCCACAGTGGTTGTATCATTTGACAGTCCTACCAGCAGTGTATGAGAGTCCCAATCTCTCCACATACCCACCAGCATTTGTTATTTTCTGTCTTGTTGAACTTTTCTATTAGTGCTGGGGTGAGATGGTATCTCATTGTTGTTTTGATTTGCATCTCTCTGATGGGAGCTTTGGTGGCATAGTGCCTAAGGCATTTGATTGCTAACCAGAAGGCTGGCAGTTCAAACCCACTAGCCACTCTTTGGAAGGCAGGGTGGCAATCTACTTCCATAGTGATACCGCCTCGGAAACCCAAGGAGGGGTCGCTATAAGTTGGATCCAACTCCACAGCAATGAGCTTAGTTTTGGTTTGGATGGCTAATGATTGTGAGCATTTCTTATGTATATGCTGGCCATCTGAGTATCCTCTTTTGTGAAGTGTCTATTCATGTCTTCTGCCCATTTTTAAATTGGATTGTTAATCTTTTTGTTGTTGAAGTGTTGGAGTTTTCTATAAACTTTAGAGATAAGTCCCTTGTCAGATATGTAATTATCTACAAGTATGAATTTCTTGCTATCATTTTGTTACGTGCTTTTTCATGGTGTTGATTTTTTTGTTCCTTATGATTTTCTGTGCTGAGCTCATTTTGTATATGAATTGTGTTATACTTCCTTTGTTGCTATTGGTTTAGTATTTGCTAAATATTTGTGTTTGTCCTCTTTTTTATTTTGATGTGAAGGTTTACCATTTGAGGTTACCCTGTGATTTATAATTTTCTTTCCAAATTTAGAACAGTCCGGTCTATCTTGCGGTTGTCTTGACTTCCCTATCATTTTGAAGTTCTGTAACTACACAATTTTTCCCTCTTTTTGGTTTGTAGTTGTCCTCATTTGTCAATTGATGTCTCTGGTTCCCAGTTTATAATCTTGTAGGCTTATTTACTTTGGATACTTCTATAACTGGATTGGTTTCTGGGTTATGTCATCATGTGTGTTAATGATCAGTTGTTGTTTGCTGTTACTGGTTCTCTGTCCAGAGGATTCCCTTTAGCATCTATTGTTAGGTGGGTTCGTTTTAACAAATTCCCTTTATTTCTGCTTATCTGGAATGTCCTAATTTCACCATTATATTTGAGCGACAGTTTGTTTTTATTAAGAGCTTGTTCTACATTCAACATAACGCGTACGTTTAGTTTCATTCCTCATTCGCCATGTCCAACCCTAACCCAGTCTCCTCCCCTCCCTACCCTGCAACTCTCCCCCTGTGCCCCTCATATTTGTGCACTCCTGTTTGTCCTGCATTTCCTCAGTTTCAGTGTTGGTCCTCTGGTGTCCCATGATCTATTGCTCTAAGGGATGTATTACCATAGAGTATGTGGGTGCGGCATCCTGGATTGAGTGGTCTGCATGTACATCTTGTTAACTATTGGATTGAGACCCCGCCCCTGGGGGTGAGTTTTATTCCAGGCGCAGAATGTATTCCAGGGCCATAGTATTGGGAGTCTCACCAGATTTCATCTGACCAGTAATTCTGGTCATTATTGAGTTTTTGGATTATATTCCATGTTTTCCCTCCACTCTATCCAGGATCTCCAGATTTGCTCCTTTCCTTAGTGGTTGCCATTGGTAGCCGGGCACCGTCTAGTTCTTCTGGTCTTGACGGCCATCGTGTCCTAGGGCTGATTGCTTCTAAATGCCCTTTTTTTTCTTTTTGCATTCTTCTTCACTTCTGATGCTAGGAGACCATTAGCTGCATCTTAGATGACTGCTTGAAAGCTTTTAAGACCCCAGTCACTAGTCACCAATGCAGGATGTGGAGCAATGCTTTTATTATTTTGTTGTGCCAATTGAGTCTGATGTCCCCCAGTACTATGGTCCTGAGGTAGTAGATCTATTGGATCTCTCTCCCATAGTGTTGGGATGTCTGTGAGGGATTACTCTGTGTCTGTCTTCTGTTGTTTCTGTAAGGACTGCAGGTATTTTGTATCACTGGTGTCTGTGCAAGATTAGCCTCAGCTGAATCTATCCTTGGTCTAGAGTATACCTCTGTTCACTGACCCCTGTCTGATCATCTCAGGTGTTTATGTGTTTATCTGTATAACCTAGTGTTTGATGCTAATGGCAATGTGGCATTGTGGACACATTGGTTGGTATTAGCATCTGTCATCTATCTCTTATGTGCACAATTTAGTGTCCTCTCATTTCCCAGTGTTATTATGGTGTTCATATATCCTTCCTGTATATCCCTCCCCTACCCATGTCAGTGTGTAAGCCCCAACTAGTCCAAAATTAATCCCTTCTCTTCCCTCCCCATCCTGGTAACCTCTACTAAGTGAGTTGCCTTTTTCAAGCAAACCCTTCTCTGTCTTTTTAAAGTAATGGGCTCATACACTACTTGTCCTTCTGCGATCGACTTATTTCACTCAGTATAATGTCCTCCAGGTTCATCCATGTTGCGAGTTGATTTGCGTATCCCTTATTGTTCTTTAATGTGGCATAGTATTTATTCCATTGTGTGGATATACCATAATTTGGTTATCCACTCATCCGTTGATGGGCATTTAGGTTGTTTCCATCTCTTTGAGATGGTGAATTGTGCTGCGATGAACATAGGTGTACATATGTCTGTTCGTGTGCTACCTCTCACCTCTTTAGGATATATTCCTAGTAATGGAATTGCTGGGTCAAATGGTACTTCTGTTTTTCAGTTTTTTAAGGAAATGCCATACTGTTTGCCACAATGGTTGTACCATTTTACAATCCCACCAGCAGTGCACAAGAGTTCCAATTCTCTGCAACCCCACCAGCATTTGTTATTTTCTGACCTGTTGAACTTTGCTATTATTGCTGGGGTGAGATGATATCTCATTGTTGTTTTGATTTGCATCTCTCTAATGATTAATGATTGTGAGCAATTTCTCATGTTTTTGTTGGCTGCCTGTATATCTTCTTTGGTGAAGTGTGCATTCAGGTCTTTTGCCCATTTGTGAATTGGGTTATTTGTCTTTTTGGTGTTGAGATGTTGAAGAGTTCTGTAGATTTTAGAGATAAGTCCTTTGTCAGATATGTCATAGGCAAATATTTTCTCCCAAACTGTAGGTTCTCTTTTTACCCTTTTGATGAAATTTTTTGATGCACACAAGAATTTAACTTTTAAAATGTCCCAGTCATCTAGCTTCTCATCTATCTCCTGCACATTCTGGATTATGCTTGACAATCTATTTATACCATAAATTAGGGCCCCTAAACTTGCCCCTATTTTATCTTTGATGAATTTTATAGTTTTGAGTTTTACATTTAAGTCTTTGATCCAGCTTGAGTTTATTTTTGTGTATGGGGTGAGGTATGGGTCTTGTTTCATATTTCTACAGGTGGCTATCCAGTTTTGCCAGTACCATCTGTTAAAGAGGCTGTCTCTTCCCCATTTAATGGGTTTTGGGCCTTTGATGAGCGACAGTTTTGCTGCGTATATAATTCTTGGTTAGACGTTTTTTTCCTTCGGTTATACATATACCATCCCATTGTCTTCTCGCCTGCATGGTTTCTGCCGAGAAATCCAGGCTTAGTCTTATTGGTTGTCCCTTGTAGGTAACTTTTCGTTTTTCCTGTGCTGCTTTCAGGATTCTTTATTTGTTTTTGGTTTTGGTGAGTTTGATGATGGTATGTCTTGGTGATTTTCTTTTGGGATCTATCCTGTTTGGAGTTTGTTGGACTTCTATATTCTCATCTTTCATCATACTAGAAAATTCTCTTCCAACAAATCTTCAACAATTTTTCTGTGGTTTTGCTTGTTTCTTCCTGTTCCGGAATTTCAATTACATGCAGGTTATTCCTTTTGATGGTATCCCACATGAACCCTAGGCTTTCATCATTTTGTTTTGATGTTTTTTTCTGATTGATCGCTTTCCAAAAATGTATTGAGGTATTTGCCTTCAATCTCATTAATTCTTTCTTCCATTGATTCAATTCTACTCCTTTGGCTGTTCAGTGTCTTATCTATTTCTGAAAATTTAGTATTAATCTTCTGGATTTCTGTCTGTAGATTTTGAATCATTTCTAATTTTTCATTTATTTTGTCATTTTGTTCTTGTATTGTCTTTTAAAATTGTTCTAGGGTTTTCTCTGTGTTTTCCTCAATTTTGTCAGTGTTTTCCTTGATCTCTTTCTCAATTCGTTGAAGGTACCTAAATATAATTCTTTATAATTACTTGTCTGGGAGTTCCAATGCTGTGTTTTCCTCAGAGTTGTGTTTTAGGTCTAAATCCTGGTCCATTATTTCTCCTTTATCTTGCTTCTTTGTGTGGACTGTGATGCTTTGTTGTCTCTGAGGCATTGTGACCTCTTTGTGTTTATGTAATTGGTGATTGTAAGTTGGAGTGACTTGCCCACGATTTTCGTTTTCTTTGTTCTGTTTGTATGTTATCTGCATAAGCAAGGTACTGTGCTATGCTCTTAAATTCACTAGTTGGCAGCACTTAAACACTAACCATCTGTCTCCTTTTCCATTGTCAGCCTCCCATATGTCCCCACTGTCCTTGGCAAATGGAGCCTATTCTTAGGTTGCTGGAATCCAAATGAGAATGCTGTCACTTTAAATATCTGAAATGGCCACCACTTGTAAACATTCCAAGTGCCCCCCAGGCAATTTAAATATCCAAAATGGCTGCACCCTCAGTTACTTTAAATATCCAAAATGGCCATTGCAATCAAAATGGCTGCACCCTCTGGACAGCCAAAAGTCCACAGCTCAGGTTGTCTCCCTCCTTGTTGTCTGCCTTCTTACTCACCGGCCACCAGCGCAGTCGTCCCTGCAGCCCTTGGCAACCAGGGCTGATCTTTAGGTCAGTCTCAGGTCCCAGCACCACTTGGAAATATTCAGGCTGTTGGTCCCATCAGAGTAGCTGACAGTCCACTGCTCTGACCATCTCCCTACTCACTGTTTTCATTCAGGTTTTTCCAGTAGTTGGTGCCTAGTCCACATCTGTATTCTTCCTTTCAAAACTCAGGGCTCCAGGATTATCTTCTGTATCTCTGTCAATTGCTTTCTCTTTTCTTTGTTGAAGAGGGTCTGTGTAGCTTGTCTACCTATTCTGCCATCTTACTGGAAATAAAAAATAGGTTATTTTCAAATTTTTCCCATTTTTTATGTGCTACTGTTTTGGCTCACCTTGTAATTTCCTCCCTTAGACCTAGAATCTAATTTTCCCCAAGAACACCAGTTGCTTTTAGTGGGTGATGGTGTTTAGAAATGAAGATATGAGTGTGAACCATGCTCATTCTGTTTGTATCATTGCTTCTAGGTCCTTTCAGTTATTTTATTTATTCATTTTAATCATGAGTTCTCATTTGATATTTTGTATTTTATATTTTTATCTCTTGTTATATTGAAAATCTTAGTTTTGTTAATAGGTTTATTTTCTTCATATATATGTACTTACATGTAGTATTATATAGGAGTGGCATAGTACCTAAGGCATTTGACTGCTAACCAGAAAGCTGGTGGTTCAAACCCACCAGCCACTCCTCAGAAGGAAGAGTGGGCAATCTACTTCTGTAGAAAAACCGCCTCAGGAATTTACATATATATGATTTAAAATTACAAAATTGATATTACTACTAACAAGCTTAAGGTATTCTTAGTTATTTTTGTACTTGGGGAGTTTAAAAATACAAATTTCTGTGTCTTTCTCCCCCACAGATCTGAATTAGAATCTTGTGGAGGGAGTAGTGTCAGCCTTTAGGTTTATATTTCTCATTTGAAAAAAATAAAAGAAAGAAAAATCTGTGACCCTAGTCAGTCTCAGGCTGCTTGACTGTGTGAGATTTAAGTTTCGCTTTGGGTACTGTATCTCCCACCCCTCTTTATTCCTCCTAAGAAATTATTATGATTTTCGTAATAACAATTGCTGAATAATTGGCACAGAGGAAATAAATGATGTTGTTGTTGTTGTTATGTGCCGTCAAGTCAGCCCTGACTCATAGCGACCCCTCCTTGGGTTTCCGAGGCAGTATCACTACAGAAGTAGGA
>NW_006921855.1:997322-1020920 GCF_000298275.1 Orycteropus afer afer
TCACGCAAATTCTTCTGCTAGTTGGGGTTTAGTCCAAATCTGCATCCTTTCCTTCAAGGCTCAGGGGTCCAAGATTATCTTCTGTGTCTGTATTTATTGGTTTCCCTTTTCTTTGTTGAAGAGGGTCTGTGCAATCCTTCTGCCTAGTCCGCCATCTTGCCCCGCCTCCCAGCAGTTGTATCTTAGATGTTCATTCATATGCTTTTAAGACCCAGACCTAGTCACCATAGTAAGAACTGTATTATGCCGGTTGACTGGATTGTCCCATGTGTATTGGTCTACTTTTAAAGGAAAAAAAATGTTTTATCTTCTGCCGCAAGATGGGTTGCCCAGGAAGCCAACTCTGAGGTGGAGATTAGTGTATTAGAGAGTGCTCTTGGATCAACATTTGTAGAAGGGAGGAAAAGGAAGAACATCTAGGCAGAGAAGTTGAACTGCGAAGCAATCTCTATGAAGTCCTCAGCCAGCCCCACCGAGAGCTCTGGAGCTAAGATGGTCCTTCAGAGTTGACTCATAAGAGTTACCTCTGCATTGATCTTTCCCTCCTGTGGACTTTTCCTAGAAGGAGGTTTGACTGTGGCCAGTCTGTGTCTCAGCAGCATTGATCCGCAGCCAGGGCTGACAGCCAAAGGCAATCTTCCTCCTGTACTCTCCGAAGATGGGGAGTAAATTATTTATTCCAGAAGGGGGATCTGATGAGTACTCATAGTATCCACCATATCCCCAGTGAGTTTTTTTGTTCTTCAGCAAGATTTCTTTTTCCTGTTAACTGCCCTTTCCCTGTTGAATATATGTTCAAAGAAGTTTGCTTTTATACCATTCACCTTAAATCTAAAACCTTTGTTTCAGCTTTTATACTCCTGTAATATTGGGTAGGCCAGAATGTTTACATGCAGAAAACTTTTCCCTATTTTTAAACATCACGTTTAGTATCACTAATTCAGCGCTCAAAATTTCACTCTGCTTCCGTTTATAACCATGCTTGAGGAAGTTCTCAAAGATATCACTGTAATAGAAAGCCCTTATACTAACTCAAGTTTAGGACCTCTTGGATTTCAAACTCTTCTTTGTTAAAGCACTCTCTGTGATACTCAGAATCTTTCCTTCAGCTGTGTTTTTCTGCTAAAGAAAGTTACTGGGCTCTCAGCTTGCCCCGATCTGTCCCAACAGCCTATCCTCTGTATGAACTTCAGAGTAGAAAAGTTGTGTACTCTGTTTCACCCTCATACACAGAGATCCACTTCCACCTTTTCCTTTGGGCTTGCTAATGCAGGCTGGAAACGTGGTGCCACTGATCCTGCCTGCCACAATCTCCTGCCCTTGTTTTATCTTGTACCTTGTATATGGGATTAAGTGCTCTCAGCAAAAGAAATTACTGATTTATTCATTTGGATTAGTTCAACTATGTGTTATAAGTGCACTTTTTAAAATTTTCTTGCTTTTGGATTATATTTGGTCTTGATTTTGATTGGAAGAAGTCTAAATACTTCCAACATGCCTGCTCTATAGTTATCATTTCTGATAGTAAATCATTTCTGAGAATACTGAAGTTTGGCACCCAGCAACATAATTTGTTTGCTTTCCTATATTTTTATAAACTAGAAAGGAAATGCTTTAAAATTATGCATTTTAAATGCTTTAAAATTATGCACTTTAAATGCTTTAAAATTATGTCAAATCTATTTAGATATGTGGTTAAAAACCAGTCTAATAAACAAATAAATAAAAAAGACTCTAAAATTAATGCTAAAAGGCAACCAATCCTTTCATTCCTTTTTTTTTTGTAATTTACCAATTTTGTCTACTGATGTGAAATTAAAATTTCTAATTTAACTCCCTTTAGTTTTCCTAATTTAATGTTTTAACTTCTTTTAAAGAAATATCTTGAAGATTTAACATGAAACAAATAGAGATCAGTAGACAGCAAAGTATAATGTAATATATTTTTTCTTTCTTACTTAAAAAATTGCATGCATTTCCATATAAAGTGCTGTGCAGTGTGTAACATTTGGCATTCTACCTCCTGAAGGTCTCCTTTTAGAAGATGTCATATAACATAATTCTTTCTTTGCTTTTAAATTATTGGTAATTGATTAATAATTGAAGTCACTGCATTCTCTGTTATGAGTATGTTTTAATTTGCTAAAGCTACTTTTTTTTTTTAATGCTTCTTAAATTTGATTGTGTTCTCAAATGAAAAATATTTCTAGCTGTGCCCTGTGTGTGGACTTTCATCCTAATCCTTTTGTGGCCATAGGCGTTGTTTCTTAACACTGCATCTCATGTAGTCTCTGTTTTATCCTTAAATTACATGCAGGGACTGTTTTAAAACAAAAGAAAACGAAAGAAACTCCCTGCCATTAAGTTGATTCTGACTCATAGCAGCCCTGTAGCGCAGAGTAGAACTGCCCCATGGGGTTTCCAAGACTATAAATCTTATGAAAGCAAACTGCTATACCTTTTTTTTCCCCATGAAAGGGCTGGTGGGTTTGAACTACGGACCTTTTGGTTAGCAGCTGAGCATTTAAGCACTGTGCCACCAGGACTCCTTAGTGCCTTCTTTTTAGTGATTAATAGCTGACCATGATGCAGAACTTCCTTATGGAAAAAAATCTCAGGCTGTATAAACTGCCCTATAAAAGGTCAATTATTTTTTCCTGAAAAAAAAAAAAAAAAACAACTTAACAATTAAAAACAATTATATACGACCAAATACTCAATATAGCAAGTAATAAAACCAAGAGTTAAAAAATTAAAAAACTTTTACTTTTGTTTCTTTCTTTTTAGTAATTTCTATGCCTATTCTTTTTTTCTTGTTTGTTTGTTTTTGCATATTTGAGACCATATACTATAAGCAGTATGGATATAAAAAAATATATATATATATATATCCTACTTTAGAAATACCATAAGAAATTTCGAGAAACATTATTTTTCATGAGCATTATTCTTAGCATTTATGTACTATTTAAGTAGATGTAGCATAATTTTCTTGACTGTTTTCTCATTGTAGCCATTGTTTCCAGTATTTTTGCTGTTATATGTTTCAATGAATAATTATGACTCAGGTCTTATTCTATAATTAGAATTATCTCTCTACAATGTATTCTCAGGTCTAAAATTTTGTAATTAAGAAGAAAGAATGCTTTCAGGATTCTGATACATACAGCTAGATGGATCTATGAAAAACCCTTACAGCATTATGCTATGTGTACTTTTTTTTTTTTCCCTAGAGGGTCCAAGATCTTGGTGACCCTAAAAAATTAAAGAACCACTGATGCATGTTTATAAAAAGAGAGTTTATACTTCGTGTGGACATAATTGCCTTTTCACTTACTAAAAAGCAAGCATAGCCTGAAGTAGATGTGTAAGAAATTTTTGAAAATATGATCTTATTGAGACACACACATGACCAAAACTGAGGATGCCTTTTAAAAATACTAAGTAAGTGCCTTAGGAAGAGGAAATGGTGGCAGTTCTTCCTCTGTCAGTTTGAAAAACCTTATCTTTCTTACTTCATATTTGTCAGCATCTAATAAATGGTAGATTTAAATATATATATATATGTGTGTGTGTGTGTGTGTGTGTGTGTGTGTGTGTATATATATATTTTTTTTCTGTGAAACCAGAATAGCAAACATAGCAGCTTCATTTAATGTTCCTATGTGTCAGGTGACTACCTGAATCATAATTTTTTTTCTATTTTTCCTTGTTAAATGTCAGTTTTCAAAAATTTCGTGAGTATATCATTCTAAGGTAAATTATATTTTTCTATATCCTGACATTAGTATAGGCTAATGGGCACATAATAATAACTCATTACCACTTTCTGAAATACTAATTGGATTTTGAGGGCTTAGTGGAGCAGTGATTAACCAAAAGGTTGGAAGTTCAGGCCTACCAGCCACTCCGTGGGAGAAAGATGAGGCAGTCTGCTTCGGTAAATATAGCCTTGGAAATCCTATGAGGCAGTTCTACTCTGCCATGTAGAGTCTCTATGAGTCAGGATTGACTCAGTGGCAGTTGGTTTGGTCTTTGGACTGGATTTTCAGAATTTAAATTAGATTAAAATAGCCATTTCTGAACGATTTTGTTACTAATTCTAGTTAATAGCATTGTATTGGTTTGAAAATAAGGGAAAGTTCTTATTGAAATGAACTGTAACTTTAACAGTGATTCTAAAAAATATACCTGGGTATTGGTATTTTAAAATTCTTGAAGATACATACTAACTTGTATAGTTTAAAATTCCTTAGAAATTATCATTTGAGATATTAAATACTTGTGTGGACATTTCCCTCCATGAAGAATGCAGTGATTAAGAACATGGGCTATGGGAGCTAGGATTTTAATCCTACCTCTGCCACCTCCTTGTTTTATGGCTTCGGACAAGTTACTTAAGCTTTGTGCCTCAGTTTCCTCATCTATGTAAATCAAATAATAACAGATCTAGCACAAAAGGAGAAGTACTGATGGTACAGTGGTTAAAAGTACTGGCTGCTCACCAAAAGGTAGGCGGTTTGAACCAACCAGATGCTCTGCAGGTGAAAGATAATGCAGCCTGCTTCTGTAAAGATTTACAGCCTTGGAAACCCTATGGGGGATGTTCTACTCTGTCCTAAAGGGTTCACTGTAAGTCTGAATCCAGTCAATGGTAGTGTGTTTTGTTTTGTTCTGTTTTTCAGTTCCAAAGGTTATTGCTGGGATTAAAAAATAGACAGATGAAATGCATTTAGAATAGTGCTTGATGCATTGTAAGAATTAGCTGATCTTCTTTTACGTCCTCTTCATTCTATCGTCTCCTCTTCCTCATCATCATTATCATTGTCATCATCATCAGAGAAAATTGATACTCAATAAAACACCTTTTAGTGAAAAAAAAAAAAAAGATTTACCACTGCTTTAATCTTCCATTTTTCTTATTAAGCTTCAGAGGCTCTGTTCTAAGTGAGACTAAATTTAATCATGCTTTCGACTGACAGCTCGGCAGGCTAACGTTAGGGAATGCTACAGTAACATCAGACCATCTTTTCTCTTCCTCCGTAGATATCAGGATAAATGTGTTGCTTATCTTCATTGTACTAGATAAAAAAAGGGAATCTTTTAAATAGAAAACCAATGACTGAATAACTTAGAAGTAAATACAGAGTAAAATTGAGGTATTTGGTTAGGCTTGGTCATTCTGAATACTATGCATTTATTTATTTTTGTAGAATTTTAACTTCGGTTGCAAAGGGATATAAGCTTTCACTTGCACAGCAGTTTATAATTGTAATGTGACCTACTGAGGTTGGTGGGAATGTGGCGGACAATCTGAATTAGGCATATGAGAGTGACTGGTTTCTCTCAGATGATTCGAAGTTGCTGTGTATTCTTGAACAGCTGCTTGTTTTTCCTTCCCTCAAAGTAGATTAAGAGTCACACAAAACAGGGTTCAAGTCCTAGCTCTGTCACTTACCAGTTGTGCAGCATTGGATATGTTATTTAGTGCCATTAATCTTTGGTTGCCTCAGCTGTAAAATGTGAGCAATAAAATGATAGGGCCTGTCTCACAGGGTTGTTGTAAGGGATGAAGTAAGTAATACAATCAAAATTGTCTGGTTATTTTACTTTTTTAAATCAGAGTTTGCATTGCTGTCCTATCAAAATACATTTTAAAAATACAAAGTACATTATCCCTTAAAAACTTGGAACCTAGGAGACATCATATTTCCTATTGAATAGGTGTTGCTGTTTTATATTTAGGGATAGGAATAAGGAAAGTAGAAATGGTAGAGAATTTAGGGAAAAGGATACATAATAGAAATGTGCTGTGCCAAAGGTGCAAAAGATAGATGTAAGGCTCTATTCAAATAGGGCTTTTAGTTTGGGTGAGGAACAAAAGCTGATTTATAGGACAGCCAGAGAATAGTGAAAATGTTGTTGTTGTTGTTATGTGCCGTGGAGTTGGACCCGACTCATACCAACCCCTCCTTGGGTTTCCTGGGCAGTATCACTATGGAAGTAGATTGCCCAACCTTCCTTCAGATAAGTGGCTGGTGGGTTTGAACCTCCAGCCTTCTGGTTAGCAGTCAAGTGCCTTAGGCACTGTGCTACCAGAGCTCCTAGTGAAAATATTACCGAGTAGAAATTCATAAAACGGGGGAAAAACCTCACAGCTGAGGTAGATGGAGAAGGCTGAATTTTTAGAAATGGAATTGGAATTGAACCTAGAAAGTGAGTTGAGGAGGAAAAGGGCAGTGCTGTAGACTGAGGTTGATAACATGAGCCAAAACCCTGAGGCAAGACAGAGCGTGATTTTTTTTTTTTTTTTTTCCTATCTCCTGAAGGGGCACAACTGACTAAAGAGTAACTAACAGCTTGAGTGAGTACATAGTGGGTGATGCTGAATGCCAGGCAGAGGAGTTTGAACCTCTATTAAATGTAGAGACTTTTTTTTTTTTTTAATCCCTAACATGCACTGTGAAAACAATGTTTAACAAAATCCAAAGGCAGGATGTAGGGTAGATTAAAGGGGAAAGAGTGCGAAGGCAAAAATGAAGAGGCTGTTGGAATAAATTAGATGGCAGCGATGAGAATTTGGATCTGGAGGGCCGCTGTGGGATGGAGGAAGAAGAACATGCCTGTGTCTGTAACTTCTTTCCTTCTATTATAGCAAGGGGCAGTCTTTGTCCTAACCTGACCAGCTCTCCACATGTGGCTTACATCCTTTTTCATATTCTCAGGAATTTTCTACCACATATGTATATAATACCACATATGTATATAAATATATAAATATCTCTCATATTTTTGGCTTTTAAAAATGCTTAAGACTTTCTCATTAAAAACAAACCAAAACTCTTCCTGCTACCTACCTTATATTTCCTCCAGCTACCTCTCTGTCCATTCTTCCCTTTGCAGAAAAACTTTTCACAAATGTGTATTCTGGCCTGCTTCACTGCATCATGAAAGCAGATCTCACAAAAGTTACCAGTCAGCTCGTATCACCAAATCCAATCCTCATTTTACTTGCCTTCTAAATAGCATTTAACACCATTCCCTCTATCTGAACCATGCTTTTTGGTTATTTTCCTACACTTTTGGCTAGGCCTCCATCTCCTTAATAATCTTCCCCTCCTTTACCAGTCTTCTAAAGATTGGATTCCTTAAGATGGGGTCCAAGACCCTCTCCTCTCATAATCTCTCCATAGATAATCTCATCTAAGTCCATATTTCAGTTATTATCTGGATAAAAGTAGCTGTCAAGTTTGTATCCCTCATTCCATATGTCTTTGTTGAGATCCAGATTTTCTGTTTCTATCTCCTTTGGGATATTTCAAAAGTACCTTAAACTTAGGATGTCAAAAAAGGAATTCATGATCTCATCTTTTTCAGTGTCTCCATTCTCAGTGAATAGCGCACCCAGTTGTACAAGTTAGAAACCTTAAAGTCATCCTGACATCTCCTCCTTTACCACCCACGTTCAGTCTATCATCAAATTTTATGATTTTCCTGCCTAATTAACCCTTGAGTCTGTCCACAGCTTGCTTTGCCCTTCCCTTGCTCTGTTTCTCCTTCCTTGCTTCCTTCCCTCCCTCCTTCTTCCTATCCCCCCATCTCTTTCTCTTCTTCCTCCACCCAAACACACCAAGATGATCCTACAGGCTACCACCATCTGTTCCTTGGGCTACCAACTGATCTATTATCCAGCCATTCTGACTTCCCTTTAGTCTTTTCTATTCCTCAGTCAAAGTGCTCTTTTTAAAATACGCTTTCCCTTCTAGGTGCCTTGTAACTATTAACTGGTTTCTCATTGTGCTCACATTAAGAGCAAACTCCTTACCACAGACACCAGATCCTGCTTGATGTGGCCTTTACCTGTCTTCATGGTGACTTGCCTAGTACCAGGTCCTTGTAACTCTTCACATTCCAACTATTCACTATGAGAACTTTGTGTAACACTCTTCTCTACTGGTACTGCTCTTCCCTTTTCTTTTTGCTCCATTAACTTCTCCTCACTCTTCAGATCTCTACTCAGTGGTGTACTTATTCTCAAGGAAGGCTTTGCTAACTTCCCAGATTAGATCAACCCTCCTTAAAGTCTCTTACCACACCATGTTTGTGTGATTATTTGATTGTTCATCTCTTCCACTGAACTGAAAGTTCCATGAAGCAGAGCCATGTCTGGTTTTGGTCATCATTGTATCATGATAGACCAGTTCATATTAAATACTCAAGAAATAGTTGATGAATAAATAAATACATGTGTGAATTATTCAGTTTATCACTTTAACATTTCAAAGGAAAGAATGACATGGGCAGAAAAACAAATACCTCTTGGACTCCAGATAAGTAGAAAATAGTATGATACTTTCTTGTATAGCTGGATAGGAGATCATCATGAGGTGTTCTGAGGCTCTTAGAGATCCACATTCCTGAGGCCTCTGCCAACACAGTGTCACAGAGCTGGTGAGTGACTCATGCTGCAGAACTGAGACTAGAATACTTCCCTGGCCTGCACCTTCAGGACTTGTGATTATCATTAATATAACATCACACCTTCAGTGTTTAGCCCTGTTGACCATTTCTTCTCTCCTGAAATCCTCTTCCTCATTGGCTTCTCTAGTATTTTATTTCTAATTATTTTCTTATCCTTCTGAAAACATCTTGGCCTCTCTTTGCATTTATTTGCTTCATCAGATTGCTCATTCCGAAATTCAGCTATGATTTGGCATGCTCCCCTGTCATGACTCCTGTTTCTAACAGAATGAAGTCTGAACCTTATGGCCCTTTTCTTGAGGGGCCCCTCTAAGGCATACCAGTACCTTGCATCTCATCTACTGCCACCTCCAAGTATATCCCCAGCCCATGTTATACCAAACTACTTGGAGTTCCCTTAACATTCTGTTTTCTTTTATGTTTTTGTGCCTTTGCCTCAACAAAGGCACTGCGTAGCCCCACTTCCCATCCTCACCTCCATACCTACCAAACACCTCACTATGTGGTGGGGAACATCTACTGTTTTCAAAACCTAGATCAAGTCACTTTTTCTACAACAGAGCCCTTTAGTGCCTGGCATGAAGTTAGACCTATCCTAAATACCTGGATAAACTAGAAAGACAATCCTTTTATCTTTTAATGATACATACAAACACTAACGTGAATGCCAAATAGCACTCATGAAACTTGAGTATCCTTGGATAAGCATTCCCTCTTGAGGTCAGGTCTGTTGATTGTTGAAAACGAAAATGTCAAAAAGTTTATTACAAAAATAACCTTGATCTACTTTGAATGTATTTTTTCTCTCAAAATTATGTTTTCCTGTTATACCCTCCTAAAGTGGATTTCTAGTCAGGACGTGGTAGTAAAATGTTGTTTTACACTTTGAAATTACATTTCTGCCATGGAAGCTTGAGGTATTTTCTTTCCCAGTGTGATTTTTTTGTTGTTGTTGTTCAGATTTGCAAGAGAAGATTGTCTTATACCAATCAAATTGCATGTGTTCTAAAGCCCCATATTGCAATACTTTTTATGAGCTGTTATGAAAGCCAAGCTTCAGGGCATAGCAAAGAAGCACTAGAGGAAAAGCTGTTTTATGCAGTTCCAGCTGCAGAAAGTAGTAACACTTCATGTGGGAGTGCTGTATTCATTCTTGAATTTCTCCCCTAGAGGGATAATAGGACATTGGTTTTAGGCTTTGAAAAGGGTATTACAAACTTTCTCTCCCAACACAAATACCACATCTGACCTCCTTCTGGTCTCACTCAATAAAACGTTTTTTTCTAAGTGTCGTAAGTATTATTGATGATTCTATTGGTGACATAATTTCCTATAAGGTTTTCAGGAAGATTTAGAAATCATTATGTGGTTTCACTGGGATTGCCAGATGTGAGGGAGGATTAAGAATTAAACTGCTTGGTTTTGGCTGGTATTACTTTATGAAATGCCTTGTCATATTGGAAACAAGAATCAAAGGATAGGAAGAAATAAGCACTTCTTGATTAAGGAAGTGTTAACAGTGGAGTCCTCAGGGATTGATTTTGGGATTGCTTTTCTAAGGCATAATGCAATGCCTAAGGCATTTGACTGCTAACCAGAAGGCTAGCAGTTCATACTTACCAGCCACTCCTCAGAAGGAAGATTGGGCAATCTACTTCTGTATTGATGTCACCTCGGAAACACAAGGAGGAGGGTGGCTATGAGTCTGATCCAACTCAATGGCAGTGAGGTTTTTTTTTTTTTTTGGCTTCTAAGATGCTCAAGGAAAGAGAATGAAGAGAGATTCTAAGCTCTTCTAGGTAAGGAAGTAGAGCTGACTGGCAGAAGCTTAAAAAAAGCTGTAAAACATGTGAGTGAGCAGAAAAGGAGCAGATGTGACCTCATTTTCAATAAATTCAGTTTTTAAGTAGTTCCTCTCTTCTCCACCTGATGAAATGCTGTGATTGTTTCTTCGAAGGGTCTATTCAGCAGGATTAATTTCTTATTTTTTATCCTACTAAGCTATTTGGATTTAAAATGGGTATTTCCCATCTCCATGTGCATGCATAATATCTATGTATATAAATTATTCATGTGTTTAAAAATCTTCACAATTTTTATTTTATCATCTTTCTCCCATTGCTTAGCTTTCATTTTTTTTCTCCTTGTTCTTTTTCCCAATACTTCACTTATTTTTGGACAGGTCATTTTGTAAGGATAATGTGGTAAAATATTGACAATTTTATTAAAATTTTTTATATAACTGTATTATTTTTAGAATGAAAATGTTACTTAGGAGCTTTATATTTTAAAAAGTTCAGTAATTGTTTAGTTCCCAAACAAGGAGAGTTAAAAATCTATCCGCTGTGGCCTTTTATAGGTATCATAATCTGCACTTCACTATCTGTGGGAGATTGGGCTTTTAAACGACGTGAGTATGCTTGTATTTATAGCCATAGCCTTGACCTCTGTGCTCTTACCACAGAAATTAATACATACAGCTTCATCACCTTTTGAAATGTGCATTAAAAGATTTATTGCTCATTTGTTTAATACTTAGGTTAATTCTTAAAATTTAATTAAAATCAGCTGAACGTTTAATGTTAAATAGTCAAAATAAGAAAGATTTTTTCAATATAAAGTATGATTCAGTTCATGAGCTAAGGCAAGAGTCTTTATTAAAGTCTCTGGGGAAAAAAAGTTACAGTTCAACTTTGTATAAGGCAGGGGTTAGGGACACCAACCCCAGTGCAATGGAAGATTCACATATAACTTTTGATTCCCCAAAAAATTAACTACAAATAGCCTACTATTCACTGGAAGACTTACTGGTAACATAAGTAGTTGATTAACACAGTTCTTGCCATATACTTACTAGATTTTTATAATAGGGACTGACTCCAAGGAGAATCACTGTCTCACATGTACAGAATCTAATCTCTGGATTCTGGCCTTTGAGAATTAAGAGAGTAGCTATATTTATGTAGCACTAAGTAAGGAACCAAGGAGCAATGGTATAGTGCCATAGTGCCTAAGCATTTGACTGCTAACCAGAAGATTGGCAGTTCAAACCCACCAGCTACTCCACAGAAGGAAGACTGGGCAGTCTACTTCCATAGAGATTTACCACCTTGGAAACCCAAAGGGAGTTGCTTTATAAGTCAGAATCCACTGTGGCAGTGACTTTGGGGTTTTTTGATGTAAGTAGCCAGGGAGAATCGCCCTCAGACTCTGACCTGTGTGAATTACAGCTTTATATGGTTTGAACAGAGAAGTTACACATGTTTATTGAAATTCTAGGAGATCTACTGCATAGGATTTTTTTGGAGTGGTGCAAGTACCCTCACAGCAGCCATACATCACATGCTTTAAAAATGGCAGCCTTAGCTTGATAGGCAGGGATATGGCAGCACGAGGCCATCTCAGGACAAGGCTGGAGTCTCTAGTGCACGTTACATGGGCCAAGTCTGGTAGGAACCGGTGTTACTTGTTTTCTCTTGTTCGCAACTGCTTTGTTTCTGAAAAACAAAGTTTCAATTGCACTGAAAAGTTGTAATTGTAAGAGCTGTGGGGCCATGGGCCATAAGGGTACATACAGTCTGCATGGCAGGAGCTGAAGGGTATGGGCCAGATTACATTTTCACACAAAAACACAGAACACTCACACATCTATACAGCACATAGATTTATTAACTGTACTGTATGATGATTATTTACTATTATTTAAATGGAAGTAAATCAAAAGTCTTCACCCTCGTCTTCACATTGAGTAGGCTGAGGAGAAGGAAAAAGAGAAGGAATTGGGCATGCTGTCTCAGGAGTGGCAGAGGTGAAAGAAGAGGTGGAAGGGAAGGGGAGAGAGGCAGGTACATTTTATTAACTTTATGGAAATATATCATAATTTCTGTCTTTTTTGCTTTTTCATTTCTCCAAAAATATTTCTTATGGTACCAATCCTTCTTCCACAGTTTGCTTTCATTTCAGTGCCTGTATCATGGGAGGGTTTATGTTGTTAAAAAAAAAAAAAATCAAAAGCAATCTTGAATAATCAGAACCCTTCTGCCAGATTCTCTAAGTCTGTTGTTTTCTGGCACTGCTGCTGCTTCATCTTCCTCATCGTCTGGCACTGGTTGGAAAGCACTCATCTCCATCAAGTCATCTTCTGTTAATTCCTCTGGTGTGGTATCTATTAGCTCCTGAATTTCTGCAAGATCCATATCTTGAAAAAAATTTATGTAGAAGTGGACCTGTGCAGTTCTAACCTATGGTGGTGTTCGTGGGTCAACTTTCCTAAATATGTTAAATTTCATGTTTCTCATAGGCTTCTTGGTTAGTTGTCTATGATAATAATTAATCTGGTTATTAAATAGTCTTATGAGTAAATGTTCTTTTGTAAAAGGATAATCAATCTGTTGTTTGTTATTTCTTTATTATAGATATTAATCTGAAGCCCTGGTTGTACACTTGACAATTAACTGAAAGGTCAGTGGTTCAAACCACCAGGCACTCCACAGGAAGAAGATGAGGCAGTCTGTATCCATAAAGATTTGCAGTCTTGGAAATCCTATGGGGCGGTTATACTTTGTCCTGTAGAGTCACTCTGGGTCAGAATTGATTCGCAGGCAGTGGATTTGGTTTGGTTTGGGTTAGCCATTTACCTGAATTGGCGCTTTAATTGCCTATTTTGTCTTTTAATTTGCTCCCCCTTGAACACTCAACATTTTTTTGACCTGATTTAGAATCTGTAGCCAGTTACTGTTTTACAACAAGGACCAATTTAGCAAGAAGCAGTTTCCAAGAAAAATTGGACTAGAAGATTAAAACTAGCACTAGCAGATTTACTTTTTCATATTTAAATAAAGTACTTGTTTTCCATGAAATACCAAATTGCACTTGCAAACATGATTTATCCAAATCTGAAGAAGAAACTAAAACAAGGATTATTCAAATAGGAGATTTGTTGGGACAGTAATGTTTTCAGTTGTCTCATTTGGATTCCCAAAATGCTAGTTAAAAACAAGACAAGAAGTGGCAAGACAATGGAACCCAAGCCATTTTTATTTTGGTGAAGTAGTAATAGGATACCCACAGCTAGATGTTTGCCCTTTATTCGGTCCATGAATAAACAACATCCTTAGTACCTATTGCATCCTAGGTGCTTGGGACACACAGATAAATAATACATACCCACTGGTGGCCTAGTGCCTAAGGCATTTGACTGCTAACAAGAAGGCTAGTGGTTCAAACCCACCAGCCGCTCCTTGGAAGGAAGGTTGGACAATCTACTTCATTAGTAGAGGCAGTAGCCTCAGAAACCCAAGGAGGGGTCGCTATGAATCGGATCCGATTCCATGGCAGTGAGTTTGGTTTGGATTGGTTTCCTTAAAGAGCCCGCAGTCAGCCTGGTGAGAAACATGTAAATGGATACTGATAAGGCAATAGGTTGTGGGGGAGGGGAAGCAATGTTAGAAATACTCACAGCACAGGGGAAGTGAAAGGAGGAGGGTTTCCTGGAGCTATGATTTCTGCCTTTGAAGCTGCTGGCTTGAACAATTGTATGCTTAATGGTAATTTCACATTTACAAAATAGAACATTAGAGATAATAGCGTTAAAAGAGAGGAAGATTTTGTGTGAAATCTCTTTTTCCAGTTGTAATTTTACTTCGTATGTTGAAAATGAAAACATTTTATTAGTAAGGAATTTGCAATTTACACTGATACCTTTGAAAAATGCAATGGATTGATAAGGTTTTTTAAAAGTAAATTTCAGCATAATTTTAGCCAATTCAATACCTGTGTAGTTTGGGTGAATTAATTGTTTAAAATTGTACTCTTTGGTTCTGAGCATGAATTTATTACCCATGCTTACTAATGTCACTGTTAAATACACTTTTAAGCTATACCTAATCACTGGAATAAGTTAAGAGTTCAAAAGATCAAACTCAAAAAGTAGAGTACTTTTATATTTCAGACATGGTCCTTTGTAGGAGGACTTCTTATCTATGAAACACCTTAAATAGATGTATATCTTACAGAAAAATTCAAGCTTGTCCGTGAAGTTTGGATTCTGGTGAAATAAAGGTAATACTCCTTGTCAGTGGAAGAGTGATTTTCCTAAACCCTGAATGAAAAGGTGCTTCCCTCCCCGCTTCAAAAAGAAAGAAAGAAAAGTGTACTCATACACAGTGTCCAGTAATTTGAGTGAGATTATATGTAAAAACTGTTCTGATGTCTGAAGTACAGTACTTGATGTAGAAACGGCCATGAAAACTGGACTGTGGCTCATTTAAAATTTTGGATATCATCAGTTCAACATTATTATCCAAAGGTAGAACATGCAGTACTGATGTTCCAATATTTTTAAAAATACTCCGTTAAAGTAAGAAGTTGCCCTCGTGGGAAGAAACATGTTTAATCCTTGTTTGGTTCCTTGGATGAGTTTTAAATACTGAGAAGGGGCCAAAATTTTCTACTCTAAGCAGCCAAATGTCAGCATTTACCTGTAGAAAGAAGCCTGAGTGAACCCAAAACAGCTGGGATTACCATGGGTGCATATGCCTTAAAAAGGAAGTTCATGGCCACCAGAGGGAGAGGGTACTGGAAAGGATTCTTGGACCAGGGTATATGAAGAGCTCATTCAGGGCATTTCACAATCAGAAGAATTAGATTTTTAGATAACCTTCATGGAGTTAATTTTCAGTAACTCCAAATAGTGGATTGCCCAAAAATAGTTCATATTTTTCTACTGAGCACATATTATTTTCAATACATTTATTTTCTCATTAGTTAAATCTGGCAAATCACAAAATTATCTTAGTTCATCCTAATCATGGGGAAGAAACAACTCTGCTTGTGTTGAAACTGAAGGAGAAGAACTCAAGACTTAAAGCTTGCCATATCCTGATATCTGTAGTTGACCATGATTATTCTGCAAGATACACAGAGAGCTTCAGAAAATTATAATGTTGATGGGTACCTCTTTTAAGATTACCAAATAGTGTACATTAAAATTCAGATCTGCAAATACTAGTTAACTGTTATGCAACCATGAGATTTACTGGGAGACTCTTATGTAATGGAAATAGTTTTATTTAGGTGATTAAGTGTTCAAAAATATGATACAGCCTACTTTTAAGAAGACATCTATTAATGTTAGTGTAACTCAGTATACTACAGGATACACTCTTATTATATGCTATATTTTATACGTCTGTCCTATAAAACTGGGCTTGGAATTTTGCTTATTTGGTTAAGGAGTGATATTATTTTGATTTGTACTTGGTAAAATATTTCTAGTCTGTGGTTAAAACTGCAGCAGTACTTAATTGCAGTACTTAAGTACTTGCAGTTGTTGGCACAGTATATCAGATGGAAGTTTTAAGGGAAAGTGAAAGAATTAACGATTAGTTCTTATGCAGTAGGTAGATCTCTAATCTCAAGTTTCAACATTTCAGTTCTCGGAGTAAGTTTGAATCAGACTGGTGTACTATATATTACTCTGCCTTGGATTAGTGGTTACCCTGCCAAAGTGTACTGTATATTACAGGAGTTGCTGATTTGAATTCCTTTTGGTAGAGCAGTTACTGTAATGTCAATCATACTGTTGTCTCCATTCTGATACGTTTTGTTCTATATCCCGGCCTTGTTCTTAAAAAAAAAAAAAAAAAAGGAATACCTCCTAAGTGAGTCTGTTTCTTTCAGCAGACAGTTCTTCTCAGCAGAAAGTCACACTTTACCTTTGTACCTTACTGCTAAGCTATACCCAGAGCTTATATAGAATTTTTGTATTTACATAAAATTATCTGAAGACATGCCCCTCTCCATTTTCAGTTCTGCTTTAGTTGGTAACAGAGGCATTACCACTGAATAATAGCCTTAAATCACTTCCTAGTTTGTTGCTCTTGTTGTTGTTAGGCGGTGTCAGGTGAGTTCCGACTCATACGACCAGCAGAACAAAACACTACCTGGTCCTGCACCATCCTCAAAATTGTTGCTATACTTGAGCCCATTGTTGCAGGCAGTGTCTATATGTCTCATTGAGGGTCTTCCTCTTTTGCCCTGATTCTCTACTTTAGCAAGCATGACATCCTTCTCTAGCAAATGGCCTCTCCTTATAACATCACCAAAGTACATGAGAGAAAATCTTACCATCCTCTCTTCTAAGGAGCATTCTGGCTGTACTTCATCCAAGACAGAATTGTTTGTTCTTCTGGCAGTCCATAGTGTATATTCAGTGTTCTTCTCCAACGCCATAATTCAAATGCATCAGTTCTTTTGCAGTCTTCCTTATTCATTGCCCAGCTTTCATATGTATTTGAGACAGTTAAAAATTACCATGGCTTGGATAAGGCATTTGACTACTAACCAGAAGGCTGGTGGTTCAAACCCACCAGCTGCTCCTCTGAGGAAAGGTTGGGCAATCTACTTCTGTAGTGGTATTGCCTTGGAAACCCAAGGAGGGGTCTCTATGAATCGAATCCAACTCCACAGCAGTGAGTTTGGTTTTGGTTTTGGTTTGGACAAGGTACATCTTAGTCTTCAAAGTGACATCTTTGCTCTTTTTAACACTTTAAAAAGGGTCTTTTGCGTAGATTTTCCCAATGCAGTAGGTCTTCTGGTTTCTTGACTCCTACTTCCATAGGCATTGATTGTGAATCCAAGTAAAATGAAATCCTTGATAACTTCACTCTTTTCTCCATTTATCATGATGTTGCTTACTGGTCCAGTTTTGAGGATTTTCGTTTTCTTTATGTTGAGGTGCAATCCATTCTGAAGGCCATGCTCCACGGCCTTCATTGGTAAATGCTTCAGGTCTTCACTTTAATCAGCAAAGTATGTCATCTGCATATTACAGATTGTTAGTAAGTCTTCCTCCAATCCTGATGCCACATTCTTCTTCATATCTTTGAGCTTTCAGATTATTTGCTCAGCATACAGATTGAATAAGTATGGTGAAAGGATACAACTCTGACACACACCTTCCTGATTTTAAACTGCATATCCCTTGTTCTGTTCGAACTACAACCTCTTGGTCTGTGTACAGGCTCATAATGAGCACAATTAAGTGTTCTGGAATTCCCATTATTGCAGTGTTATCCATAGATTATTATTACTCACACAATTAAACACTTTTGTGTGGTCAGTAAGACACAGGTGAACATCTTTCTGGTATTCTCTGCTTTTAGTAAGATCTGTCTGATACCAGTAATGATACCAGTAATGATCTTGGCATAGATGTGTGAGTGCTTCTAGTGTAACATCCCTTTGTTGAAACATCCCAAGTGGTATTTCATCAATTCCTGGAGGCTTATTTTTCACCAATGCCTTCAGTGCAGCTTGGACTTCTTCCTTCAGTACCATTGGTTTTTGGTCATATGCCACCTCCTGAAATGGTTGAATGTTGCCCAGTTCTTTTTGGTACAGTGACTGTGTATTCCTTCCATGTACTTTTTTTTTTCGCTTAGGAGAAGTGAACCATCTGTTTGTTTGCATTGAAATATATCATTTATTAAGTATCCTCTTGCCTTCATTGTTGTTGTTGTTGTTATGTGCCATCGAGTCGGCCCTGACTCATAGCGACCCCTCCTTGGGTTTCCGAGGTGGTATCACTACAGAAGTAGGATTGCCAGACCATCCTTCCAAGGAGTGATTGGTGGGTTTGAACCGCCAGCCTTCTGGTTAGCAGTCAAGTGCCTTAGGCACTATGCTACCTTTAGTTGACCATAAGCTTTGAGCATGCCACAAATTTGCAGAATATACCATATTCTTCTCGTTTTGTGGGTGAAGTAGGGTGCCGAGAGCCGTTGATCACTGTTGCACCAGTGCTAATGGAGAGGGCTGACCCCATATTACTCCATTCTTGGTTCTCTCCTCCAAGTCCATAACTTCCTTTTATATTGATTCTTTCCGCTCTTCTGTTGTATGCTCCCTTTCATCTAATTGCTTCTCAGGGATCTTTGGTGGTAGAGCTTCTGCTTCAGGAACACCATACCAGACATTGACATATGGGTACTGGACAGCTTCATCTACAGAGATCTTTTAGACGCATCTGTTACCAGCATTTTGGATAACAAATCCCTTGCCTGATTAGCTTAAGTTTGTTGTGTTCCGAGTCAGCAAGGAAAAGCACATCGGGAAGAGTTTCTCAAAGCTATATCCAGCATAATTAGGTCTGTTTTCAACTTAAGTCTTTATGTTGGTTGCAGTTTCTTCATGAATTCAGGACATGGTATTCCAAGCAGTTCAGTAACTTTATTCCACTGATCAGTATGATCTGTACCTGGGAACAAAATACCACCTTTGATCATTTCTTCCATGATGCTCCCAGCTGACCAAATGTCATTTTTCTTTGTAGCCCACTCCTAGGATGATCCCAGGGGCTCTGTAGTAGCGAGTCACTATGTAAAGTGTTAACATGAACCTTGTTCCTGCAGTTCTGGCCAGTCTAAAGTCAAGAATCTTCAAAGTGCAGTCTGATTTTACTATTATATTACTGGGCTTTAAGTCTTGATGAATAATTCCAGCAGAGTGCCAGGTGCTTGATTCCACATGGCATCTGATAGAGAAGGCAGGACATTCTTTCATGATCTAGTTCCATCAGAATCACTTGGCAAAAGATTTGTATCCATGAGCTCCACAACTACGTGTTGTTGTTGTTGTTATGTGCCGTCAAGTCGGACCCGACTCATAGCAACCCCTCCTTGGGTGTCCGAGGCAATATCACTACAGAAGTAGATTGCCCCATCTTCCTTCCTTGGAGTGGCTGGTGAGTTTGAACCGCCAGCCTTCTGGTTAGCAGTCAAGTGTGTTAGGCACTACACTACCAGAGCTCCCCCATGACTATGTAAAAACATCTTGAAATTCTTCTAGGGATTTCTGTGGTGTGAACACATTGAAAAAGCCAATTACATTTTTGTGATTAACACATTTCATAAGAACTAATTCTCTGTAAGCATGAGTTTGATTCTGAAATGGCTGGCCTAGCTTTTTGATTGTGACATTTCTTTCAAGAATGGCATCATAAGCTGCACATATAATTTTTTGAGCTCCTGAGCCTATAGGTTTTAAATTCTGATACCATTTCAGGACTTTGAATGTAGAATCTCCAATCTCTACACTATAAAATTTGCAATTACGTTTGCTTCTGCTCATGATGGCAAGCAATTAATTTGAAGGTTTCATCCAAAAATTCACTGAGGAGCTCAGATGGTGTTGGTCCAACATATTCTAATCATTCAGCTGAACTTTCAAGTCCTGATAGTGGAACAAACGAGAACAAGGGAACCCTCTGGCCGGGAACAGGAGCCATCTGGGTAGTGGCTGCAGCCGTTAATCAGTGCTACTCGCAGCTCCGCACCTGGGCCATGTAATCTGGCGGCCACTGCTCCACTGAGTAACAAGCCCTTCCATCTACTTTTGATGCTTCCTTCATCATTCAGTATTTTGCCCATAGAATCCTTTAGTATTCCAATTCTAAGCTTGAATTTTCTTCAATTCTTTCAGCTTGAGAAATGCTGAGAAAATCCTTTTGATTTTCTAACTCCAGATCTTTGCACATTTAATTATAATACTTTACTTTGTCTTGTCAAGTCGCCCTTTGAAATCATCTGTTCAGCTCTTTTACATCATCATTACCTCCATTCACTTTAGCTACTCTCCGTTAAAGAGCAAGTTTCAGTCTCTACTGACATCCATTTTGGTCTTTTCTTTCTTTCCTGCTTTTTTAATGACGTTTTACTTTTTCCATGTATGATGTCCTTGAGGTCTTCCCACAGTTTGTCTGTTTTTCAGTCATTGGTATTCAATGCGTCAAATCTGTTCTTGAGATGTTCTCTAAATTCAGGTGCAAAAAAAAAAACCCAAAAGGAGGGCTGGTGGCATAGTGCCTTAGGCATTTGACTGATAACCACAAGCCTTCCGGTTCAAACCCACCAGCCATTCCTCGGAAGGAAGACTGGGCAATCTACTTCCCTAGGGATATTGCCTCGGAAATCCAAGGGGGGGTCTCTACAGGTCGTAATTGACTCAGTGACAGAGATATATTCAAAAAGTCGTATTTTGGCTCTCGTTGACTTGTTTTAATTTTCTTCAGCTTCTCCTTGAACTTGCATATGAGTAATTGACCGTTTGTTCCATGATCAACCCCGGCCTTGTTCTGACTACTGATATTGAGCTTCTCCATCTTCTCCTCCCACAAATGTAGTCAATTTCGACCCTGTGTATTCTATCTGGTGATGTCCATGTACATAGCTGCCATTTATGTTGTTGAAAAAGGTATTTGCAATGAGTAAGTCACTGGTCTTGCAAAATTCTGTCATGCATCTCAAGGGTCATTTCTGTCCTCAAGGCTATATTTTCCAACTACTGATGCTGTTACTTTGTTTCCAACTTTCACATTCCAATTACCAGTAAATGTTGATTTCATGTTTGGTTAATTTTAGACTGCAGAAGTTAGTAAATACCTTCAGTTTCTTCAACTTTGATGTTAGTGATTGGTGAGTAAATTTGAATAGTAGTAATGTTAACTGGTCTTCCTTGTAGGCATATGGTTTTTACCCTATCACTGACAGCATTGTACTTCAGCATAGATCTTGAAATGTTTTTTTTTTTTTTGATACTAAATGCAATGCTGTTTCTCTTCAGTTTGTCATTCCTGGCATAGTAAACCATTTGAATGTCTGATTCAAAATGGCCAATACCAGTCCATTTTAGCCTCACTAATACGTAGGATATTGATCTTTATGTGTTCCATTACATTTTGACAACTTCTGCTTTTTCTGGATTCATACTTTGTACATTCCATGTTCTTGTTATTAATGGATGTTTGCAGCTGGTTCTTCTCATTTTGAGTCTTCCTAAGGCATTGGCCTACTAACTAGAAGGTTGGTGGTTCAAATCCACCACCCACTCTGTGGGAGGAAGATGGGGCAATCTATTTCTGTAAATATTTACTGCCTTGGAAACCTAGTAGAGGTTGCTATGAGTTAGGATCCACTCAATAGCAGTAAGTTTTGAGTTTTTGAGTTTAGCAGTCTTTAAAATGTACTTGGAATAAGGTCCTTTCCCATAAGGTTGACCAAGATATTCAGGGCCTGATAAGATCTCTGTTTGATCTTGAGTTCATCCATTTTACACCATGATTAAGCACAAATTACTTGGCATTACCTCTCCACAGTGTCAGATTACCCAATAAGCAAGGTAATTATGGGTTTGGTTTTGTTTACATACTGATCTGTAGTGAACAATTTCACCTTTTTTCATTCACCACATCAAAAATTCTGCTTCTGGATATGGCTGGCGTCTCTCTCTCTCCCAGCACCAAGCACCTTCCTACAGAATCAAAGCCTCTCTTCAAATTTACAGTCCCTGTTAGGGACAGAGTACACAGTAAGCAAGGAAAGCTCAAGCTTACTTTTGCTTACTTAACTAATCTTTATTGAACAGTTTCACATTTTTTTTTTTTTTACCACATCAGTACAGATTAGATAGTAAGCACACATAAACCTCAGCTTACTTTGCTTATTGGGTAATCCCTCCTCATCTTTCCCTCAAAGCCAAGTAGGGATATTCACTCCCAATGAAGTCAACTCTTTGTTCTCTGAAAGAAGCCTTGATTGTCTTCAGTAAACACAAAACAGCAGCAGGGAATGGATTAGTTTAGAATCTGTCTCTCTTTAACCAGAGAGAAACAAGAGTACCAAAAAATACTCCATACTGCCACTCTTACTCTGCCACATGTTGGTAAGCTTACATGGGTACTCTGTTCTTTATGAACTTTGGCACCTGCTTTATTTTTACCCCCTCCTTTTCTGCTCTCTCTGCCCCATTTCTCCTGCTGCTTCTAGGTGAATGAGTAAGTGCAGCTATAGGAAAAATGTTGATACAACTTTTCTAATTTAAAGATGCTGTTGACCAAGAGGGTTTGAAAATCACCAACTGAAATTTAGCTTGTTATGCTTTTAAGTTCTGCAGTTCAAGAATGATAAGCAAATAGTGTGCATCATTTAACAATGGCCATTTCCTACAGCTAAATAGTAATTTCTCAAGAGATCATGTGACTCTACATGAGTAGCTCTTCACTAAGAGCTCAGTTTTCTAGGGTTTGCCCATCATTTCAAATCCAAACAAATTTTTACTTTTATTTGGTATTAAGACCATTTTTTCTAAACCCCTTTGGATTCATATAATTTCTACTAAGACATGACCATCTTGGAAATATATTATGTATAATGTAGGACTTCATATATGTGTGTGTGTGTGTGCGTGTGTGTGTGCACATATTTGGCTTTCAAAGGTGTAAGGCGGATAATGAATACCTGATCTGATAATCCATAATAACTTATCATAAGTGGTTATATTTTTCAGCACCTCTCTACCTACATAAACATACTGATTTTCTACTGATTCCCTTTTCCATTTCTATCAAGAATGATTCATTGATTTTGGCAATACAGAAAATCAGCTGGTGTTTTTGAAGATAGCATAGTACCAGTGAGTCATAAAAGCATCTACTGATTCTCATTCACTAACTGGGAGGAGTACGTAGTTTTCCTTCTCAGGGGAGTTAAGTATTTCACTGTTTTATAGCCATTCTTTGAATCATATAACATTAATATTTAACATGATTATTCTTAATTGACTTGAGGTTAGACAGACAATTCTTGTATTTAGTTTTGCCTTCAGATTTAATGACATGCACATTTTGAGAGGTGAGCAAATTCAGTTTTTCTGGTGAGTATTATATAGCATCATTATGAGCCAAATACTGTGCAGAGAATATGAAAGTTGTTTGTCCTCTTCGCTTCCTGAATTCATAACATCTTGACCGAAAGGTACTATCTGATCCAAACCTTTCTCTTCCATCTTTAATTCCCTATTCTCTATCTCTCCCTTTTCTTCTCAAAGTATCTCTCATAACCAAAGCAGAAATTTTAGGACTATATTCTGGCAAGATGGCGGACTAGGCAGAAAGACTGCACAGACCCTCTTCAACAAAGAAAAGAGAAACCAATTAACACAGACACAGAAGATAATCCTGGACACCTGAGCCTTGAAGGGAAGGATATAGAAGTGGACTAAACCCCAACTAGCAGAAGAATTTGCGTGATAATACCAAAAAAGGAGACAGAAGGAGCTGCG